>NC_138202.1:143894652-144115132 GCF_964194415.1 Vipera berus
AAATCAAAGTAAATTGACTCTTTCTTGGAAAGATCCCACTACACATGCAGTATTTATTAATGCAGGATTATTTCTTTAAAAATCTGATTCTGATTACATGTTTTTCAAACATGGACTGATATAACAGTGTGTGCACATCATGTGTTGAAAATCATTTTAGATCTCTATGATTTGTAAAACCCACTTCTGTGGCACATCCCGTGATATTAATTTCATATTGTATTGGCTGCCGTTCAATGCTTTTAAGAGGGTCAAATGTGTTAGGTACTTAGCATTTAATAAGTCAAATGCTAGTATATACCAGACATGTCAAACTCGTGACGTTACGTGACGTATCGGTTTCCTCATGACACACCCGGCCCACGGGCTGGCAGTTTGACACTCCTGGTATACACCATGTTTTGATCAAATCACAAGCCCTGTCTGGTTCTAGGAGTAGGAAGGGCTCATGGGCACGCTCACAGAAGTCATCTTCACCATCCCCTCAGCCCTGGACCTCCTATATGGAAGGAGAGTTCAAAACTCCATTAATGATCTACAGCTTATCAAGATGACTATGGAGATTCTCAATCATCCAGGTCATGGCTGTCCCAAAGGTGCTTTTTCCAAAAGGCAACTGGACATTTTTGTTGTCGTTGTTTTTTTCCTTTCAAAATGCTTCATTTCTAATCCAAGAAGCTTCTTCTTCAGAAGTGAAAGATACCTCCATTTACAAACTTTGGGTGGTAGGTCTACATTCACTATCAAAATTAGTGAAATATGTCTTCTAGTAAATAGCTTCTAGCATGAACAAATGTGCATCCCAAGAAGATACAGGGATGAAATTCTGCAACAGATCTACACACCAGCTCTGAGCCCAAGTTATCCTGGTAACTCTGCTAAAAGACCTAATGCCATCATCCATAATGGTCCTATACTTGTTTTTTTTTCCCCAGTGTAAAATGTGTCATCATTAGTCAGCAGGGACCTAGATAAGACCAATTGGCCTATTCCTATTAGATAAACAGAAATTAGAATTCAAAAATAACAGAAGTGGGGGAAAAATTGGGAAATATTTCAGCCCCAGAAGACACTGCCACTGACCTCAGGATGGCTATGCTTAAATAAGAGAATGATAAAAATAGAGAAAGGGCTGAATATTTATTAATTAGGAGAGCTTATATTGTTTCCCATGGATTTATTTTAATATTAATATTAACTCACTTTCCCAAAGTGGCTTTATGATATCTAACAGGTATTCGTGGTTTGGACACATTTCCCCTTCTTTCTTGTGTATGCATCTGATGCAGTGAATTGTAGTCCATGAAATCTCTGCTATAATCCATCTGCTAATGTGCTAGAAATAACTTCATGATGTCTCCTGATTCTTAGCTCTATAGGGCCAAGGGCAAAAGAGTGCTGTACAGACCGACCAGAAACTTTGCCAAATATCTAAATTTGTACTGTATGCTGCAGTTCTCTTTCATTGTGATACTGTGTCATTACTACTTTGCCACAGAACAACATCTTTCTGAAGCTTGTTTGTAGCCCTCAATGCTACTTTCTCACTTTTCAAGAAAACTGATGTTGACAGTTAGCACAACGGTGACAAGAGAGATTTTGTACACCAGGTGCTGATCATGTTTCGTGATGTGTTGCCCTCTGGGTGCTGGGGACTTGTAGTTTATCATACATACCTGTACAATTCACCGAACTGGGAGTCATAGGAAACTACAGTAGGAAATCATGGTAGTGTTTTATGTTCCTGCTACTGAGAATGCTCAGAAGCCAAAAAAAAACCAAAAACCAGTGGTAAGGAGACCACTTGGTATAATAAGACCATGTAACAGACACATCCATCTGACCATTTGGTATATCTTGATAATTTAGGAGAGTTCAAGCTCATTTGGTAAATTTCCTAAAAACAACAAGCAGAATTATTACATCACACCTCGCTCAGTAAAACTGGTTGCTCATCTGTGGACTGGTGTATTGCATCCCCGTTCTATGACTATGCACTACAGGTTTAAGACCATAATCCCTTCTTAAACACAATGCGTTGGTTTCCTTTTGAAAACCACTCACACATTCATTGCAGGTAACAAAGCAAAGCATAATCGGGTCACTTATACAGATGCATGCTGTAGATCAATTCTGGGAATGTTGCATACATTGCATTTGCAGGAAGATATAACAGAGTGGAATTTGGTGCAGCACATAATTTGATTTGTTTGTTTAATCTGTTTAATTAAATTATTCTTTGTTTGCAGGCATGAAGTATACGATGTTCCTGTTTCATCCTATCCTGAGACTTGTAGTGTAAGGCAGTATATATTAAGCTATGTGATGGTCATCGCACTGCATGGATGTAAATTGACATGAAGGGAGAGATTACTTTCATGTGACTGCTGCAACCTACTACATTCCCCAGGAATCTACAAATGAGAACAAAATGCTAAGAAAAAAAAAGACATTGGAATAAAACTTGCTTGTTAATGGAACAATACAAAAGCATAAATTTCCCTGCTGCTAATACTGGCTGATTCTTGATATTGGTCTGGGATCCAGAACACACTACCACTCTGAGGGGAAAAAAGAAAAAGATTGCCTTAAGACATCTACACTATCAAATATTTATTCATATTTGGAAATAATTTTAGTTTAGCCTCTAGAATTCCTAAAACCTTTAGGGCACATTTTTGTTTGAGGCCAGTGGTTCATATCTTCTCTTCAATGGCTAAGAATAAAGTTGCTTCTAATAATTTCAACCAGGAGCTTTTTTTCTCGATTTCTCATGAAAATAAGTACCGTTATCTTGATGAAATTGGTAACTGGACTAAGTCAGTTGCTCTGGATTAATACCAGTTTTATTAGTTTATCAAGGTATAAAATACAAAGAAAAATGGAAATAATGGGAAAATAGGGGAGGAAAAAGGGAAGAGGAAAAAGTGTAGGGTGAAAAGGAAAAGGAAAGCATTGACTTCCAACTTTTTATACGTGGTAGAATAAGATAATACCATACAACTTCCACTGTTTACTTTTACATAGTGATATATAATAGCCATTTTTATAACAACTAACCTATCCACTCAGCAAAATCCAAAATCAAAGTTTCATTTTTTCCCCACCTCAAGCACGGAGTCCAGAAGCAGTTTCCACATGGAAACAAAGTTAGTTGTATTCTTCTCTTTCATTAGAACAATCACTTTAGCCATCTCTGCTAACTCTGTCAGCTTTTGCATCCAATCACCCATCGTGGGACTTAAGGTGTCTTTCCATTTTTGTGCATAGAGCGTTCTTGCTGCTGTCAGCCTCTGCAAACTGTTGTTTTTACATATTCATACACTGAGAAAGAAATGGCAGAAAGTGAAGAGGAACTAAAGAGCCTCTTGTTGTGAGTGAAGAAGGAGAGTGCAAAAGTTGGGTTGAAACTTAACATTAAGAAAACCAAGATCATGGCATCCGGCCCTCTCAATTCCTGGCAAATAGATGGGGAAGAAATGGAGGTAGTGACAGATTTTATTTTCCTGGGCTCCAGATGGGGACTGTAGCCAAGAAATTAAAAGACGCTTGCTCCTGGGGAAGAAAGCCATGGCAAATCTAGACAGCACACTAAAAAGCAGAGACATCACCCTGCCAACAAAAGTGCGTATAGTCAAGGCTATGGTCTTCCCAGTTGCAATGTATGGCTGTGAAAGTTGGACCATAAGAAAGGCTGAGGGCCAAAGAATTGAAGCCTTTGAACTATGGTGCTGGAGAAGACTCCTGTGAGTCCCTTGGACTGCAAGGCGATCAAATCGGTCAGTCCTAGAAGAGATTAACCCTGACTGCTCTTTAGAAGGCCAGTTCCTGAAGTTGAAAATACTTTGGCCACCTAATGAGAAGGAAGGACTCACTGGAGAAGAGCCTAATGCTGGGAACGGTTGAGGGCAAGAGAAGAAGGGGACGACAGAGAATGAGGTGGCTGGATGGAGTCACTGAAGCAGTAGGCGTGAGCCTAAATGGACTCCAGAGGACAGGAAGGCCTGGAGGAATGTTGTCCATGGGGTCGCGATGGGTTGGACATGACTTCGCAACTAACAACAACAACAACACAGTGAGAACCATCACTTCTGTTTGCTTGTTCTCTATAACAAACTCTTTACAGTATATCTCTCATTTAAAAAGATATTTGAAAGCTTCTAAACCGAGGCTTCATGTTTGTCCTCAATGGCAGCAATTCAATATCCTAATCCAAGTATGGCAGCCAAGGAGGTGGAAGAAAAACATATGTAAGCCTGAGGATTCCCAAACCAACTGAAAGTTTTGATCATGCAAGCTTCACTGAGTCAGATGCTTGGTCCCTCCAACTCATGGTCTTCTCCAATTGGCCAAAGTTTTCCAAGAGAGTATTTTCATATATATATATATTTCTTTTTGTCCCCCGCTACTAAGATGCTTTTATTTAGAGATGCAAAATGAAAATATGGGTCCTCATGGATAGAAAAACATGAATTTCAAGTCCTTTCAAAATAGTTTTTGGGGGTTGTTGTTTTTTTTTAAAAAAAGAGCACATTCTTTTTTCGTCCAGTGAAGTCTGGATGAACTGGTCTGTAAGCAGATTTCAAAACATGAATTAAATGATATCTACGTTGAATGCAACTCACCTTCATGTGTCTATCACATTTCTCTCTCCAACAATTTTTCTCTCTTAAAATACCACTGGCATGAGCAAGAAAACAGCCTTGCTTAATTCCTTAAGTGCAGTAAGTGGTGTGTCCAGCAAAGAGTGAAGACTTCAAAGGAGGATGGAATGGCTTTTCATTAAGGCCTTCAAGACCACCTTAAAATGTTAGATGCACTGAATTGTATGAACTTAACTGAATACATTTTCTTTCACCTCTCTGAGCAAAGAGTTGGCAAGTAATTTCTTGGCCTTTGAATTAGTGTCAAAGGGAAATTTCTCTCAGAAAGGTAAGCAGCTTTGCTCACTGCTTCGACTTATCCTTTAATTTGTTTCCTAATGAAGATTTTATTTAAGAGCCATGCTGGAAAAAAAAGAAAGAAAGAAAGAAGATGATAATAATGAAGATGATGATTTGGGCTGAGCTCCACTAAACCTATCACCGAAGTCTTGCTTTCATAAAACACATCTTAGAAATGGAAACATTTTGTTGTGAATTAAAAAAAAAACCAGCAATATTTTTATACTATGCTCCATTCACAGACCACATCAGAGGTAGTCTAAGAATAGAATAGATCAAGTATATTTTATGGAAATATAATGAGAAAAGGATGTGTTCCCAAAACTCACTCTGAACAAAGGAATGCAACATAGTCAGGAATACTTTAATGTGCTTAACAATTTTCTCATGTGAAAGGCTGAAGGAATGGCCTTTGGTTTGAATCTTCCCAATTCTCCCCTGGCACCCACAAACTCTGAAATCAGAAATAGTAAAGCAATACATTACAGGGTGGTGTGGGCAAAAGAGAGTGAAGAAGAAAGAAAACAATAACAAAAATAAAAAGAGAAAAAATTGTGTGGATAAGTGAACCCAGGTTATTATATTAAAAAGGCACTGAAAAATATAAAATAAAAATAAAACAGAGGACAAATTAATCATCCTGACATTTTGTTGATCATGAGACCGTTGGTAACTTCCAAAATCTCAACATAGAGACATTTCAGAAACATTTTCTTTTTGGTTTGCATTTGACAAAGTACTCTGAGATGTTCTGAATGATGGTCTGTTAGGTGAGTCAATGGCTGACTTGAAGCCATAGTCCAAGATTGCTCTTCAATGGCTCTTCACCAAACTAGAGGAGGGTATTAAAGGGGATGCGAGGAGTTTGGGATGTTTCCATTACTTACAGAGAGGGAGGGCCCCGGTTCTAGTGGTTTGTTGGGCATGGAATCCAGCTGGATGGCCTTGATACAGTCACTTTCTCTCAGCCCTAATCAGCGTCAGATTCTGCAACAAGCCAGCTGATAAATAAACCTCTCCTTGCATCATGCATTGATAAGCTTCACTTTTAGAATTCGGGCGAGCTCAGTGCAAAAATAAGCAGACCCTTCAAGCATGTGGAACAAATGCTAAGAAGAACAACAACATGTGGGTGAAGAGCTGGAGGGAAGGCTTATCAAAATAGCAGTTGACACAAAACTGGATGGCATCGCTAAAATCTGGAAGATAAACCAAATTCAACATTATCTTGAGAGGTTAGAGAAATGTGTTTGAAAATAACAGAAACTGAGTCAAATAGGAGACACATTCGGTTATGACAGGCAATGGAATGGAACAGGTATGAGACACCTGGCTTGGGAACTCCATGTGGGGAAAAAAAAGATATTGCTGTTATAATTTCTTACAAGCTGAAGATGAAACAGTAGAGTGGCCACAGGAAAGGGATCGTTTCAGTATGCTCTGTGGTGGATAGGCCCCACTTTGAATATTACGTGTAGTTCTAGAACCCACACTTTAAGCCAGGTTCACAGAAACCCAAAAAATCTTAAAATGAGGGGTGGTGATGAAGATGATCAGAGGACTGGAAACTAAATCACACTAGAAAACACTGAGAGTTAAAGTGTTAAAACAGAACGTGGTCAGCCATCTGTTGGGTTTTTTTGATACCATCTTTTGGTGGGCACATCCAGGTGCCTGCTTCAAAAACCTATCTACTAATAAAGGAGAATATTTGTAGCTCGGGATTGAAATGAGGGGTCCTTGGTGCTCTCTGAGTTTGGTTATTTTCTTGCAGACGTTTCATTACCCAAACTAGATAACATCATCAATGCTGATGATGTTATCTAGTTTGGGTAATGAAATGTCTGCAAAAAAAAACCAAAAACAACCAAGCCCAGAGAGCACCAAGGACCTTTTACTTATCTACCACTCTTTAAGAGAGCAGAAAAATATGGCTGGTAGGAAATTTGATGCCCAGTTGCCATGCCATCTCTTGCCTTAGTAATATGGCCAGCAAGAGTTTCTGCCTTCACTTTTTTGATGAGAGGAAGTTAGAAAAATTGGAGTATTTCTTGTTATGTGCTGTATTGTAAATATGCTAAGCCATTGACCCCCGCCTATTGTGGAGAAGCTAAGCGGGTATTTCCTGCAAAGCCGAGGCTAGCCCTCAGGGGACCCTGATGGTTAGTCCCAACCTTTTCGGCAGGAAACATTTGTATTTGGGTGGGAGATTCCAGGCAGGTAATTGGGTGAACACCTGAGGGCTTAATGTGTAAGTACCAGCCATTACCTGTTGCTCAAGAGTTCTGTTCCTGTTGCAATAAAGCTATGCTATGATGCTGTATCATTCCTTGCCTATTGAAGTAACTCACTACATAAAAATTATCCTCCCATTAATCACTGACTCCAATACTGGAGCAAGTACAGGGAAGTAGTAGGAATGGCCTGTTGACCTACCTGGCAGGTTGCCCAGCTAACATGCTATAGTCAGGCTATTTCTGAATATGAGTTTACCACTTTTGTGGAAGAACATTAGACCAGTGTCAAAAGTAGACCCCAAGGCATGGACTGGCAGGGAGGGAGTGGTAATAAGTGAGCTCCATCCTCAACTGAATGCCAGAAGGGAATATAACAGTAGTCTCTGGTCAAAATAGCACTAGCAATAGCACTTAGACTTATATACAGTTCCATACTGTTTTACAGCCTTCTCTAAGCGCTCTCTACAGAGTCAGCATATTGCCCCCCAACAATCTGGGTCCTCATTTTACTGACCTTGGAAGGCTGAGTCAACCTTGAGCCAGCCAGGATCGAACTGCTGGCAGTGGATTGCAAAGTTTGCCTGCAACACTGCATTCTAACTATAAAGCCACCATGGCTTCTAAATAGCACTACCTTCTGGCCAAATCTTTTTAAAGAAGGAGAAAGTACAGCTACATACTGTATATCCATTTGTTAGCAGCAGCAAACCTGTAAAGCAGTGATGGCAGAACCAGCGGCATAGAACTGGCAGAAGCCAGATCACATATTGAATTTAAGCCAAACATCTAAGCAGCACCGGATAAATGCTCTCCCATAACAGTGCTAGTCTCTCTCTCTCTGTGTGTATTCTGTTTACAACGCAGATCCTGCACTCTTTCAAAAGCACATTAAGTACATCAAATTCAGGAATTAGGTGGGTAGATTCCTCTCTCATATTTAGGTTCATTTCAGATGGTACTTTGACTTTTAAGGACAGGCTTTTCAAGAAAGATACTCTCTTACATATCACATCATTCTGTGGGGGGGAATAATCACATAGGTACTTGCAAATCTAAAACTGCTGATGTTGATTAAGTAAACTTTGTAGGACGGTTGTGTTTATGTACAACATAATTAAATTTGTTTTAGTCAATTGAATTTGTACAGATATAAAGTTTTCAGTATAATAATGTTTTCTAGTGCCTGTATACAAATAATATTAAAGCTAGTAAGTAAATAAAACAACTATATCACAAGCAGGGGAAGGGAAGAAAAAGAAATGTGTGCCGTTCACTATATTATGTCTTTCTGCAGAGGCAGTCCCTATGAAACTGAGATCTATTGAACAATACAAGCTAAAGGACAGCAAAAAAGCAGTACATTCATTCACATTTATATAAGTGCAGCTATTTTCATACAATCTGTTGTGACCTCCAGAGAGATTTTTAATGGTGATCTTGTAGATTTTTAATTAGTCAACATTCTGAAATGCTGTAAGAGATTCTTTAGGATACTGTCTTTGCTATACTGTATCCTTTTACCTGGATTTGCTGTATTTAGATTGAGCCAAAGGCTTCTATCTAATATTTTACTGAAGTAAGAGAGCTGAAGGACACAGATTTGAATAGACTAAGGTAAATAACATGACTTGGGTTGTTTCAGCTTGATTCCAATTCTTGAAATGTGAAGATAAGCAACAATAACATTAGCAATAGCACTTAGACTTATATAGTACTTATATACCTTTTCACAGTGCTTTACTGCCCTCTCTAAGAGGTTTATAGAGACGGCATATTGCCCATCTGGCTCCTCATTATACTGACCTCAGAAGGATTGAAGGCTGAGTCAACCTTGAACTCATTAGGATCGAACTGCTGGCAGTCAGCAGAACTAGCCTGAAATACGGTATTCTAACCACTGTGCCACTATGGCTTTTATACTGTTTCAGAATGCTTTACAACCCTCTCTAAGCAGTTTGGAGTATCAGCATATTGCCCTCAATAATCTAGTTCCTTGTTTTATCAATGGATGGAAGGATGGAAGGCTGAGTCAATCTTGAGCTGGTCAGGATCGAACTTCTGGCAGTGGGCAGTTAGCCTATAATGCTGCATTCCAACCACTGGGCCACCTGGCACAGTGCTTTCTATTATGCTATTTCAGTAACCAATTTATAACTTCTGGAATTTAAAGAAGAATCATGCTTTTTTTTCCAAAATATATAGAGACAAAGCCCAATATCTTTACAAAAAAGGTAATTGCAGGCAAAACTAGTTGGCCACTAAAATGACATAGAAGAAAGATGCCTCTCATTTCCATTGTCCATTCTTACATTACAGGTTCTATAGTACGGTTGTACATTTAGGCAAGAAAAACCAAGTGCACAGGTACAGTGTAGGTGGTACCTTGATAAATAATAGTAACTGTGAGAGACATCTTGGAGTCGTAGTGGACAATGACTTAAATATGAGCCAGCAGTGTGCTGCAGCTGCCAAAAAAGCCAACACAATTCTAGAATGTATTAACAGAGGTATAGAATTAAGATTGTGTGATGTGTTAATACCACTTTACAATGCCTTGGTAAGGCCACACTTGGAATACTGCATCCAGTTTTGGTCACCACAATGTAAAAAGGATGTTGAGACTCTAGAAAGAGTGCAGAGAAGAGCAACAAGATGATCAGGGGACTGGAGGCTAAAACATATAAAGAACAGTTGCTGGAATTGGGTACGTCTAGTTTAATGAAGAGAATGACTAGCAATGATATGATAGTAGTGTTCCAATATCTCAGGGATTGCCAGAAAGAAGAGGGGGTCAAGCTATTCTCCAAAGAACCTGAAGGCAGGACAAGAAGCAATGGATGGAAGCTAATCAAGGAGAGAAGCAACCTAGAACTAAGGAGAAATTTCCTGACAGTTAGAACAATTAATCAGCAGAACAACCTGCCTCCAGAAGTTGTGAATGCTCCAACATTGAAAGTTTTTAAGAAGAGATTGGACAACCATTTATCTGAAATGTTATAGGGTATCCTGCCTGAGCAGGGGGTTAGACTAGAAGACCTCCAAGGTCCCTTCCAGCTCTGTTAATCTATTCTATTCTATTACACAGAATGTACCTCACTAGAATCAAAGTGAAACCTTTTTTTCTGAAAAAAAAAATAGGGAGGGGAAAAAAGTTGCACTGGAGTACTTACCAGCAGTTACCTTCCACACCACTGTGCTCTCAAAATCTAAATGAGAAACATAATTAATTCTATAATAGGCGATGTAGTCTATCAATCAATCTCAATTTTTAATTCATGAAATGTTAGGCTATATTATATATTATTAAGCAGCTCAGTTTGGAATACATGAAATCTGTTGTGTTTAACTACTATTACCTTAACTACTTTTAGCACTGTTAAAAGGTGTCCTTTGAAGGTGTCCTTCAGCTGCCATGTACAGAGGAACTGGTGAGTCTAAACTGTTTTTCTTTCTTGGTTTAATTTGGAAAACTTCAACCAGAAAATGAAGTTATTAGCAGGTTGCCACTTTCAGGAATGAGATGATGTCACAGGAAAGCAATCAAGGGGGATGAGGCCAGAACATAATATATGTATCTGTCAGCATCAAATAATAGATCAGGAAATAAGATAGACAATATAAATGTTGAAAGTAGTAATTTGGAATTACATGTTCTAAGCTTAGACTTGTCTTTTAGGAATACCGAATATGAAACACTTTCTTTTTTAGCTTTATCAACATTCTACATCTGTGTAATATTCAGAACATGAAAAAAATAATATGGATTATGAATATGAATAATATGAACTAAGGAACAGTTCCTTGTAGAATAGAACATAGAATAGAAAAATATACAGCATCCAGAATCATCCTAGAATTTTGATTCTCTAATAGGGAAACTAAAATGCAATTGTTGTAAATAGCCATATAACAATTTTTAAAACTGTGGATTAATTAGATATTATCGACTGAGTGTCAACACACCAACCACATACCGGTAGACAGACTTTCTCCAGGAAAGTCCTCAATGTGTCTCTTTAAAATTTTCTGTGGTGTATTAATCACTGTTGTACATGGTCCCATCCACCTTGCCGTTAGACATCCTCTTCTTTCCTTTCACTTTCTCAGTATTGTGGACTTCTCAATGAGCTGGGTCTAAAGCAGAGGTCCCCAACCTTTTGGGCACCAGGGACAGGTTACACGGAGAGAGGTTTTTTGGTGGACTGGAAGGGGCATGGTTTTGTGTGCTGCCTGCATCCTGTGGATGGGGCTTTCCCTGTTTGTGTGGACCGGTTGCTGGTATGCCGTGGCCGGGTACTGGTTCATGGACTGAGGGTTGGGAACCCCTGGTTTAAAGTATCCAAGTATAAGAAAATGTGTCAAAGATAATTTGAGCCTGGTCATTGTTGCTCAAGTGAGAATCCAAGATTTATTTGTTTCATGGTCCATTTGGTTTTCTTGACTATCAGTAGCATTCTCAAAATCTTCTCCAACACCAAAGTTCAAAAGCATTAATTCTCTTTCTACCCTGCTTCTTCAAAGTCCAACTTTTGCTTCCATAGAGTGTCACAGGGAAAACCAAATCCTGCACAACTCTAAGATAGGAGCTAATAATCTGTTCTACAATCAGCCCTGAGCCTGATTTTACTGTGATCTCTTCCACCTCCTTGTACTAGTACAGTTAGTTTGATATTGTATGTTTCATCTGGTGATGTATAATTACATAGGAGTTGCTTTGGTTGCTGAAATCATGAATTAGCAATGAAGTAATCATTGAATTGGAAGAAACCTATGCCATTCTCCTGCATCATTTCTGTTTCCTAGGCTATCCTGTTCACTTATGTTTTTCTCCTTACTATTTCCAACTTTGACACACCAACCCAACCACAAACAATACACATTGCTTGAATCAGATTCAACCTGACCATAAAAACTGTCAGTGTCTTTTCCTCTGTATCATTGGCTGTGGCATAAACTTGAATACTATCATATTGAAGAGTTGTCTGTGAAGACTAATCAGTATCACTTGTTGACTGCATTGTATCCTTCTTAACTATGAAACTGTTCCTTCTTCATTTCTCTCATCTGCCACATGTTTCCTACACATATTGTAGTAAGCAATATAATCTTCTGACTGAAAGTCTCCAATTCCAATTCCAATTCACTGAGGTCCAAATGTCAATATATAGTTGATTCATTTCATCCATCAGTGGACTGAACTTGTCCATACTCATGTCTCTTATATTCCGTATTGTTCCTGTAATTCTGTCTTTACAGCTTTGGGTTTTCTTTTTCTACATGTGGAGCTGAGAACTGCCCCCGACCTCCGATCATTCCGCCGGGGCCTGAAGACCTGGCTCTTTGAGCTCTCGGGCCCAGGCTGAGGAGAAATTTTTAATTGGGGTTTTAATTGTGTACAGGGTCAATTTAATATTTTTTAATTTGGTTTTAACTTTTGTATGTTGGATTTTTTAATTCCCTGTAAACCGCCCTGAGTCCTCAGGGAAAGGGCGGTATATAAATGTAACTAAATAAATAAATAAATAAATAACATCTGCAGTTAGATGTCCATCACTCTTTATTTTAGCTGAATCATAGCCACCATTGGTATTCTGAAAAATGCTCAGATTTTCCTCAGTAAGAAAACATGTTGAATATCATTCAGTTTGAGGGGCTCATCATCTGGCACTATATTTTCAATCATTTTATCTTGTCTACCATGTGGTTTTCTTGGTGAAATATAGGGGTGATTTATCATTGTTTTACCACACAATATGAAATTATGCCTTTGCCATTGTCACTAAAATGTTCATATGTCTTCAGCACTTTCCTATGTTGCTGCTGCTAATATATGTGCCTGATGGCTTTAGTTGGTAGCTAGGATGATCTTCCTGCCCTTCCATAACCCTACTGGAGTACATATACTCTTGGTATATGCTCCTTGTTTGCTTTTCTCATCTACCCAGGAACACCTTTCCTCATAATGGGGGGTAGCACATGATAATAAACCCTTAAACATGTTTGGGCAGAAAAAAGAGCAGAAGCTCAGCTGCGGCACCAATCAAAATGTTGGAGCACCAAGATCATGCTACTGTTTAGTATGCTCCAAACTTGAGAGAAGATCCAGCTGTACAGACTCCTCAGGATCAGTTTTAATAATCTCTGGGGCATATTAGGGAAGATCCCCAAGCTTTAGGGTAACTTAAAGGCAGATTTCCCACACAGAACTGCTGAGTTCTGCTTCATGAGGATTGGTGTGCACTAAGATTAGTTACCTGGCTAACTAGCTTTCCTTTTTTTTTATTGTCAGTATCCCTGACTGCATAAGATCCAGTGAGACTTAGCACAGGTACCCTGCAATACCAATGCAGGGAGGTGAGGGGCTGTACAGAAGTTTCCACAGGGGCAGGCAAGAGAAGAGCAAACGGTAACAGTGATTTGTCATGTGCAGGATGACAAGCACTTACCAAAGGGGCAGATATTGTTTCATGAAGGCAGGATGCGGCTTTTACTATTCTGATGAAAGCTTTCAATCCTGCAGATAGTTGGACAGAGATTAGGTAAACAGAAACTTGTGAACATCAAGGCAGATTAGGGAATCTTTCTTTCTTTCTTTCTTTCTTTCTTTCTTTCTTTCTTTCTTTCTTTCTTTCTTTCTTTCTTTCTTTCTTTCTTTCTTTCTTTCTTTCTTTCTTTCTTTCTTTCTTTCTTTCTTTCTTTCTTTCTTTCTCTCTCCTTCCTTCCTCCTTAACAGGGAAGGGAAAACAAATATTCTTCCTTTCAGTTAAATAGGATAGGATGTGCACTATTGTACCTTGACAGAAGTTCTTCTGTTCTTTCTACTGTCTACATGTGTGACTATTTCACACCACATGGACTGTGCTAAAACTATTACAGTCACAAGCATAATGTAAATAAGCTTCTGTTTTACTATAAATCAGTGATCATAAAACAGTTTTATGACATGTTTAATTAACAATGCCTTCCTTTAAGTCTCCTTGAACTTCATGGAATCTTACCTGTGTGTAAACACATTTGACTGCAATATGAATGATATATTACCATGTTGAAAAGCATAGCTATATGACAACAGTCTGATCCTTTTTATCCACATAATGAACATAAAAGAAAAGGAGTGTATCTAAAAGATAGCATGGTTGTGGACTAGATGTTACCTAATAAATGCCTTGGTGAACAAGAGACAGTTTGGTGTCTAGGTGAAGATGGAAACCTAGAAACTAGGAGACTGAGAGTTCTAGTCCTGCCGTAGGCATGAAAACCAGCTGGATAACTTTGGGCTGGTCATTCTCTTTCTCAGCCCAATCCACCTCACAGGATTGTTGTTGTGGGGAAAATAGGAGGAGGAAAGAATATTATGCATGTTCATCATTTTTAGTTATTTATAAGGTGGGCTAAACAATCTAAAAAATAAATAGTTAAGAGCAGAAGGGAAAAAGAATTTTGAGTTTCCAATGGATACAATATTGGGATTCAGGGATGCTTTAGCTAATTTGGGACTAACTCTGCAAAATGAACATTTTACATAAATAGATATTAGAGAGGGGTGAAAACCCTCATGACTCCATTTCCTTCTCTTTCTCTCAAAGGGAACACTTTAAAAAAGCTCTTAATATATGTTTAAACTTTGATAAAAGCTAGAAAAAAATAGTCAGGGGGAAATAGAGAATACTCTTTCTTACCCTTTTTGAGTCATCAAAAAAACACAACAGATTACACTAAAACAAAGCAAATTTCTTGTTCTCATTCTTGTTTCTCTCTCTCTCTCTCTCTGTCTCTCTCTCTCTCTTAAATGTTAGGATCATTTAAACAAATCATTTTTTAATTTTAAGTAGCAAAACAGGACAGAGAAGGATTGTGGGTGGCTATTTACTCCACATGAGTTTTCCCCTCCCATTTTTTAAGTACAAGCAAAGTAGTGATTTACTCAAGATGAGTAATGTTTTCTGCATGTTTTATACCTTTTTCCAACTTTTTGTTGAACGTGATATGTGAGAGTTCAGTAATTTACATTGCTTCTTTCAAAGGAAGCATGTTGGCTTTATTTATATGATTGTTCCATGGATTAAGTGGACTGATTAAAAATGGCAGCAACTGATGCCATAGCATGCCAATTTTTTCATGCCTGCACTTTAGCCTTTATCCTGAAGTACAGTGGACTGGCAGGTCACCAACCACAAAGAGGTTTTCATTAAAATAAGCAAAGTAACCAATTCAGTATGTGAACATCATCATTTTAAAATTCCACAGAGTTGCTGAGCTAGCTCTTGGACAGAAGGCAAGATACATTGTGAAAAGAAATCAATCATTGTTTTTGTCTATGGAGATTCTCAGTCCTCCAAGTCATGGTTGACCCAAAGGTTTTTTTTTTTTCAAAAGACAACTGGACTTTGTTTTTCCCTGAAGACATTTTGCTCCTCTTCCAAAAAGCTGAAGAACTGAAGACGTTCCTTGGATGAGAAGCGAAACGTCTTCAAGGAAAAACAAAGTCCAGTTGCCTTTTGGAAAAAAAAACACCTTTGCGACATCAGTGTTGTTTTTCCCCCCACTACCATCGCCATCACCATCACCACCACCATCACATGTGCAGATATAACAAAAAAGAAGGAGTCTAAAAAGATGTGTGCAGGTCACACATCTTTACCTGGCACATCTGTCTTCCTGATTTGTATAGTTCAACCTCTGGCAGGAAAAAAAAACACACACCAAAGTATCTGTGACCTATATATTCACCTTTTAAAAAAAATCTGAACTTGCATACTTTAGAAATTAGGAAAGTAGGGAAAAGGTCAAAGTCTAGCAACCACATAGATTTTTTTTTATTTTAAATACTGCATCTGATGCCACCATTTCACAACTCTCCTCTTGGCAAAATGGAATATAAAGATCTAACCTCTTGGTGAAGGGGAGTTTTGTGAGGTGAAGCTTAAAGTGTATGGTCACTGAAAGTACAGTACTGCTCCTTTGATTATCCCCGTGTTGTGAGGGGATATTTTTTTATCTCAGCCTGACTGAAGGAAGACAAGAAAGTTGGTGTAGCCCAGAATTGTGGAAGATGTAAATGTATAGTTAGCTTGTCCTTGATGACTGACTACTTGTTAGGCATAGTGTGAAAGAAAGAAAGAAAGAAAGAAAGAAAGAAAGAAAGAAAGAAAGAAAGAAAGAAAGAAAGAAAGAAAAGGAAAAGAAAAGGAAAAGAAAAGAAAAGAAAAGAAAAGAAAAAAAGAAAAGAAAAGAAAAGAAAAGAAAAGAAAAGAAAAGAAAAGAAAAGAAAAGAAAAGAAAAGAAAAGAAAAGAAAAGAAAAGAAAACAGTTTTAAAAAGAAAGTATCTATTCGGTTTGGTGTTTTTGCATAGGATATATATGTAGAAAGAGAAATGTTTATTTTACTGCAATACATGCCTGAGGACAGAATAGGCTGACCCTTGCTTTTCCTTCCCCCATTATGAATACAGAATACTAGCATTTTTAATTATTTATTGTGAGGGCTTAATTAATTTAATTTCATTTTAACTTTTGTATGTAAAGCTTTTACTGCCCTGTACACCACCCTGAGTCCTTCGGGAGAAGGGCGGTATAGAAATTCAATTAAATAAATAAATTAAATAAATTTAACTCTATTTATTCTCAGTATGAGAGCCAGGTTGATGTACTGGTCAAGGCAACTGGGTTGAAGATGTTTTAGAAACCTTTTTAAGAATTATATTCCCCTTTCATTGCAGGCCAGTTGCCTTTGGTTGTTTCTGACAAGAGTTCCGACTGCCGGTGAAATGTCTGATCTCATTGTGGTTGCAATGTAGAATAGCTTTACTATGGTTGCGGTGATGGTTAGCCCATGTAGCCTGAACCTTGGGGTCATCATCTGTTAATCCACTGCTATATAGGTTTTGCACATCCTTAGCTTCTTCCATTCCAAAGGGGATGCCACTCACTAATCTTGCTTGTTTAATTGAGGAGGAAACTTTAATCTTCTTCTCTCTGCCTATTTGTGCTCAAAGGTTGTATGTAATCTATCCTCAGCCTTTTGATCTCTACGCTTTCACTGAGTTTCCTAATAATCTCATCAATATCCACCTCTTGTTCATAGAATTGCAGGAGATCATGTACAAATAACAGGGTCTGGATTGTTCCTCCATCTATTATCTTACTGTAAAGGCTTAGATCTACCTCATTATCTAAAATGATTGTTTTTGTGGAAGCTAATTTTCTCATTCCAGGTTGCAGTTACTTGCTTTAGTTCATAGACAATCTTTAGAATTTGCAAACTAAATCTTCCCTTCATGGATGCGTAAAATCTACAGCTTCTCACACTGCCATGTTGCCACACGAGAAGAGCTGTCTTCACATCTAAATGTTTCCTTGCATTCCTCACCTTTGTTTACCTGATACAATACAAAGTAGTGCCAGATTTCTGTGAGGGTTTATTAGCTGCTAGTGTAGCTTTGTACCATTTGACTTCCCTTTCTGAACTGTTAAAATTAACACCAACTTTTAATGTCCACTTGCATTAGATTGTGTTGTGGTAGATAGGTCAAGGCCAGAGATCCATTTTCTTTAAATGACACCATTTTTTTTGGCAGATTTTCTCACCCTCTGTCCACGTTTCTGAGTGGCCTTTAATGTCTTTTCAGGTGTTAGGGTCATGTATTTTGTGGGTTCCAACCACACATGTGTGTCTTCTATCTGGTATAACCTCAGTTTCATAACTTTACCTCTAAGGTTTAGATTCCCATTGTAATTCTGCTGTTCTAGTGGGATAGTGAGTTTGAGCATGTCATCTTTCCAGTTAGCTTGAGTCCTTTGTCTCTTCTTGGACTGATTGGCTTGACATGCCTTCTGCTTAGGAGACAAACTTAACTGGTAGGTGCTCTTTGGGGTTCCTTGGTTCTTTAGCAGTATTTCACTGAAGGATATGCTGATGCACAAGGTGTTTTTTTCCCCAGGATTCTGAGTCCTCCACTATATTCCCATATAAAAGTAAAGGTTAAGGGTTAGTTGTGTCTGACTCTAGGGGGTGGTGCTTATTTCTGTTTCTTAGCTGAGAGAGCCAGCATTGTCTGTAGACAATTCCATTGTCATGTGGCCAGCAAGACTATATGCCAAGGTGCATGGAATGCTTTTCCCACCGAAGTGGTACCTATTTATCTACTCACATTTACATGCTTTAGAAGTGCTAAGTTGGCAGGACCTGGGGCAAGAACGGGAACTCACCTCATCACACGGAGCTCAAATTGCCAACCTTCTAGTCGACAAGCCCAGCGTCTTAAATGCTAGGCCACCATGCCCCCTTATATTCCCATATAGTTCAGCATTAAACTCACTGTTACTCAAAGTTGAGTCTCTTTCTTGGGATTTACATACCAGTTTTGTATTCATATACTTTTAGATTGCCAGCCAGGCTTTGCTCTTTCTTTGTTTCTCCCTCTGTCATTCGGTCTATTTTGTTAGCTTTTAACTGCTTGCTTGAGTTCTTCCTCCTCTGCTGGTATTTATAATTCAGTTTGTATCTCACATGTTATAGTATAAGAGTTCACATTTTGATCTTGCCTTTAGGGCATTTAAAAGAGGACCTCTTAGTAAAGCCAGAAGAGCAAAATGCCAGCATAATTACATTTCATTTCCTCTCTCATGCTTTTGAATTGTTCTACAATATCCATCGTGAAACTCTCATGCTCCTGCATTTCCTGGGATTTCTACAACTCACTTCAGAGTCCGGCCCCCCAAAATGATAAGAGTTTGCTGTTTAAAGTAGGCTGCTTCTATCAGTAATATTTGTAGGAGAGTTAAACTGATGAATACAGTGAGATCATGAAGATTCCATGGGGTCATAAGCAAATCCCATCTTCTTTTAGTTGTGTTTCCCCTTTTTAGGTTCATGAGCTACTCATCTTCTATAGATAAGTTGATTAGAGCTTTTATCTCTTCTGGAGGTTTTTAAGAAGACATTGGACAACCACTTGTCTGATAGGGTCTAGAAGACACACAAAGTCCTTTCCAGCTCTGTTATTCTGTCCCAGACACTGGCATTTCATACCAGCTATTTGTAGTGATTACTTTCCAGAAACCATCCTTTCAGAGCAGTATTTCCACTTTAAATTTCCATAACAATTAGTTTTTAGTGTTTAGTTTAACTATTCCTTTGACCAGAGATTAGTTTTTTTTAATGTTCCAGTCTTTTTAACAGAAATTCTACTGAGTCATTTTGCTGTAGTCAAGCTTGTTTAAATTTGCATTCTGAATAACAAAGTTTGTTGTCTTGACGGAGAACTATCTCGTCCCATAACCTGTTAGGCTGCAGATGCTTAGCAGTAAGACCTTGCTGTCTTCTGAGTTGTTTCAAAGTTAAAAGGAAAAAATCTTTATCTGGTTCAGCATCATTGCAAAGTTACGGAGAAAGAGATTATTTCAATTTGCATCCTTGATGGAGCAGGATAGCAGTGAGCTGAAAAGGAGAATTTTCCATTACATTGTAATACACATGTTTGAGAGCAGAAGCAGACTCATTCTCCCTTTTCCTTTTCCCTTATGAATAAAGATGACATAGAAATTAACCCCTTTCATACTGTCTTGATTTGACTGCTGTCACTATCCTACTACACTTACATTGGAATGTTGTTAGTTGCAAAATCGTGTTCGACTCATCGCGACCCCATGGACAATGTTCCTCCAGGCCTTCCTGTCCTCTACCATCTTCTGGAGTCCATTTAAGCTCACGCCTACTGCTTCAGTGACTCCATCCAGCCACCTCATGCTCTGTCATCCCCTTCTTCTATTGCCCTCAACCTTTCCCAGCATCAGGCTCTTCTCCAGTGAGTTCTTCCTTCTCATTAGGTGTCCAAAGTATATGAATTTCAACTTCAGGATCTGGCCTTCTAAAGAGCAGTCAGGGTAGATCTCCTCTAGGACTGAATGCCTTGCAGTCCAAGGGACTCACAGGAGTCTTCTCCAGCGCCATACTTCAAAGTCCTCAATTCTTTGGCGCTCAGCCTTTCTTATGGTCCAACTTTCACAGCCATACATTGCAACTGGGAAGATCATAGCCTTGACTATATGCACTTTTGTTGGCAGGGTGATGTCTCTGCTTTTTAGTACATTGGAATAGCCATTGTTTAAAAATTGTGGGAATTACAGCCCAACATCTAGAATATATTTAGCCAATGGAGGCTTTAATGTTTATCAATATCTATTTTGATTCATGTTTTTACTCTCTCTCTCTCTCTCTCTCTCTCTCTCTCTCTCTCTCTCTCTCTCTCTCTCTCTCTCTCTCTCTCTCTCTCTCTCTCACACACACACACACACACACACACACAATCACACACACTGAAGATTGTGATTCTAAGAACCCTAGGTTACAAGTATTCAAGGGCTAACAAATACATAAGACTGGACTTCTGGAAGCTAGCCGATTCTCTGAATGCAGCAAAATTTAGCTACCAGTTCTGCTGAACTGGTGCGAACCGGCTGAATCCCACCACTGATCAAATGTCGAGGCTACCTGTAATTTCCTTTCTCCAACATTTAGGTTCTGTCATGTGTAGTGGGGATAAAAAAAAATGACACATTGTTTGGTTCACTTTTCATTACATCTGAAATATTCAACTAAAATATTTCCTGAATTATTGTAGAAAACTGTGACCCTTCTTTTACAGATTAATATGTAGATAAGAAGTTACACCACACTCATTTCCAGTAAGTTATGATCAAAGTCATAACTTAAATTTAGCATTTTCCAAAAAAAAAGTAGTTTTTTCTTATACAGTATATTGGCTATATCAGCAGACACATACTTACATACACTGGTGCTATATTGCAGAAAAATCAGACAAACAAAACCTTTAGGCCTGTGTCAAATGTATTATTTCTCACAATTATCTTAATGTTGTTAACATTGTACTGCCAATATTAGCTTAGTAATCTGACACTGTTCTTTCCCACAGTTAAATGATATTTCATAATATTCCCCTTACTTGTTTATAAAATGAAAGGTTTTCCTTCCTGCTCTTCCTTGTCCCTGAAAATCCTTACTTTTTTACTATGGCGAAGTAGAACTTGAATACTAAATGGCTCCCTGGTTTAAGATTTGATGTTCCCTAGCTGAGAGGCAAAAAGCAATATTGCTACATTTATCTTTTTATGAAATGCATTACACAAAGTATAATTTGTGTCTCTATAATAATCTACTGTTTTCAATTAGAAATTAAGCCAGTTACTCTAAAGGTCTGAGGGAAATATGGCAACTCTTTTTCTTTTCTTTTCTTTTTTTCTTTTCCTTCCTGAGAATGAAAGAAAACTGAACTGTATTAAACTGACAGCATAAGGCAGCCTTTCCGAGTTTGTATTCTGTTTACTGTAAATCAACTTCACAAACGCACCCTATGGTGGTGAGGCAAAGAAATGAGATTAGCACGGAGAGAAAATAGAAACTACCGTAATTGTGTTAATGGAAGTTGATGAACCTCTTTCCTCATGCCTCCGGAAGGTCCTGAATTGAGTCTCATCATCAGAAATCACTAGACGTTTTGTGGAGGCATCTTCCCTTTGCAAAAGCAGCCCAGCATTTCAGATAAGACTTGATCCACATGAATCAGTTTAATCAATCAGAATGATTTGGATTACCATAACTGTGTGGCCTTCCCCACCAGACCCCCTTGAGCCCAAGACATTTGTTTGGAGTTGCATACTCACTCAGCTCTTTCTTCGAATTGTTCTTTATTAACTGCATTTTCAGGAGAGTAGTCATACCAACTGGGAACTGAGAGTAGTCATACCAACAAAGAGCCTTGGTGGAGCAGTGGGCTAATGCCTCCTTAAGTAACACCAGCTGCCTGCAATTAGTGCAGGTTCGCATCCCACCAGGCTCAAGGTTGACTCAGCCTTCCATCCTTCCGAGGTAGGTAAAATGAGGACCCAGATTGTTGGGGGCAATAAGCTGACTTTGCAATAATGCCGCTTGGGGGGGGCGTGAAAGGTGAGATTCAAGGTACTGGTAACGGTGTTCAAAGCCCTCCATGGCATGGGGCCGGAGTACCTTAGGGAACATCTGCTGCCGGCATCAAGCTCCCTGCGCCCTGTGCGTTCCCACAGAGAGGGCCTCCTCAGGGTGCCACCGATCAGAGAATGTCGATTGGTGGCCCCCAGGGGGAGATCCTTCTCTGTGGGCGCTCCGGAGCTGTGGAATCAGCTACCGGTAGAGCTCCGGATGGCGCCCGATCTTCGCTCCTTTCGTCGCGATCTCAAGACGTTTCTGTTTGTTCAAGCCGGCCTAGCCTGATGGGGATTGGTGGGGTTGTTTTATTCTTTGGTGTCTTAATTTTTATCTTGGGGTTTTTAGAATTGTATTCCAATTGTTTTAACTTGGGCAATCATTTAATCTTTTTTTAATGTTTGTATTTAGTATTTTATTCTGCCCTGTGAACCGCCCTGAGTCCTCAGGGAGAAGGGCGGTATATAAATATTATTAAATTAAATTAAATTAAATTAAATTAAAGCCCTAATAAGCAGGCATATACATAGAATGAAGGCTACTGCTAAGCTTGTAAGCCGCCCTGAGTCTTCGGAGAAGGGCGGGATATAAATGGAATAAAAATAATAATAAAAAAAATAAAAAAAACTAGGAGGGAGGCACGGTTAGCAATCAGCCTTTCCAATTAAGAAGTACAACATAGGGGAAACATAGTGGAAAACATATGAATTCTCTGTTAAACTATCCCTTAAAAAAGGCAGATGTGAAGCTAGTTCACACATTTCCTGTCTCAGCTAGTTTCTGATTGATAGGTCTCCAAAATCCGAATAATTTGTCTAGATAGCGTATAATTTCAATTGAATAAAAATAAAGCTAGCACTTTGATGAAACAAAAAAATTCCCCATCTTTACAGCCTCCAGTATTTCACCAAAGAAAGTAGAATATGTGTCTTGACTTATGCAGCCTTCCCTTGTTTAGCAACCACAATCTACAATATCTCTTAAATAGGACGTAAAATGGTCACTAAGGAGAGAGAGAAAGAAAGAAAGAAACAGACACACAGAAACACACACAGAGACAGAGAGAGAGAGTGATACTATGAAGATCTTTGGGTGCTGCTATCTCATTTAGATATAGTTTTCTCATTATGGTCATTCTGACATGTGTCACATGTTCTCAGGAGCATGAAATTTGGTCATAAGTGCACACATTGGCTGAAAAATAATTTTGTTTTATTACCATCAGGGCTTTTTTTGTCATAGAACCCACAGAATGAAGTTCCGGCACTTTTTTTGCATGGAACCTTGTAGGGTAGGCAAGGCAGGTTGTATGACATGTGTCAGTTCCGGCACCTTTTTCTTTTACAAAAAAAGCACTGATTATCATCATATTGTCTATCCACTGCAGGATAAAGGCCTCTTTCACATGTTTCCACACATTGTTATAGTTTCTTGTCTATTTAGTACATTCATAGGCAGCTACAGAAATAAATGAAGAAAGGCTACGAAATCCTATATTTTCTTTAAATATTGCTGAAAACTGCACCTGGAATGCATCCCTATGGCCACAGTATAATTCCCAGTGTCTCTAAAGTGCTTTAAATTCCTACTTGATAGTCCTGTACAATGGGAAATAATATTCTTAGAGTTCTTTGCTTACCTACATGAAGATAAACACAGAGTTTACATTTAAAGTTAGGGGGAAAAGATTCTCAGACACACTGTGCTTAAGTTGTAACTGGGCCAAAGATTATGAGCTAGAGAAATTCATACTTAAGAAATATAAACTTGTCAGACAATATAAAGATAGTAATTTACAAGAATAAGTAGCAAGTACTAAGCTTGACAAATAGGGACAGTTAGAAGCTTGGAAAAGTACAGTTCATCTTTATCAGTTTTAAAAGTCCATTCTATCCTGTTTCAGCTTCAGTCTTAAAAAATAGCTGTACAAAGTGGTGCTATCTTTGCACACCCATTTTTCTGCATTTTTTTCCAGTTCATTATATCCTATATTTTTCTGTTTTTTTCCCTAAAGCAGGCTTTTAATGTTTTGAACTAAAATGTGCATTTTTAAAGCATGTTTAAGATAGTTGAATGAATATTAGTCCGATTACATTTTTTAAGAAAACCTGCATCACAACATTTGTAGAAATGCAAAACCCAAAAGCTAACTATGTTCTAATTCATTTGGGACTGAAGATAGGAATGATTTGCTTTAAACCATGGACCAAAAGAAATCCTGGAACATTCCTAGCTGGCGCATAGTTTCTTTAAATAGGAAACAGGAGTTTAAAAACTGAAGACCAACCATAGTAATTGTGCAAGAAAAGAGAAACAGAAAAAGCACCGCAACACATACCATTGTGGAAGCATCCTGGAATATGTTGACATATGGATTGTACAGTAGTGTATATACAACTGTTCTGTTGATTCACAGATCCTTTTAGTGTCATTTTCCTCATTCATCAACTTTAATGTTCATGGAGCAAAGAATAAGTAGTGTAAGTGGCATTATGAGTACTGGCATTCATTTCCTGGATTCAATACTTATGTTTGGGTAAGATGCTAAAAGAGGTAAGGCATGAAGTGACAACAGATGCTTGCAAAGGATGCTCCAGGATGCCCAGAGCATTCTCACACATTCTAGCACTAAAGATGTTACCTAGTTTGGGTAATGAAATGTCTTCAAGAAACAACCAGGCTCAGAGAGCACCAAGGATCCATTCTTTCAATCCTGAGCTGCAAATATTCTCCTTTATCAATTCTACACAACAGTTAGTTTCTCAAAGAATTGCAGTGTACTTGTCATCAGAATTACTTCATATCATAAGTCCAGAGCAGAAGGGATGGTCTGATAGGGATGGACATACTTAGAACAAAGTTGGGAAAGAAACAAGAAAGAGCGGCTTTCATAGTATAGGAAATCTGTCTGAAAACACAGAGTTGTTATTGTCTTGCTTTAGTTATTAATTAATAATAATAATAAAGTTGGAAGGTACCTTGGAGGTCATCTAGTTCAACCCCCTGCTCAGGCAGGAAACCCTATACCATTTCAGACAAATGACTGTCCAGTCTCTTCTTAAAAATTTCCATTGTTGGAGCATTCACCGCTTCTGGAAGCAGGTTGTTCCACTGGTTAATTGTTGTAACTGTCAGGAAGTTTCTCCTTAGTTCTAGGTTGCTTCTCTCCTTGATTAGTTTCCATCCATTGCTTCTTGTCCTGCCCTCAGGTACTTTGGAAAATAGCTTGACTCCCTCTTCTTTGTGGCAGCCCCTGAGATATTGGAACACTGTTATCATGTCACCGCTAGTCCTTCTCTTCATTAAACTAGACATACCCAATTCCAGCAACCATTCCTTGTATGTTTTAGCCTCCAGTCCTCTAATTTTCTTTGTTGCTCTTCTCTGTACTCTTTCTAGAGTCTCAACATCATTTTTACATCGTGGTGACGAAAACTGGATGCAATATTCCAAGTGTGGCCTTACCAAGGCATTGTAAAGTGGTATTAATACTTCACGTGATCTTTCATAAGATCTTTCATAAATTCATAAGTTTTATCGGAATGAGAACAAATTGGAAAGTGATATAAACATTTTCTGACCTTGCTAAAAAGAAATGGTTAATTACTAATATTTTACATGTATATCCCACTTTTTCAACAAGACGTCTTGAGTCCACTCAAGTTAGCTTAAATTGGGATTGGCCTCCATTTTATCTCTACCACAGCAATCTGTGATAGATTAGACTGAAAGAGAGTGATTGGCTCAAAACCATGGTTTTCCATGTACGACAGTGGACTTGAATCGGCACTTCAGCCACTGTGCCATATTGGATCTCAATCTGTCAATGGTTTCTGTTGCTGTGGTGGTGTGTAGTGCTGAGTTGAGGAGAGGAGTGAAATGGCTGACTAGCCTTAAGTCACTTGTGGGGAGGAAGTGGCTGAAAGGAGATAATCCTTATTCATCTAGTACAGGGGTGTCAAACTGCCGGCCCGCAGGCCGGAGCGTCACGGAAAAACTGTGTCCATCCCATTGCCGGCAATGGGAAAAAGTTCCAATACGTCACGCGACATCACGTGACAGCGAGTTTGACATGTCTGATCTAGTATATACAGTATCTAGTAGATATAGAAAGTGATTTAATCTGGTGTGATTCCTTTCAATAGGTGAGCAACAATAAAGATACCAGCTCATAGTGGGTATTGTACACCATCCAGAGTCTGTCTCTGAGGGAGAGGGACTGTGAAAAAATAGGAACTATAAATATATTGTGTTGCTTCTGGTTCCTTGTGCCTGACAGTTACAGCTTCCATATTATGGAGCACCCTTCCCTTGAAATTAAATTAACCTCTGAAACCTGGTAAATGTGGAGTTGTTTTGGACAGTTTTTGAGGCATGTTTCATCACCAGTATACTTTCTATTTTAATAGTTGCTTGTTTATTAGCTTTTAGGATTTTAGTCTTTTTTATGTCATAAACTACTGGGAGTCATTTTGATTGAATGTGGTGGGGAATGAACACATTACATAAATAAATAATCATTAAATGGGCAGGCTTTGGGGATTTTTTTTAAACAAAAGATGTAGAAACCTTTTCTTTTTTCTTTTTTTTTCCTTTTCCCCAGCAGATATCAAATTTCTGGGGCCTACCCTGACTGTAACAAAATGTTATAGGTGAATGCTAAACCAGAATGATGAACTTGAGGCAATGAAGCCAAGTCTTCTACTTGAGAGAGGCTCTAGATTTGGAAGTGGAACCTTTAAAGATTTTTTGAAACTGAGGAATGAGTTGAAGTTGACCCTGAGATGGAAAGATTTGCTGTCTGGAGCCATTTCAGGGAGGGAGTTGATACAAGTCATACCTATTGTGAACAAGCAAGGGGGGGGGTAACATGAAAATGAAGCAGTGGAATTTTACCATTGGCATGCTACCATTTCCTTTGACTGATGTCCCTATTTTAGGCTGCAAGAAAAGGACAACATTCCCTCTGCTTCAGGAAAGAACAGCAATGAGAAATGATAGTGTCTGGCAAGAAAAAGATTGAAATACTATCACACTTTTAAACCATTAGTTGCTCTATCTTTACCTTAAATGTCAGAGTCTTGTTTTCATCTTTCAATGATTATCGGTTTGACATAATTCGATTTTGGCAGACTCATATTAAACACCATTTGTGACCTACCAAGATGCAGTGTGTATAGTGGCTAGCTGTGACTTCTATAGATATATATTGCTTCACCTTTCAACCTGGTGAAATGTATAGGCCTGGTGGCCTCTATATGACCTGTGGACTTCAACTCCCAGAATTCCTGAGCCAGCATGTTGAACCTCGCAGATCTTTAAAAGGGCCACTGTTGCCCATCCCTGTTCTAGAGGATGAGATCAGGCTGTGTACCCACACAGCTTACTCATCCAATTTGTTTCCAGTGGTTTGTGCCCCAGTATCTGATGTCTGAGACAGCAGCCTCACCTTGTCTAAAGGGAGAAATGGTCCAGTTTCTTGGAACAGGATTCCAGTAATGTTGAAAAGGCTGATTTGAAAACAAAATACTATATAATCTTAATAAAGAGGCACCTGTAGCTATACCTATACAGCAGGGGTCTTCAAACTTGGCCCTTTTATGACTTGTGGACTTCAACTCCCAGAATTCCTCAGCCAGGCATGCTGGCTTAGGAATTCTGGGAGTTGAAATCCACAAGTCTTAAAAGGGCCAAGTTTGAAGACCCCTGCTGTACAGGCAGGATTCAAAGGAATGTTGAAATCAGTAGTGGTGTGATTCGTGCTGCATTCTGCCACTAAACATCATGGTGGAACTTTTTTGAATAATAGTTTCTTCTGGAATCTTTGAGCTTTGATCACTGATAATGTTGTGGTAGAACATAGCTGTTTACAGCAGAATTTCTGATTCTCACATGCAGCCGCAAAACACACACACACACATTTCTAATACGCATTTATTTATCCAATGTTGCAATATCAATATTTTAGTTATAATAAAGGCATGGAGAATCCATTTATGTTGACCAGTTGTCATGTTCCATGCTTTAGATATATAATTCAAGAGAACAGTATCCATTTTAGCTTTTGTAGTACAAGTCACATTTATATAGTCCACTACTTTCTCAAAAAGCTTAAAAATATAGGATATTGTAAAAATATACGTCTTAAGAAAGTGTTCTCCTTCTTACATTTTCAAAAAAATCTGTCCTAGCCAACCCTTTTCTATAGAAATGTAAGAGTCCAATAATTCTAAATACTATTTTTTTGTTTTATAAGTTGTACCTATAAGGTCCATTGACTCTCTTGCTATAGAAGTTCAGATATTCCCCCATTGTCTAGGCTGTATAGAAATTTCTAATTCTTTATTCCATCACACCTAAGCTTTTGTATTTCAAATTGGTTTATTGACAACAAATATCTATAAAAACTGATTTAACAAGGTGTTCTAGTATCTCAGATGTCTCAGAAACTGAGCATCCTGATGGTCCAAACAATGTTGAAGCTGTAAATCTTGCCACTCCTGATAGAAAATATTTGTATCTCAGCACAACATAGGTTAAAAAATAACCAATCAATTGGTCCAGAGTCATTAATCCTACTTTCATCCAACTTTTCCATATCACCATTCCCCCCGCAAAAAAAAATGATATTGGATTTCCCCATAAAATCAATTTAGCATGGGAAAAGAAACAAATCTGTTTTTTTACACATTACATTCCGTAGCTTTCCAACTGATATAATTGTTTCCAGAAGTACTAGAGTTTTATTATATGTAGATCCTAATATTGTCCATCCAAGTAGATAATTTCAAGGTTAGCATTTTGGGGGAGCAGAGGGGATCTACTAAATCTTCTTCTAGTCTGTATTTATGACCTTTTGAAACCTTGTTTTACTTTGCTTCCCTTCAGATAAAGGGGGGGGGAGGCTTGTTTTTTCTCCACCAGTTCCATTTTGCAAGTGCTCTGAAGCTGGAGAGCAGAGGAAAAGTTATATTGTGCATTCTAAATGGTGTGATGCAAAGCAAGCCCAGGAATGTCAGCAATAATGGGGCCCAAAGTTCCTTCCAGCGGATGCATCAGGATTTTATTGTGCAAGCATTAATTTCCACTATTAAAATGGGAGAGTGGTGTGGTTCTCAAAGAAGTTGCTCTGCTTTCTTTCAAGCAAAACTGGCAGGTAGCATTAATAGTTCTGTTTCTTCTTTGACCATCCTAAATCTTTGCATGTTTTCAGCTCCACTTCATCAAACAACTCCGTGTGTGTTCAAAGATCCACCCAAGCAGGGAAATGCAGAATTAAGACCCTGTAATTATCTTAGGTAAAGTGCTTTGATTCATTTATCCAAATTGCCTTCCAGAAATGTTAGAGCATTTAGAGTATTATTTAATAAGGTATTAATTGACTTTTGCACATTTATTTTAAATGTCAAAGACAACAATGTAGGTCAGAGGAAAAAATGGGGGGTAGAGAGGAAAGCCAATTCATATGCCATGCATGTGTTTCTGTTCTATTGGGTAGGGTTGTTTTGCTTAGCAACTACATGCAGTTTGGGGGGCAGTTCAGAGAAGGTAGGAAAGGAGAATGTCAACAGTTGTGGAAATGAGGGAAAGATAATCCGGGATGGACTGAATCCAGAAACGTGTACGCCCCAGCAAACTCGACAAATCTTGTAATCAGAATAAACGGCAAAAAATATGCAATTTTGCCTAATGCACTTATTACCATTGCAAACATTTGAAGCTTGAAGAATGTTGACATCTGTTCAAAAAGAAGAGATGACAACAATAGGCAACATGCGGCAAAAACAAATGTTTGCAGAAGCAGAGACAAGCAAGAGATGAGGTCATAAAAAAGGGCCCTGAGTGAGCCCCCCAAAAATCACCAAATGGCTAGCCACACCTAACGTATTTTTGTTCCCAAGCTCATCTTCCAAATGCTTATTTAACACTTCATAAGGATTGGGAGTCAGGATTTATTTAAAGGGGGAGGGAACCTAAATATAAATTTCCTCTTTTAAAAAGGATTCAAGATTTTACAGATGTTCCTGTATTGCGATCCACATGAGAATGTAAATGAAGTCATGTAACTTTAAATTCCTTATTTATTCTTCTGTCACAATCTATTTAGTGTTAAGGCCAGGGCTGACCCTGTTTTTGGCCAAAGTAATCTGCCTGAGGGAGAAAGGGTTAGTTTCCTGATTCCTTGATATTTCTTTCTATTTGAAAAAAAATAATCAGTGTATTTTATGCAGCTTACTGTTTTCACCTGCTCTTCTGTCCTCAGAGTTGAGTGAAAATTCAGTTGTCCGCTTTGCTTCTTAACATGAAATGGGGAATATTCTAGCTTTTGCATCACAGAAGAAATTTTTTTTCTCCTGGTCATCGCCCTTTTTAGCAGTTATTGGGACCACAGTTTCTTGAGCCAAAATTGCTTTGAAACAGAACTGGACTTGTAGGTGGGGGCAAATTAGGTAGCTATAAAAATGGCTTCTATTTTCCTTCAGTATAACAAAGAGATAACGGCAACTAACAAAATTGACAGTTTGCTTTTGCTTCTGTAGCACATGCCTTTAATGTGAGTACTCCTTCTTAACATTTAAAAGAATTTTGATAGCTGAGTAATCCCTTCATCATTTAAATATAGCAAGATTTTGCTAGTAAGTACAAGGGCTCGGAATGGAGTGCTTTTCATACACATTATAAACAGTTATGGTGGATTTGTAATCCTGCTGTCATATTGTTCACTTTTGATATTAATCAGTTGGTTTATGAAAGGTACAATAGACCACAGAAATGAACAGTGCAGTAGTTACATATGTGGCCTCTCTAAAAGAAGCAGCAGCTATAATCTTCAGACACTTTTTCTTGAACATTTCCATTAACTTCCTTCCTTCCTTCCTTCCTTCCTTCCTTCCTTCCTTCCTTCCTTCCTTCCTTCCTTCCTTCCTTCCTTCCTTCCTTCCTTCCTTCCTTCCTTCCTTCCCTCCCTCCCACTCTAATTATTAGATTCTCCTTTTAACATAATTTTGAAGCTCTGCCCTTACAGAGAACCTCAGAAGCAATGAGAATGGTTTGGCCTACAGCTATGAGTCATCTGCCCACATTCTTTGGCCATGTTTTGGCCATTCCTCTTTTGCTCTTTTGGCTGCCAAAAGTCCCTTAATTTCAAGCCAGCAAACAAATATAAAAGTAGTTGAGTAAAAAGAAAATATATAAATGAAAGTCTGTAATTTCGTTGCAGCTCACCATAGCTCTTTAGAACTTTCAGTTGTTTTAAGCATTTCCCTCACTTGTTTTCTAGAGCTTTGTTTTATTTTGGCAATAAAGGTTGCTTTGTGAGATGCTTATCTGACCAGAATGATTCTGACATAATTGTTATCCAATTTACTACAGAAAGCTGCATCATAGCCTTAATTTAATCAGTCTACATTATTTATGAAATATTATGGAGGCAACTTTTTTTAAAAAAAAATAGCCAGAAGTCTATTACCAATTCACAGATGTTCAAAACATTTCTCTAACATTATTTATGTATCACCACCTTCCACCTCCTGGGAATCCTTGCAATATTTTGAGACTTCAACTCCCAATATGTGACTGGAAAACTGACTAGGAACTCTGGCAGCTGCAATGCCAATGCATCTTAAGAGCCCTATGTTAAAAATGGTTAAAGGCTAGTATGCCACTTACGTTAGTACATATCAGGCTAAGGCCAAGAACGACTGGAACAATTCACCCAAAGTTCAGTTCTTTATTGCTGATACATAAGAGACAGAATCTTGCCAGATTAAACCCTTACTACTCTCTGCCTATGGATATATTTGGGAGATTCTAGGGAGTGACTATCCTTTCTCTGTTCCTCTGTCTCCTATCCAGTGCTAGGCTGTGCTGCCTCTCGTCACCCTTCCCTTTCTGGAATGTGTTCCTTCCTTCCTGGGAAACTGCTATGTCATTGTAGTCCATCAACTCAGCTTCTCCTTCATGGATGCTACCTCTCACAGAATACCACCTGTCCTACTACTTAGCAGAATTCTTGACTGAATTGTCAGAGCAGGTTGTGCAGTAGGTGTTGCAGACTTACGATACCGGTGGATTTCAATAATCCCTTTAGGACCTCTTCAAAGTCCATCAAGACCTCCACAACTATGAGTGTGTTCCAGCTGTCAACTATGGTCAGAATACCAACCCATAACACGGTTCCATGTTCAATTTGATATTCCATGGATACTTCATGTTTGCCCACTATCACTGATGGATCAACATCTGGTTAAATTTGAATTTGTGGCTTCCACTGTAACAAGATGACTCTCACAAAAACATAATAGGATGCAGTTGGGTTCCCAAGAGGCTCAAAAAGGGTTTAGTGCTGTTTCACCCGTGATTCTGTCAACACCTGGATTGGTACCTGGAATAGGAAGTTCATAACTTTTACTAAATAAGTGCCTTCTCCAATCTACTTCAAAGCGGGCCTTTAGGTACTGTAAATGGATGAATTGCAACAGCAGGAAGAACAAAGTCTGGGTGAAGAAAGATGTAAGCTGTCTCTGATCAGATCTATCATAAAACTCATGTTAGGTCTATACTTTGATATGTGCAGCAAAGAAGTAGGTTGTTTTCCTGCATGTACTAATTGCCAAGCTTATAACCTGCTGACTTTTTCCAGGTTGTGAGGAGGCTGGCTCGTCACTCTCACTTCTTGTTCCAAAGTGAATATTGCACAGCCTTCAGACTCGCAGCATGTTAAAATGCCAGCCCGTGGGCCAGATGTGTCATGCTGAAACCACGCCCACCCCATTGGGGAAAAAGTCCCGATACGTCGTGCGGCATCACGTGATGTTGAGAGTTTGACATGCCTGCTTCAGAGGGATGTGGCAGCATTTTTTTTTAATGGTTCTTTTAGGCTTAAAAATCTCATTTGGGCCAGTCTGGATTCCTTCTTCAATATACAACCAATTACAGGAGTATCTTGTAACTCTTCCTGTACAGTTAGATTGTGTCAGCTGAGGCTATTTAGGACAGCACATTCTACCCCTTTTCTTGTAGCTCTTGCCTAGTCTTGCTTGTAACAGATGTCCATGAAGCCATAAATGTCTCTCTGAGAGAATAAAGGGTGCTTCTTTTTAAAAGGGAGCCAAGTATTAGATCTCTTCCTAAGAAATTTGCCCTGGATTGTCAGAGATGAGCAATTATAGGTGAGCCTGTAACCTTTCAGCTTATTGAAGAGAACTCCTTTTCCATGTGAACTCAATCGTTTGAGAGAAAGCCTCTTTGGGCACCTCCATGTTTATTAAGATAATATCATTCCTAAAATTGTGGTGAATTCATCTGTTAGAGAAGCTTTCTCTGGTCTACTTGAAGGTCTTGGGAATGCACTCCTTGCAAAATCGAGAAATCTATTTTATTTGCTTTTAATAAAACATTGGATTTCAGCGTCTTACGTGAAGGTAAAACACATTTTACTTACAGTTGTTCTTCTATTGATTTGAACTAGTAATTATAATGCTTAGTTTTTCTTGTTTATTTTTCCTGTTATTTCAAATCTAGCTAAAGTCTCAATTTTTAATTTACTTTGTTCTGTGTTTTTACTGTAAATAAAATTAAGTCAAGTAAAAAAAAATCCTATAAATAAGGATCCTGGATTGGGCTTTTCAGATTAAAAAAAAATGCAGTAATGGTATATTTGGCTTCAATTCTTATTTCTAGTTCATCTCCTTTTACTATACATAGTAGAAATGGGTTTTCTACCTCCCCTCTTCCATTCTCAACTTTTTCCTGCTAATTAAGCACCATTGCATGCACATGAGGGAAAGTATGAGGAACTGTGATTCAGTGCAAAGGATCCTAGTATTTGTGATGGAAGAAAAACAATTGTAAGCATGAGGCATATTGTGACATTGTGGGAACATTGCACAACCACTTGTCATATTCTTTCTTTGGATCACTGCCAACAATTGCATATTTGTTAAAGCAATAAATGCTATTTATGATATGATTGGATTAATTTGAAAGGCTTAACTGACAAAAATTCTAGGGAGAGTCCAATAAAATTGAAAAACATTGCAAATAATGCAAGGTCAATCACAATATGGCAGAGAATACAGGGAGGGAGGATTAGATGTTGAGAACAATTCAAAAATTGTCCTGGACTAGGACCTGCTAAAAACCCCAACTTTTTAATACTTTTCTGAAGGTGGGAAGAGATAGGGGGAAATAGATCTCAGGGGTATCCTATTTCAAGGAGCAGAATTAGTGACATGGAAGGCACACACCTACTGGAGTCCACAGGATGGCGCTATTTTGATGACTTTTGGTGGCCTTTGGCTGTCCTGCCTCAAGTCCTACACTGTCTTGGGTCAGTGTTGGCTTCCTTCTTTCAATACATGCCATGTTCCTCTCTGTTTCTCTCCAACTTCCCTTTTCCCACTCCCGAAAATCAAACTTTCCCAAATTTTGGTATAAATTAAGCCTTTGGATTAATTCAAGATTCTGTGAAACCCATTTTACAATGGACCAATCTCTTTTTCTTTCTTTTCTTTTTTTCCTTTTTCTCACTAAAAGAAACCATAAACAGGAATAGAAAATGTTCTTTTAAAATTATGTTTTAAACATATGCCCTCCTGCACTCGTAGTAGTTCTGTATTCTTGTATTTTTTTGGAACATTCTGGTCTCATGCTGAGGATTGATTTCTGAATTCATGTCTACTTTCCTACACCATTTTACTATCTCTTTTCTGATTCCTGTATGATGTCTTCACTAATTCTGGCGTAATCCATCCTTAAAAACAAGCTGTTTATGCTTTCAGTTTTACTATGTTTTCTACTGACAGTTTCAGCAACTGTAGCATTTCAAATAATCTTGTGTATTGTATAAGTGAGAGAACCATTTTGGTATAGGGCAGGGGTGTCAAACTGCCGGCCCACGGGCTGGACACGTCACGACAAAACCGCGCCCACCCCATTGCCGGCAATGGGGAAAAGGCTCTGATACGTTGTGTGACATCACATGACGTCGCGGGTTTGACACCCCTGGTATAGGGTTTAAGACATCATGCTAGAAATCAAGATACTGTGAGTTCTAGTCCCACCTTGGCCATGGGGCCAGCTGTTCTTATTATCCCAGAGTTCAGGATAATGGTCTTAAGTTATAAGGATATTAAAGAAAAAACATCCTTACAGTAAGAAGAATAAAACCAAGATCATGAGTAAGTTCAAGCAAAGGTTTATTGGTGTAAAATTGTATGTTGGGGATTCCCAAATTTGGATACCTTTACTGAAGGAAGTTAAAAGATGGTAGCCTAAATGGTCCATCTGATTTCATGAAGTGTGATGCAATGTGCCTTGGTGGAGCAGTGGGCTAATGCCTCCTTCAGTAACACCAGCTGCCTGCAATTAGTGCAGGTTCGCATCCCACCAGGCTCAAGGTTGACTCAGCCTTCCATCCTTCCGAGGTAGGTAAAATGAGGACCCAGATTGTGGGGGGCAATTAAGCTGACTTTGTAATAATGCCGCTTGGGTGTGTGTGTGTGTGAAAGCCCTAATAAGCAGGCATATACATAGAATGAAGGCTACTGCTAAGCTTGTAAGCCACCCTGAGTCTTCGGAGAAGGGCGGGATATAAATGGAAATAAAAAAAAAATGTGCAAAATCCAATTTGATGACTAAGATCAGACTAGAAAATAGGAGACCATGAGTTCTAGTCCCACCTGGGACACAAAGGCCAGCTGAGTGAACTTTGGCCAGTAATCCCAAAAGATGCTTTTTCAAAAGCCAACTGGACTTCTTTTGTTTTTCCTTGAAGACGTTTCTCTTCTCATCCGAGGAGCTTCTTCGGTTCTTCTTCATGAACTGAAGAAGCTCCTTGGATGAGAAGCAAAACGTCTTCAAGGAAAAACAAAGTCCAGTTGCCTTTTGAAAAAAACAAACAAACCCACCTTTGGGACAACTATGACCTGGATGACTGAGAATCTCCATAGACTTTGGCCAATCACTTTATCTCAGCCTTAGGAAGGAGACATTGACAAACCATTTCTGAACAACTTTGCCAAGAAAACTGCAGGGTCTTGTCAAGGCGGTCTCCAAGATTTGGACATGACTGAACAGATGAAAAAAAATGTAATAAGTGATAACTCCAAAATCCCACTATCCAGATTTGGCAGTCACAGTATTTAGTTTCATACGATCATAGAGATGACTTCCTAAGAAGGCCTTTGCCGATTATTTCCTTCCGATTATTTAGATAGTTCCAGTAGACATGAATATTTGTGTTTAAATGAGATGAAAGGGTCATTACCATCTAGATGTTCGAATCCAACTCCCATCGTCCTCTCTATTGGCTATAATGGCAGTGGCAGATGGGAGCTGGAATCCAAAAGGGTTGAAAATTTCTTGCATTTGTCACTATCTATATATGTCTACAGGTTAAGACAGTACATCATTCACTTAGCATTTTTTTCCTAAAATCTGGAGCACATGAACCTCAGCAATAACTCCTTGTAGTAATGTATATAAATTAAAATAAATCTTAAATAACCCACAAAAGTATAATAGGGATGGACTGGGATTTACTTGGAAGGACAAGTTGCAGGGAAAAAAAAACAAGCAAAGGCAAACAAAACCATACCAGGAACTCTCTCCAGTAGAGACAGATTATATTAGTGCAGTTTTGCAATTTAATAATACATATGTTTTTAATTTACTTTTTGAATGGACTTCACTTAATTCTTATCATGAAGAAGTTTCTAGAAATGAGCGTAATAACTAATACTTTGTTCCTCTGAAAACATCAAAGTTCCAATATTTTCAGAAAACATATGTGATCCACTTTAGAGGGCTTTGTGATGGGATCAACAGACTTTCAAAAAAAATCCAAATAAAATAGTTTGAAGATAATTCACTGTATATGAGGCGGCTTTGCTACAGGTAAACAGAAAGATTATAGGCATCTTCAAAGATGACCAAAATCCTGATTGAAACACAATGCAGAAGTATTTTGGTTCAAATGTAGTCCTGTTTAGAGATGACATATTAAAATTAGTGAGTCAAATCCTTCGGGCTCTAACTGTTATAATATTATAATACAACACTGACTTTTTTAAAAAAAATGCCTTATAATGGATTGCAATTAAATTGCAATGAATATGCGTGCTGCTAAGAGTTGCTTGGTAGACAGAAGGGAAGCATGCACATTTAATAAATAAATACATAAATATTTGTAAATGTATTGAATAAATGACCACTATGGTCACTCTCTTCAGATTTTATTTTTCCCTGACTTCCTTCAAATGAAGAATCGGTGACATTCAAAAACACTGTTGGTAGTTGATTTTAAATAAGACATAATAATATCCATTGCACAAATTATTCCTGGTAAACCCTACAGAAGGCATCTACACTTATCCTTTTGATTTTACCATTATTTTTAAACCTTAGATTCTGTATTTTCTCTTATGTCATCCCCACCCTGATAGGAACAGGTTTCCACTGAATTAATGGGAGGCTTAGCCAACTACATGCAGCTCAGAGTTTTAAAGTTTTCTGGTTCTTTTTTTTCCCCATGCACTTGTAACACAAGAAGTTGTGCAGAAAAGAAAAGTTTGTAACCTTTTGCTACATAGCAATTTTTTTTTTTTGGGTCAAATGGAAGGATGTATATATGTAAATGTACCGCAGAGTCACACTGAAATTGTGCTGGGTTGTCCAGAAAACATTTTTTCTAGCATCTTGGAGACTTATTTCTAAACACATCAGTCTTCAAAACAGCATCAAGAACCAATGTCCTGAGGCAGTCTCTAGAAATTCATGCTTACATTGTAGCTTGAGGAATACACATTTCAAGACATTTTTTTTAAAAAAAGAAACTCAGTCATCTCTTGTTAAAAAATAATAATAATAAATGCATGAAAGAGCCATTCTGACTGACAATATAAAACATCTTCATGCCCAAACATAGATAGTGATGATTTGTCCTAAGGCATTATTATTCTTATTAACATCTCCTGGCAGCTTGCCAGCCAATTAGCAGTTCCCATTCCCACTTCCTTTTCGGTCCTTCCTACCTCCTCTTTCCTTTCTATCTTCTTATTAATTTTATACCATTGCTGAATAAATAGCTCACAGTATATAGTTTAACCAAATGACTGCTTCCTCTTATCTTGATGCTTGAGATTGTCATCAATCAGCGTTATGCCGACTGTGGTTGTGTGGTTAATTTGGTTTTCTGGTTCTGACCTGGGGAAGTTAGTAGTCCCTCAGATTCATTTTATATTGAGCTAGAAAGTGGGTGCTCCTTTTACAATCTGACAGATTTGTGTGCATGCATGGCATAATATACACAGATGCTACATTTAAAAGTTTAAACATCCAAACTATGGGTTGTTGTTTTTTTTTTTAACAGAACTGTAAATACAGCTTGATTTTAAACTTCGGGGAATGAAATGGGACATTATGCTCATGCTTTTTTTTTCCCCCGTTCCCCAAAGCATTACTGCTTCAAATGAAGACTTCTGTAATCAATACTCTTTAGTGATTGGCTATAGAATTTAAATTTTCTCCTGTAACATTCTGAGTAACTAGGCTGTTATACAGTATATGGATGCTATAAGTATCTTGGCTTTACATCTGTGAGCAAAAAAAGAGACTTTCTTACTATATTTTATACCTCAACTTATTTTAAAGGTTCAAGGTTGATAAAAGATAATGACATTTCCATTCTATCCAGGGGTAATGGAAGGGGAATCCATTTTTTAAAGGCCAGATTTATCTCAGTATCTCATAGTCTTAAAATTTGTACAGTTTTGTCATGAAACCAACCAGCAAGAAGGCAATAAACTGGTAAGAAACAAGGACATCATAAAATGGGAGCCGTCATCTAAAACTAATTATTGACTCTTAAAAATGAATTATTAATCCCACGCAGCATTCAAAGTGCATCGTCATTTCTAGTTTTAGCCAGCAGTAAGTAGGAAAATCACAGTGTCCAGAGAAAAAAAAGGGAAAAAATATCTACCAAAGTTATACAACCTTTTTGTTTGTTTTAAGTAGAGAAGAGGAGTTCTCTTGGGTTTAAAGATAATCTTTGGAAAGCTCACACCGGTGAGGTCATATAACAACCTCACAACAACAGCAACAACATTATGTCATCATGAGTTATGACCTCTGTGATATATGTATCACTAACTGGACAGACAGTTCTCAGTTCCTTCTTGAAAAAGAAAAACATTTTTTTTAAAAATCCTAGCCAAGAATTCTATAGTTGTGGGGTTTTTTTTGTTTTTTTTAATTAATAATTAATATTAATAAACCTTTATTGTCAAAGTACAACATGTGTACATTGAGATTAGCTGAGCCTCCCCCCCCCCGTGCTCTCTCCCCCCAACACACAGTGACAACAAACCCTCCATCCCACCACACTATGTGAACCAACTACACCACACACCGGCCTCCCAAGTCAATTCTGCATAAGATTATGTCCCATTTAAAAGCCTAACAGCCCACGGATAAAAGCTGTTTTTCAGCCTGTTGGTACGGCTGGCTATATTCCTATATCTCCTACCGGATGGTAGGAGAGTAAAGAGATACCGTCCAGGGTGTGAGTCATCCCTGAGAATCTTCCTCACTCTTCCAAGGCAACGAGCCCTGGCGATGTCATCCAGTGGTGTCAGGGAACAGCCCACAATGTCTTGTGCTGTGCTCACTACCCTCTGTAATACTTTCCTATCCACGGCTGTCAGACCAGCATACCAAACCACAATACCATACGAGAGGACGCTCTCTATAGTAGACCGGTAAAAGAGGGTCATTAGCCGTTGTTCTACCCTATTCTTCTGCAAGATCCTAAGAAAGTGAAGCCTCTGTTGGGCCTTTCTAGCCACCTGGGTTGTGTTAACTTTCCAGGTCAGATCTTCACAGAGGTAGACTCCCAGAAATTTAAAGGAGGAAACTCACTCTACACAGTTCTCTCTGATGTAAAGTGGGGCAGGTTCCTCCTTTTTTCTCCGGAAGTCTAACACCATCTCTTTCATCTTGCTGATGTTTAGGTGCAAGTTGTTGTTACTACACCATATGGATAGTTTTTGTACCTCCGCCCTATATGCTGTCTCATCCCCACCTGTAATAAGACCCACCACAGTTGTATCATCTGCGAACTTGATTATCACAGTGGATGGGTCAGATGATACACAATCATAAGTGTATAAAGAGTACAGGTAGGGGCTAAGCACACAGCCCTGTGGCGTGCCGGTGCAAAGCTTCAGGGGGGTGGACAAAGCAGAGCCGACCCTCACTGTTTGTAACCGATCCCTAAGAAAGTCTTGAATCCAATCACAGATGGAGGGGGAGAATTTCAACTCAGCCAGCTTCTCGATGAGAATGCTTGGCAAAATGATGTTGAAAGCCGAGCTGTAGTCAACAAAAAGCATTCTGACGTAACTTCCAGGCTTCTCAAGATGACTTGCTACAGAGTGTAAAGCAGTAGCTATGGCATCGTCTGTCGACCTATTTCCCCTGTAGGCAAATTGATGTTTATCAAAGTCCAGTGGGAGGCATGTCCTGAGATGTTGGAGAACCAATCTTTCGAAGCATTTCATGACTACAGATGTTAATGCAATAGGTCTGTAGTCATTCAGGCACTCAACTGCAGTTTTCTTGGGGACTGGGACAATGGTAGCTGCTTTCAAGCACGATGGTACACATGCCGTTTGCAAGGAGATGTTAAAAATCCTTGTCAGGACCCCTGCTAATTGATTGGCACAATTCCTGACCACTATCCCCAGCACCCCATCTGGCCCTGCGGCTTTGCTGGGATTCACAGCCTTCAATACAGCTCTCACTTGGTGTTCACACAGGGTGAGTGGCTGAGAGTCAGAAGGCCGGCCAGCAAAGGCTACGGGGTCTGGTCTTTTAACCTCGTAGCGGGCGAAGAAGATATTCAGCTCCTCAGCCAACAAGGCATTGGTGTTTGCCATGCTCCTCGTGCTGCCCTTATAGTTGGTTAAGTGCTGCAGTCCCTGCCATACTTGCCTCGGATCGTTGTTCGCTAAATGGTTCTCCACCTTTTGTTTGTATTGTTGTTTTGTCATCCTAATGCCTCTTCTGAGATTTGCCCTGGCCTCTCTGTATCTGTCCCTGTCCCCCGTCTTAAAGGCAGATGTGATGGATATTTGTTTTTCTGCCCTGGGCAATGTTGGATTTCCCCACCCCCAGCTTTCCTTCCTATATTTTTCTTTTATCTTTTATCTCCTATTTTCTTCTAGGTCTCTAGAGCTTTATCTTTACTTGTGTATTACTGTGTTTCCCCAAAAGTCAGACCCAGTCTCACTTCCGTTTGGGCTCTGAAGTAAGCACTAGGAGCTCCAGGGATGCGCGTGCACCCTTTTCGCACCGCTGTTTTTGGCGCCATGTCTGTGTGCATGTTTGCCTCACTGTTTTTGGTGGCACTTTGGGGGGGATGTTCTATCCCCATTTGCAGCGTGGTTGCCGTCCAATCGCTACACGACCTCTCAGGAGGGTAGCGTCAGCTGCCAATGCAGCGGCGGGGAAGATGGAATGCAATCCCACCCACCAGATCAACATGGTGGGGTGGGGTGGGAAACTGAGAAGCACAAAAAGCAGTGCTTGGAACCTCCAGGCGCTGCAGGGATCTGGATACACCCTTTGCAGTCACCCTCCTGCAACAGGTGTGTAAGGCCACACCTGGAATACTGCATCCAGTTTTGGTCACCACGATGTAAAAAAGATGTCGAGACTCTAGAAAGAGTACAGAGAAGAGCAACAAAGATGATTAGGGGGCTGGAGGCTAAAACATATAGGGAACGGTTGCTGGAATTGGGTATGTGTAGTTTAACGAAGAGAAGGACGAGGGGGGACATGATAGCAGTGTTCCAATATCTCAGGGGCCGCCACAAAGAAGAGGGAGTCAAGCTATTCTCCAAAGCACCTGAAAGCAGGACAAGAAGCAACGGATGGAAACTAGTCAAGGAGAGAAGCAACCTAGAACTAAGGAGAAACTTCCTGACAGTTAGAACAACTAACCAGTGGAACAACCTGCCTCCAGAAGTGGTGAATGCTCCAACACTGGAAGTTTTTAAGAAGAGACTGGACAGCCATTTGTCTGAAATGGTATAGGGTTTCCTGCCTGAGCAGGGGGTTGGACTAGATGACCTCCAAGGTCCCTTCCAACTTATTATTATTATTATTATTAACATGCAGCCTCTCCCTGTAAGCAATCTGTCTCGCCCAGGGTCATCATGAGATGCTTGTCCCGCACGCGCAATGGAGCTGGAGGATGGGCATGGGCCATGCCTCCTGTGAACGGCCAACCTGACCCCAGGCAAGTTGGATTGCTTCGGCTGTGAGGAGCCTGGCCTAAGGTTTCCATCGCCTAAGGCTTCCCGAAGGTGATGAGAACTGCGGCCCCGCCACAGCTGAACAGTTTAGCCAAGCTGCAAATTTGAACTCGCAGCAGCGGCACCGGCAGCAGGTAAGGTGGGGGGATGCACATAATCTGGCCTGCCAAAGAAATACAGTGGGACACAGTGGGCGGGAATAGGTTTTACTTTTTGGGGTAGGGCTTATATTCGCCCGAACCCCCCCAAAATAATCTAGGTCTTATTTTATGGCTAGGTTGTATTTTTCAGGGAAACATGGTACTATATGGAACAATTAACCCAAGGGTTCTGAACTGCTTCTACCTGAAGGCTCACTGCTTTCTCAGCCTTACTCTATATAAAGCTCTTCTCCCGTGGACTCTATGTCTCTTCCTGGGCTTTCTGATGGTCAAGAAAAAGCAGGGAAAGAGAACCATGTCTATTTGAGTGGGCTGTGCAGAGAGAGAAGAGAAGGACTTATCTGATTCTTTTTCCCCCTTCTTTTAATAATGATGGCTGAGTTGAGATTCCTCAGGCTTTGCCTAAAGAGCCAAACACAGAGATAACACTAAGCCAGTCACACAGCCAAGGAAAGAGGCAAACATAAGAAGCCATGTGTGATACATAACAGGGCTTGTCAAAGCTTTGATTTCGGGATTCTGTTTGAAGGGGGTTCAATCAAATCTCTAAACTGACGTGGCCAAACTGAACTAACAAGTTGATTTAAATAATTAAATGAGATGCCTTTCAATCAAGTTGGAAAAAAGTAGACTTCAGTGATTATATAGGGAGAAAAAAAACAGGTGAATTCATTTGGAGGTCCAAAATTAAATCGGGCATTCAGATATTAGTTTGCTCAATCCATGTATTCCTATTATGTATCACATTTCAAAGCCGGCTGAGGATGGGGCCAGGATTGCCTATTCAGTTTATCTTCAAGCCAGCCATCTTCTTAGCATCTCTTTATCCACCTTGAGTGTACTGTAAAGTGTAGGATGGCTGCTTGCTTTATGGTAAAAATGTAGAGTAAGGACATCTTGGTATTATTGCTCATCCCATACTTGCTTTTACAAGGCATTAAGCATCAGCAGGTGAATAGGCAAAACGGTTTTGTAACATTGTGCCAATCCAATTAACAAGGAGGGCATTAGAATGCTCTTGATACTTAATCTTACTCCCAGAGATGCCAAATCATACTGCGAAGAGAAATTTGTAGTGCAATAATCAGTCAGAAGAGTTTGAGGAATGCCTAATGTAAATATTACGGGCAATGTGTCATCTAGAGATTTCTAGAAACAATTTGTAGTGATGCAGGGAGAGTTCAAGATACGGATTTCCACTTCCAGGTAGTCCTCGGCTTACAGCAGTTCATTTAGTGACCATTCCAAGTTACAATGTCACTGAAAAATAGTGTAACTTATGACCATTTTTCACACTTACGATTGTTGCAGCATCCCCCTAGTCACGTGATCAAAATTCAGACGCTTGGCAACTGGTTCATATTTATGACGGTTGCAGTGTCCCGGGGTCACGTGATCACCTTTTGTGACCTTCTGACCAGCAAAATTATTATTATTATTATTATTATTTGGATTTATATACTGCCCCACTCCCGAAGGACTCAGGGTGGTGTACAGGGCAATTAAAACACAATATACAACACATAATATACAAAAATTAAAATAAATTAAACCAAGTAGCCCTAAACAATAAAACACGTTCTAAAATTTAAAATTTAAAATCTAAAACCCCAGTCCCTCAGTCCAGGCTGGCAAAATCAATGGGGGAAGCCAAATTCACTTAACAACCCAGTTAGTAACTTAACAAATGCAGTGATTCACTTAACAATTGTGGCAAAAAAGGTCACAAAATGGGGCGAAATTCACTTAACAGATGTCTTGCTAGGAAATTGAGAAATTTTGGGCTCAATTGTGGTTGTAAGTCAAGGACCTACCTGTATATCCCATACTTCCTTCAGGAGCTCAACCCTTGCCATTATTCTTAGAAGGTAGATTAAGCTGAAAACATGGGATTGCTCTCAGCTCACCTAGTGAATTTCACGACTCTGTGGAAGAATGTCACTTTAATTCTACCTGTACCATAAAAGTCCTTCAAAGGCAAACACTGGGAGAATCAGAAGCTTTGGAAGTCTAGGCACAGATAGCCTTTATTTTCTAGGACAGCATTTCTAGCACCTTTTATGAAGACAGTATTGAAGAGAAATCTCAACTGACCTCAGGTTCCTTGCCTAATTTGCAAAGTGTTGAAGATTTGTGCGTGTGTGTTTTGGAAAGGTCATTGTACCAACTTGCCAGCTCCTATTACATCATCTTTCAGATTGATCACACAGTTGAATTTGTGGTATCACATTAAATTTCACTACAGCAAACTGTGATATCATTAAAGGGCTGAGATTTTTTTTTCTCTTCTATTTTCTGAAGCAGAAGATAAAGCTGAAGTGTTTGAGAGAAAATTCCTCTTCACATATTATCTGAAAGGCAGCTGTGAATAAAGATGGCAAATGATTGACCAGTTAGTTACATTTTCATAATATATGTATTTTATTTCTTTAAATTTAAAGTCAGTGCAATTTCTTCTGTCACGGTTACTTTGCACACTGAAACTTTAGTGCAATACCGCTTAATTTTTTTATTCTACAAGGTTAAGAATATGGAGATAGATCAATGGTTGGACATATTTATTCAAAGGGTAGAAGCTACTCTGTCCTCTGGATTAGAATAACATTTATTTTAGGAGAAAACATAACCACAAAGAAATCATAATCTTACTATAATAAAGGAATCTAATTAAGACTAATGAGGCAATATTAAATTTAATGTATGATGCATTTTATAAGCCTTACCATTAGAGCTGTAGCAAGCTGCTTATTGGAACTAGAAATTTTAGTGAACAAGTTCCTAATGTTCCAATTCAACAATTCAAGCTGAGGACCCTGTCAGACCATGATAGAGTCCATGTCTTAGATCAGAGGTCCCCAACCCCCGATCCATGGACCAATACCGGGCCACAGCAAACCAGCAACCAATCCACACAAACAAGCAAAGCCCCATCTGCGGGATGCAGGCAACACACAAAACCATGCCTCCTCCAGTCTGCGGAAAAACCTCTCTCCACAGAACTGGTCCCTGGTGCCCAAAAGGCCTCTGTTTTAGATAGAGCTGCTGAATGAGAAAGGAGAATTGTGCAAATACATGTGCTTCTTCTTCATCAGCTTTATGCCACAATGTGAGTATTTTCAGAGATATCTACTTGCTGTCTCAGTGACAGATCTACTTTTTGCTATTCAAGGTGTGAAGCAGGCAGGTCTTTTGAGTCTGAGGGCACTGACGCAATTCTTCTTTCTGCAGGCCCCACTATCTTGCTTATTCATACATTTCCTGTGTAGTTTGGGGAAATAATCATTGAATATATCCTTAGGAATCATGATGCGACCATCACAGACACAGGAATTTCTGGGAACAGGGATGAGAGCAGTTTCAGGTTAGTGCTCTAAAGTATTTCTGTATCTCCAAATAACAGGCAAGTGATGCACTAGGCTTCTAGGCCCTTCCAATTTCCTCTTTTCACGCTGCCACTGAAATTGGGCAAAATTCAGTGGAAAAGAGCAGTTAACGATATTTATACTTACTTCTTTATTATCAGATTTTTACTCCACCTTTATTACTTTATAAGCAACACAAGGCAGCAAACATGCATAATACTCCTTCTTCCTCCCATTTTAGGAGTTGGCTTTTGGGCCTAAAGTGGGATTAAAATTCACAGTCACCACTACACCAAATTGGGTCTCATTAATTGTTTTAAGTGTGTGTGTATGTATTTTATTTATTTGTATCCCGCCTTTATTATTTTTATAAATCACTCAAGGTGGTGAACATACCTACAGAATACAGAATGACAGAGTTGGAAGGCACCTTGTAGGTCATCTAGTCCAACTCCCCACCCAAGCAGGAGACCCTACACCATTTCTGTCAGATGGCAGTCCAGTCTCTTCTTGAAAGCTTCCAGTGATGAAGCAGCAACAACATCTGAAGGCAGTCTGTTTCATTGGTTGATTGTTCTCACTGTCAGAAATTTTCTCCTTATTTCCAGGTTGAATCTCTCCTTGATCAGTTTCCATCCATTATTCCTTGTCTGGTCTTCAGGTGCTTTGGAAAATAGGTAGACCCTCTCCTCTCTGTGACAGCCCCTCAAATATTGGAACACTGCTATCCTGTCTCCCCTGGTCCTTCTCTTCACTAGGCTAGCCATGCCCAGTTCCTGTAACTGTTCTTCATATGTTTTAGCCTCCAGTCCCTAATACTCCTTCCTCCTCCTATTTTCCCCACAACAACAACCCTGTGAGGTGAGTTGGGCAGAGAGAGAGAGACTGACTGGCCCAAGGTCACTCAACCAGCTTTTCTCCCTAAGCCAGGACCAGAATTCAGGATCTCCTGGTTCTCATAAAGCTTACTTCCATCACCTAATTAAAAAGGAAAGAGATCCTTTCACCAGCTTTGACATAACATTCAGTTGCCATTCTAAATACAGAATTGTGGTGTCAATGGTCAGGAAAGTAAATTAAAGAGAAAGGAAATGTGAACACATTGTGAGTATGTAAAACAGAACCGAATAAAACTCAAGATTTTGATTTTAATTTCCACCCAAAGCAATCTTCTTTGTGCTTTAGAATGACAAAAGCTTCAGCAACTTTTCCTGACAGGCAAATTGTAAATAGTTCTGGCCATAATCTTCCAACTGATGATCTAGTTCATTTATAAAAGTATTTTTGTTTGGGGACTGAGGTGGTGGTGGTGGTGGAGGGGGCAACAGTCTGATTGGGAGAACTATCATTATCATGAGCTGTTGTGGTGACAACAGCTTCATGGGAGACTGGGGAAAACATTTTGATGATATACAGTATTCAAGAATAGTAACTTAAAAAATGATTGAAACTAAAGCCAAGAAATTGATATGAGAAAAGGATAGCTGATGAATATCAGGAAATTGTAGTACAGGCAGAAATATTTGAACATTCATTACTTTTTGGGCATGCCACCAATGTTAGACTCTTCCAACTCTCACAGATATAACAAAATGTTCACTTTTCCTGGTTTCCTAGGAAAGAAAACTCTGAACATTAAAAAGTTCTTGTAATATGTGACTCCAGCATTCTATCCCGCACTGGGATTAAAAGTTAAAATTCTCAGTCAAAAAAATCTCCTTCGCTTGGAGAACATACAAATACAGAGATCAGCTTCATACAGTATAGCATGCTTAAACCATAGCCAGAGCAAATATGATTACTGTGTGCAAATAACATGCTACACCCAAAGATATAAATTGTATTATGGCTTAATATGATGGTTTGCTTTATGCAACAAGCTAATACAATGACTGTCCATCTTGTCCTATCCTATCTGATCCGATCTGATCCAATCTGATCCTCTCTGTCTTGCCTCAGCTTGCCTTGCCTCACCTCCTTTGAATCAGTCCAAATTAGTCAAGTATAGATTAGGATTTGTTCAAATACAATTTACTACTCTAATACACAGGATTCAAACTGTTTAATAAGTCTTTATGTATTACTGTAGCTATCATTTTGGATCCTGAAAGACACAGCAAACAGGACTGCCATAACTCACTGGAAGAAGATGCCAGTATGCTGATGGCTTTCAAATCTTAAAGAGTAAGAGGTACGAAAGTGGATCCAAAACTCCACTGGAAAAAATCTTCACTTGTTTGCTCAGATATGATCATTTCCCACATGATAATATATAATCATTGCAATCCTATAGAAATTCAAACTTGGGGCCCGTAGCTGTGTGTGCCACCATATAAATGTGAATATTTTGCCTAAGGCTCATTCTTGTTCTTCTGAATTTCTTTCTTGTACCCACTAAGATTGTTCGTTTGGTTACAAGCACTTCTAAGTGAGGTAAACATCTTTACCCCTCACATATATACCCCTCACAGCCATTTGTGCTCATTTTGCCTTAGTCCGCTCCAGTCTGCTCCTGTAAGAACCAGTAATATCTAGCATCATCTTCTCTGAGAATTAAGATTGACAGAAGTGCTCTTAAAGATGATCAGATTTCTATAATGTGGGTAGGTGGGTAGAAGATGGTCTCTATTGTTCTCATTTTTTTAAAAAAAATGTTTTTGATTTTTGATTTAATGAGCATTCCTCTGAAGTACCCACTTCAGTCAAGTTTTAACAAACAAAAATGTACTCAATAGCTGCACCCTTAGAAGATGGGTTGCTTCTGAATTAGATTGAAATCAAAGAGCTTGAGAAGGAACTTTCTTAGTTTCATTAGCTTGCTAGACAGGAATATTCATCAGCTGAGCACATAAGTTTGTTGTGTCTTTGAAGGTTCCTGTTTAGCTGCTTGTTTCCCAAACATAATTTTTTTTAACTTGCTAGAAGGAACTTTTATTCCAATGGACTCTTGCCATTAAAACTGTTAATCAGTCATCTAAGAATAGACGCTAGTGTCACGAGCACTAAAATGTTCCACTTTTCTATTTTCATTTTATAAGTGCATCCTAGCCTGAACACTAAACAAAATGAAATTTAGTTTATTTCCCTCAGAAATTTGACAACTTCCTTGGCTAACAGAATGAGTTTTACAAAGGAACAAGCTGTGATCTCAAAATCCTTGTGGTTGATATAATAAAAAACGAATAAGCTGATTTTAAGCATCAAAGTAAGTGAATGTACCTGATTTTGATTGACTTTTTTATCTCTTTTCTTCCCACACCTTCTCTTTTCCTGTCTTCTGCCTCCAACTTTTCTGATAGACCCTTGAATTTCTTCTTCTATCTGTGGACTCCTTCCTCCAGTTCTGTTCTATCAAAACATATTTGCCTTTCAAGCTGCAACATGTGGCTCTATCTTTGGCTTCCTTTTATCCCATCAACTTGTTTTCCATCCTTCTTTCTTCGATGACGCATCAGCCTCCAGGTTCCAAAATATTGGTCTTCCACCTGGCAGTTGAGGAAGGACCGTAACTATTAGCAGCCATCCAGCAAAGCTTTCCCTCTAGTAATGTTCTCCTTTTCCATTTTGATGAGCTGGGTTTCTTATGAACTGTCAAAACCCATTTTCAACTGATAGAAGCTTAACCCTTTGATAAGGTGTTCACATTTGTGGGCAGTGATGGATCAAGGGTGCTGTACATGGTACTCCTAGGCCATGTTGACTGGTGGTGTCACCTCCCATTGATGTACAGATTTGCATTTTAAAGTAGTCTTTGTTGGCTTCCCTAAACTTTGGCACTCTAGGCCAGTGCCTACTCTATCTTAAAGGTTAAAGCTGGTCCTAATCTATGAGACAATAGGAGCCTGGAAATGGAAGGTTCTCAGAAAAGAAACTGACTGGATGGGAAGCTAAACATACAGGTAGTCCTCGACGTTTACAATTACAATTGAGCCCAAAATTTCCATTGCTAAGCAAGACATTTGTTAAGTGAGTTTTGCCCCATTTTACGACCTTCCTTGCCACAGTGGTTAAGTGAATCACTTGCAGCTGTTAAGTTAGCAACATGGTTGTTCAGCGAATCTGGCTTCCCCATTGACATGGTTTGTCAGAAGTTCACAAAAGGTGATCCCGTGACCCCGGGACACTGCAACCGTCATAAATTTGAGTCAGTTGCCAAAGTACTTGAAATTTGATCACATGATCAAGGGGATGCTGCAACGGTCATAAGTGTGAAAAATCGTCATGAAGTCACTTTTTACAGTGGCGTTGTAACTTTGGTCACTAAATGAACATTGAGGACTACCTGCATTTCAGAATTTGAGGAAGCTATCTAGAACTTAATTTATACGGTTCAAGCAATGCCGGATGTCTCTCTGCCTTCCTGTCCCTTTCCTCAGTCCTTTCTGCCTGAAGACATTGCCTCACTCGATTAGGCCCGGACCAGCAGTATATTTATCCAGTGAGGAGGATTGCATATGTTATTTCATCTTTCATAGCTAAAAAAAAAAAATCTACGAAGGCATTTCGGCTTATTTTTCAAATGTCCCTTTAAAGTGAAAAGATAATTTGACTATTTATGTGGGGAAGGGGGAATACTGTCCAGCTTTAAAAAAAATATAATAGAATGAATCATGAAAATTATTTTTAGCAAAAGTTCAACTTTATGCATGTATTTTAATGTGGGAAAAGCCTGTCCTTTTCCCTCTGCTAATGTCTGATGCTTTCCAGCCCTCCTGTGAGGGTGTTTGAGTATCTTAGGGGGGCTCAGGAGCAGAGGAGAACTTCCTCTAGGATCCTCTCTGTTTTCTTTCCTGAAAATGACATTCCTAAGCTGTTTCACTTTCTGACAGGAAATGGAACCTTGCCAAAAATGATTAAAGTCCCAGAAAGCATAACAGTTCCAAAGCTGTAGCAGTTCTTTAGGAGTCCCGAGTTTGACATTATGTCAAACAAATGTGAAATATTGTTTATTAAATTTGAATAATGCAGGGGGAAAGGGAGAAATGGGCCTTGGCTTATCGTGCTTAGGTTCTTTATTAAGTCTGCAAAGGACTTCCTAGTTTTAATAAATTGAATTAAATTCAAAAATATACATGCATCTGGAAATCTTGGTTTTCTATTAGTCTCTGTTGTAATTTGAATGTGCATTCTTGAAGTCCCACAAAGTGAGATGCTTCCATGAGGGAAAAGTGTTTTCAGTTTATCTCCCTCTGCAGAGACCCTTCTCTCCTCCCCCCCCAAAACAAAAACAAAAACGATTTCTAATACATGGAAGAGATTCTAGGGAACTGATAGTTTTTCTGTGTATTCACAAAATAATTGCATTCTCAGAAGTGTATAATGAACTATTAGAGTTTAGGATAATTTATAAGCTAGTTTATTAAGTAGTTAAGACATCAGGCCAGAAACCAGAAGACTGTGAGTTCTTTTCCTGCCTTACATGTGTAAGCCAGTTGGGTAGCTTTGGGCCAGTCACTCTATCTCAGCCTCATAGGATTGTTGTTGTGGGGAAAATAGGAGGAGGAAGGAGTATGAGAGACGTTTAGAATTATAATTTCTGCTTAATAATGTAATGATTTATGATCCATAGAAACATTGGTACTTTCTATCCTGAGGGGTTTCCTACCACCCCATTCCACGGGTCAAGCTTCCTGATTCAGAATGATCAGATTGCAGGGACTGTACAAATTCCCATTGCTGAAAACGTCCATGGAAATGCATAAGAAATAATAACAGCCTAAATGGTGGCCTTCTGTGGGTGTGCTTGTGTGTGTGGTGTGGTGTGTGTGAATGTTAATGGTGGTGGAGCTGAGATAGAGGAATCTACTGTATGGATTGAAATTAGCACCAGCTTTATATGACACTTGCTCTTCTATCTTTAGTTCCTCCCCACAATACCATCAACCTACCATTTGGACAAGTCAACGTTGTGTAGATAGAGAGATGGGGGAACATCTGTTTAATAGCATTTTCATCCATGGTTGTGTTGGATGGATTGCATGTGCTATAGTGGCCGGAACGAAGAGATCTGATATTTGATTTTGTGCCTACATAAAATAGAAACAGAGACTGTCCTCTTAGTGTGTCTTAAAATGTTATTCCCATCCTCCCCTCCCCCCCAAAAAAGTGAATTTGGAGTTCCTGAACAATTTCTTAGATTATTTACTTTTGGATACTGCACTTCTCTAACTTATGCAATGCAATTTATGGCTCAGAGTATGCATATTGAAAAAGACCTCTTTCATAAAATTGAGAATATTGTGGAACTTTAGAAAAGAAATCTGAAAGTTGCATAAAACAGATCGATGACTGAGTGCATCCCAAAATAAATAGATTGGATATAGACCCATCCATGAATCTCTGACCTCTCTTACTTTGTTTTCTGAGGTATAAAAGCTTCAAAACTGGCTTTATTCTTATAAGAGGATTTCATGGGGAAACAATTAACCTCTTTTTATAGTTAGTAATTTTATTTTTTTTAATAAACCAAATAGCCCAGTTTATCAATATCTATTTTGATTCATGTTTTTACTCTCTCTCTCTCTCTCTCTCTCTCTCTCTCTCTCTCTCTGTGTGTGTGTGTGTGTGTGTGTGTATGTATACAGTAATCCAGAGTTCAGCATGGAGACACAAATTTCCCAGTTACAACAATCTCCAAGACAAAACATCTTGAACTTACATAACAATTCTAGAAAAAACTATGGAAAGCGTTTTTCCCCCCTAGTTTCCACTCCAGGACTGTGTTGCTACTTATTTAAGAGCTGTCATTTTTGTCAGTTTGCCAATGTCATTGGAGATTTGTGTATGCATGTGTGTTTATAGAGTTTAATAGGGACCACTAGTACCATCATTCAGGAAGGACAGCAGTTCATGTTTACATTTCAGACAAGCAAAATTGATTGTACAAGTCAGTCAATGTCGCTGAGCACTATTTGTCACTACATAAGCAGCCACAATCTGTGTTGCTATAAATACAGGAGGACCAGAGAATAAATCACATGAAGCATGGGAGTAGATTGAATCTATTCATCCATAATTGGAGTCCTCTCATCATGTTTGCTCTTTTTAGCCAGGGTTCCAGTATGGACTGCCGCAAGAAGAAGAAATAAAACCCCTCTGGTGTCAAAAATATTAGAGTACAGATTGCTCTAAATATATATTTCAATCCGATATATAAAGTTGAAGATTAAACTTGAGGAAATCCTGTGTTTGCCTCTCACCCACAATAATTTTGCATGAATGTAGCCCATATATGGCAAATATTTGCAAGGATATGGCTGAAACGTTCATATGTTAGTTTTTAACTTGCATATAAAAAACAGAAAGCATGTGGCATATGCTTGGAATTCTTCCTTGAGAGAGTTCAGATAATATTGCTTTTTCTGTCATCTCCCATTCAAGTATCTCAGTGATACTATGTAGTTAAACAATGTTAAAATAAGGAATATTCAAAATGAATTGACTAAATCTCTAGCCATTTTGTAGGTGTGCTGCTCATAGTTCCTGAATAAAAGAAATAATGATAAATAGGGGAATATTCCATTTTTTAAAAAAAAAATAGCATGTCAATCTCACAATTGAATCACTCTATTCTAAGTCTATACATTTGGGCCTAACACAGAAATTATTTGGAATGCACAATCCCAAGAGACATTTGCTCTTCACCATCTAGGAACTAATCACATTTGAACCTGCTTATTTTTTCAAAATTTATTAAGTTTGACTAGATGTTGCCATATTTAAGATAAGAATGAAAACATACAGATTTTTTTTAAAAAAACTGATGAATAAGATACTGAACCTATCAGTGATGGAAGTACCCATTATTATTATTTTAATATAATTTTATTGAAAGTTTTTTTAAAGGGAAAAATAATACACACTAAAATAAAAAAGAAAAGAAAAAAGAAATAAAAGAGAAAACTAAAGTGTAAAAAAGAAAGATAAAAGTAGAAGAAAAATAGAAAAGAATATATAATAAAATGGCTTCCAATCTTTTTTTTATGGCAATTACTGTATGCGTACAATTGTAGATTTACTTCTTTCTCTAAAGTTATACTCTTTCTATAATCTATCCAGTCTAATCATCAAAACTGTAGTTCTATCATCTTCACCAACCATTTCTTCATTGTAGATATTGCCAAATCTTTCCATCTTTGTGCATACAACAATCTTGCTGCAGTTATCATATACTGTATAAAAACAAAAGTTCATGACTTATTTTTGACTATTTACCCATCAATCCCAAGAGGAAAACTTCTGGTTTCAGTTGTATGTTAATCTTTAAAATCTTCTACATCGGTGACTGCATTTAAACCCAAAATTTTCTAGCTTGCTTACATGTCTACCAAGGATGGTAAAATGACCCTTGTTGTTCACATTTCCAACACAGATTTCAAGTACCTTTATCCTTTATAGATAATACATACCAACATCTGTCCACAGTACACACCATTTTATAAAAGTCCTCTTTAAGGTTATAACATGGTATAAATGTCAATTCTTTTAACCACATATTTTCGCATTGTTCTAACTATATAATAAAACCATTTTTAGCCCACTTGATCATACATTCTTTGTTGAAGCTTTTCTGCTTCAAATTTCAGTAAAAAATTATACATTTTAGCAATCACATATTTATCATGTGTTTTGTTTCAAAGTCAATCTTAGAATATTTAATACCATACAGTAAATTCTTTGGTCTATTTTGAATCTTTCTGGTTGACAATTAGGTCTCCTGGCCATCAGTTGCTCTCTTGATTTTATCCTAAATTTTTCTTGATAGGACTCACTGCATCACACTCATATCAGAAGCACCAAGGCACTTCTGGATTGAAAGGATTAGCTGATGGCAACATCACTATTGCCTGGGGGGACACTGAGTTGTAGACTCTTTTTTTGTCCCAGGCAGGAGCTGGAGTGAAGAATCAGAGTTCAACCTGCCCCATGGCAGCATTCAGGTCTTGAATGCAAGCTTACCACTTGGCAAGCCAGCATCTTAACCATGCAAGCAACACTCCTCCTATATAGAATTCTAGCATCTCATGGTATGTTAACCATTTGCCTTTGCCTATTATTTCTCATCTATGAAATGTTTCTTGTGTTGAGAGCCACAAAGGTATTTACAGAGAACAACTTATTTTTCCCCCTATCTATTCCATATTCTCAATTTAGCATTTCTAACATACTGATTTTTAAAATCCACATTGATCTTGAATTTGTCATACCAAACCTCTTCTAATTCTGAAAGCCCTTTGTTTCTCACTCTTTTATCCAAACCAAAAACAGTGGTACCTTGGTATTCGGCTGTTTCAAAACTTGTCGAATTCGGTACTCAATAGATTTTGATGCAAAAATGTTGTCCCAGTATTTTTTTTAAGTTCTCAATGCACTGTGATATGAAGAGGAGGACGGTCATGGAAATCAGACAGAAAGTCAGCTATTCTGGGAAGGTTGCTGCAAAAGAAAGAGGGGGATGGCCTCAGAGCATGGGTGTCAAACTCGCCACGTCACATGATGTGTCGCAACATATTGTGACTCTTTGCATTGCCAGTAATGGGGTGGGCACGGGTTTGGTATGATGAAACCGACCCATGGCAGTTTGACACCCCTGCCTCAAAGGGTGGACAGGAAGTCAGTCATGCTGAGAAGGTCACTGACATAGGAAAAGGAACAGGACAGGAAGTCCTTTCTAGTTGAAACAAAGGGTCATGTGGTAAGTCACCTGCTTTATTTGGCATCCATACTTTTTAGTACTCGTCGTGTCTCCTGCAACCATGAGTACTGAGGTACCCCTGTAGCAAGCTGCAAAATGCAACTTCAAATCAGGTAAATCTGATTCTCCTCTTTCATTTGCATCTTGTAACATCTTATATTTAATTTGTAGTCTTTACTCTTGCCAACCTACTGTAGATATCACCTTTTGCCACTGTTTAAATCATGCATGAATTGTCAAAAATGGTATTGTCTGAAATAAAAACATCATTCTAAACAAAACATTCATTTTTGCTATAGAAATTCTTCAGTGACAATGACAATTGCAATTCCTCCCATTTTAAAGTGAGGAAACTACTCCTATAGGAATAGATGATCCTCGTTTCCATGACTCAATCACATACTTTATATGGCTCATGGCTATGGTTAATTTTACCCAATGTAACAAAATAATTATAAACACTATATTCTCCATATTCATTGCTCTCATCAGTATGGTTCCAAGATATTTCCTGATGCAGAACTATTCTATTTTCCCTAGGAAAGCTCTAATCTTATACAATGACCGCATGTGCTTGTATACTATATACCAGTGATGGCAAACCTTTTAGAGACTGAGTGCCCAAACTGCAACCCAAAACCCGCTTATGAATCGTCGGGTGCTGGGTGGGTGTGGCCCATTGGGTGGGACTAAAAAGTTCAATCAATCAATTCCAACTTTGCGAGATCTTTTTTTTCCCCGTGAGAAGTTAAAATTGATTCATTGATTGATTGAACCTTTTTTTGTACATGGCGGTGGAGGCCTAAAGTGAAAAGGTTTTATAAAACACAGCTGAAGGCCTAGGACTGTGGCAACAGCGCGCGTGCCCACAGTGAGGGCTCTGCGTGCCACCTGTGGCACACGTGCCATAGGTTCGCCAACACTGCGGGGGAACCTTTACCTTTTATATGCACATTATTTAGATAAAGGTAGAAGATGATGCTTTGGATTTGCATACATTTTGCAAGAAAATTGACAGGTTTCCAAAAGAGCAAATACTTTCTAGATGGTCATTTATTAGGAAGTACTTGAGAAATGTACCACAGTTGTTTTAGCTTTTAAAGGCACTTAGTTTTAAAGGAGAATAAATTAACAAAGGGTGAAAATGTTTAGAATTTAAGAAAAGGGATGATTTCTTTGTATTGTTTGTGTGGGTGAATCACCCATTTCTTCAGCCTTTGAAATCTGTGGATTGATAGGTTGTCATGTTATAATGAATATCAAGTAATTGCCTTTGGATACATTCTCATAGTCTTTTCCAAAGCTAGAACTGATTCTTGAAAATATGATATATGTCCCCCAGGATACAGCTACAACCAGATTAAAATAACCATCCTATGCCTAAATCAGATGGTTAATTAATTTAGCAGAGTTCTTACCATGCCCATTCATAGATACAGGGATGGGCTGATAGAAGTGTATCAAGAAATATATAAGAACATCGCTTCCTTGACATATAACCTGTTAGACTAGATATTGTGGCTCTAATTAATGTTTCTGTTATGGAAAGGAAAACCTCAGTAGAAGGCATAATATTTAAAGAGATACACTATTTATATTAGGAAGGATAACATTTTCTTCTTCTCCTTCTAGGAAGATAGCATATCAACATACAATACATTTTTGAACAAGTTTCAAAGCAAGCAACTTTAATAGGAGTGCATTCATTGTCAACATATGATACAGAAAAGGTCAACAGTTAATTAAATAATCCATCACCTTAGGACAGAGAACAGTTCTCAACTCTGACAACCCATGGCAGAAATATTAAAAGGTCAAAAAATGAGTTACTATAGGATTCTAGTTTGTTATTCTACATTATAAAGATGTGGCATGACTTGAGAAACATGAATCTGAACAGGAGAGCAAAGGGAGGGGAAACAATGATGGGTGAACTTCTTAGCTTAAAATCCATCCCTTTTTTTTTCTCCTTCTCTTCCAGCTTTTTTGGAAAAAGTTCAAGGTTTTTCCCCCCTCCAAGATTCTTTCAATGAATAGAAGAGATGAAAGAAGCCACATTAACCCCCAATAATCTGTTGGGACTGTAATAGAACTTATTGGTAGACAAAATTCTAATTGTTAGGATATTGTTCCAACTTTCAACCAATGAAAGTGATAAACATAGTGTTGTCCATCTATAAGAAATATGGGGATGCCCTTTTGTGGCCTTTAACACTCCTTGGGATTATATTTCTTCGATTCAGTAACATACCACTAAGTAATGGGAGGATTATTTCTCTCAGGTTTTTTTTCTGTGTGTAAAATTACAAAAAGGTGCATGTTAAATCTCTAATAGGCTTCATGTTACTGTGAAAGGTAAGAGTTCTCCAGATGTTTTGGGGTTAAAGGAACTCTTTGTGGGAAAACTTCACAAGAAAATGTTTTTTGAGGACCTACCCCAAAGTATCAGATGGGATTAGTGACTTTCTAGGAGGGTTTGTGAATTTAGCTTTGAAGACATTACAACTTTCCTGCATATCCTCACAACTGAGTTTGATGTAAGAGTATATCAAATTTTTGACTTAGTACCACTGGGAAGGTTACACACACTTTATTAATCCACATATAATGTGACATATTTCTTGTGCTGAACATAGATGTGAGCATAATGAACATAGATGTTATGCTGAACATAGCACAATATCTGAAGATTTGAAGATTAATGATCTGAATCCTATACAGAATTATACACAAAGACAGATGATCTTCAGTCCCAAGACCACTCATTTTCAATTGAATGAATGAACATGGTTTCTTGAAAGCCAAATACACCCAGAGTAGTTGATTAATCAGATGAAACTTTGCTTCAAATGTCTGATTTATTGAATTACATTTCCTTTAAAAGACCAATTTATGCACATAGTTATGCATCTGTTGCTGCCCGGCTTGCTTTCCCATCTTTTCACGTGCAACCTGTCCTTATCAGGCAGCCTACATTGACTGACTTTAAAAAAAAAAAGCTGAGGAGGATCAGAACTGATTATACTTAGATGGGGGACTGCTATGAAATTTTGAAAATTAAAAAGAAAAATACATTTTTTACTGTTGTCAAGAAAACAACTGAGATATGCCCATGTAGTCAATGGAATCAACACAAAATTCAAAGGAAACTTTATTTTTTACCATTTATTAGACTATCAAGGCAATCATCACAATTACCCAGACAGAAATCTGCCCTCTGGTTCTATTTATGTCTATATAAAGAGCCCTAGTGGTGCAGTAGTTGGAATGCATTATTGTAGGCTAATTCTGCCGATTGCCAGGAGTTCAATCCTGACTGCCTCAAGATTGACTCAGTCTTCCATCCTTCCTAGGTCGGTAAAATGAGGACCCAGATTGTTGGGGGCAAAAGGCTGACTCTGTAAACTGCTTAGAGAGGGCTGTGAAACGGCATATAAGTCTAAGAGATATTTCTATGACTGTATGTCAACTATACCTGGATACAGGCAAACGTGGAATGTGAAGTTGTCAGAATGATGCCAGTGATGTTGTGATGTAAGCCCCACCCATTTATATGTGTGTCTTAATGAAAGCAACAAGCTCCTGTAGTTGCCCATGGACAAATGTGCCTGTATGGTGTTTGATCTGGAAGGGGTGTTTTATGTCTTCATTTAATGTTGTAGCTGAATGTGAACAGAATGTGGAGAGTTTGTGTTAAAAGTAATGCTGGAGAGGTCATATTAATATATTTTTCCTTTTCTCCTCTTAGTTAATGAGTTTTATTTTGCATAGTTCTGTAATCCAATATATTCATTTCCTGTGCCTTTATCTCTGATTACCACCCCCTTTTTCACATATTATATTTGTTCCTTTTGTTGTCCACTATACATCACCCAAACTGTAAATGTCTTGATTTTCTCTAATAAAATGTAACCAGGTCACCTTGAAGTTTTATTCCTTTATTTACTCAATTCAATTATTCTCATCCTCTCAAAACTTTCAGCTTATATATTTATTTAGCGTATCGCATAGAGCACATGGATAACAGTAAAGTAAAACTTTCAGCCTATGACCTCCAGGAAACAGGAAGCATCCAGATTTTTGCATTTTCCCCCTCTTTGTCTCCCCCTCACACATACATCCACCCTACAATCTCACAGTGAAGGTACATACCTAAGATATATTTGAGTTATACCAACAATCAGAGAGTCTTACAGTGAAGTTGATCTTTGTAGTTTCATATACTACATTGCCAAAAGTGGTTTGGGGGTCTTTTGTGAAATATACAAAGGCAAAGGGGGAAAAATCAATGCAGGACTTCCTCATGCAAGGCCTCACTATGGGATCTACTGTACTGAGATTTTTGTTTGCAATATATTATTTTCTCACATTGCTAAATAAGACAAATTTCCCTCTCTCACTTGTGCACACCATATTCAAATGTATAACGTTCCAGAAGACGGTGCCCTACTTCAAGAGACTAAATGTTCCAAAACATGAAGAAGAGAAGGAGCATCAAGTGAGGTGGGGGTCCTTGGCATCCTGCCTCTCAAAAGACCTACAAAATGGATCAAAACTTGCTGGCACTGATGATACCCAGGAACTGAGCCATCTAAGGAGGTAAAAGTGTTTCTTAGACCCAGAAGGAAAGGGATTGCCAGAACAAGGACCAAAGCATTGATGACGAATCTGCTGGGTTCTGTTAGCAGACAAGCTGCCATACTGGGCAGCAACTGTTCCCTTGCAAGACATCTTCAAAGTCAGTCCCATGTAAGGGTACGTCGTAGCAGTTGAAACTGTGAGATGATGAGGAAATGAATCTCTATTGCAAGGGCTACCTGGACTCCAAAGCCCCCATTTTGAAACTGGGAAAAAGCACCCCACGGCCTCTGTCTGTTGCACTAACGTGAACTCCAGGTCCATGAGGATCCCTGGCCTGCAGACTTGCCTTGCCACTTCAGGGGAGCTACAAACTCATTCAGACACTATACTGGAACTGGAAATTCACCTGATTGTTCACCAAGAAACACAACCCTATCATAAAAATAAAAAGAAAACCCCACACAAATTTGTTTGCTGACATTTATAATTCAATTGGACTAATATTTTGCAGATTAAAAGCATAGCTGTAAGAAGCGTTAGTCTACAACTGCATGCATGAAGGTGTATGAAGGGTCTAAACTTTGCTTAGTTTGACCTGCCTGCAGGGGTGGGTGTTTTTATTATCACTGCTGCTTCTTCAAAATTTTCTGTCTTCATTTTTCCCAACCTAAACTGCGTACAGTTCCTTCTGTGCTGTCCGCATCCGTCTCTCTGCCGAAGTCTGGCAAGTGTTATATGATTAACTCTCACTGTAAAGTGGTTTGAGAGACTTTGTATGAGAAGCAATAAAAAAATAAATTGAATTGAACTGTGGCTTCACCTCCTCACTTTTTAGTGCAACCCCCCCCAAAAAAAAACCTCTTTTGAGTCAAAGCTGCATGTCGTATTAGAAGAAAAAAGGGACAAGATTAAGAATCCACAAGGGGGGAGGGATAAAAGGTAACAGAAAATGGCAGCATTCCCCTTGCATGAGACTCTTTTCGAGGATGGATAGAATAAAAAAGTGATGCTGGTTTTCCCAGTGCAACAAATGACTATATAAGATGGATTTTTTATTATTATTTGAACCTGTTGTTTAGGTGTAAATACTCACAACCATGTTTTGTTTTTCTTTTTTTTTCTTTTTTGCAGAATCTTATAAAATTTGCTCACAGCCATTTCTGTGACTATACTGGGACATCTTATTCAGGTGCAGCAAACAGTCTCCTGAAGAGCTCTTGATCAGTGCAAGTCCAGCATTCAATTTTACCTCAACTCAAGTTACTTTTTGAACTTACCCAGGTGTATGACGACACCTATCTTTGGGCATCATTCAAAAGAAAAGTGTTTATTTGCCTTCATATTGCCTGCTTATAGTTCTATTGTTTGGTCTTGTTTTCTGGGAAGCAAACAAGGGTAAACTTTAGTAACCTCAACAAGAAAAGAACAGAATAGAGCTGGAAGGGACCTTGGAGGTCTTCTAGTAGTGGCTTTCTAGCCGCTTCTTAAAAATCTCCAGTGATTTCTGGAGGCAAGCAGTTCCATTGATTAATTGTCCTCACCGTCAGGAAGTTTCTCCTTAATTCCAGGTTGCTTCTCTCTTTGATCAGTTTCCAATCATTGTTTCTTATCCTGCCCTCTGCTGCTTTGGTGAATAACGTGACCCCATTTTCTTGGTGGTAGCCCCTCAAATACTGAAATACTGCTATCATGTCTTTCCTATTTCTTCTTTTCTTTAGACTAGCCAAACCCAAGTCTGGGAACCGTTCTTCGTATGTTTTAGTCTCCAGGCCTTTGATCATCTTAGTTGCTCTTCTCTGAATTTTTTCAAAACTCTCAAAATCTTTTTTGTGATATGGTGACCAAAATTGGCTGCAGTATTCCAAATATGGTCTTATTAGGGTTTTATAAAGCAGTACTAATACTTTGCATGATCTTGCTTCTATGCCTCTGTTTATACAACCCAGGATTATATTAGCTTTTTTGGCTGCTGCTGCACACTTCTGGCTCATAGTCAAGTGATCATCCACTAGGACTCCAAGGTCTCTCTCACAATTACTGTTTTTAAGTCAGGTCTCACCCAATCTGTACTTGTACCTTTGATTTTTCCTGCCTAAATATAAAACTTTTCTTTTCTCCACATTGAAACTCAATTTATTGGATAGGGCCCATTGTTGAAGTTTGTCAAGTTCTTTTTGGATCCTGAGTTTGTCTTCTGGAGTTTTGGCTACTCCTGCCAGTTTGGTATCATTTCCAAATTTGATGAGTTCCCCTTCAATTCCCTCATCTAAGTCATTGATGAAGATATTGAAGAGAACTGGGCCTAAGACGGAACCTTGGGGTACTCCACTGCTTGCTTCTCCCCATAGGTTTTCAGATCACGGCGGAAAGAGCGAAGGTCGGGAGCCATCCGGAGCTCAACCGGTAATTGATTCCAAAGGGCTGGCGCTCCCACAGAGAATGCTCTCCCCCTGGGGGCCGCAGGCCAACACTCTCTGACTGACGGCACCCTGAGGAGGCCCTCTCTGTGGGAGCGCACAGGACGAAGGGAAGATGACGCCGGCAGCAGGTGCTCCCATAAGTAATCCGGACCCATGCCATTTAGGGCTTTATAGGTAATCACCAGCACCTTGAATCTCACCCGGAGGGCAACTGGAAGCCAATGCAGCTCACAGAGAAGAGGTGTTACATGGGAGTATTGGGAGACCCCCATCACAACTCGCGCGGCCGCATTCTGCACCAGCTGAAGCCTCCAAGTGGTCCTCAAGGGCAGCCCAATGTACAGAGCATTGCAGTAGTCTATACGAGAGGTCACGAGCGCATGAGTGACTGTATGCAGGTTATCCCAGTCCAGATAGGTTCGCAAGTGGCACACCAGGCGAACCTGGGCAAATGCCCCCCTGGTCACAGCTCCTACATGGTCTTCCAAACTGAGCTGTGAGTCCAGGAGGACACCCAAGTTGCGAGCCCTATCTATGGGGGGGGGTAACACCTCACCCCCCATGGTTAAATATGGAATGGACTGAATTTCCCGAGATGCCGGAATGTACAACCACTCGGTCTTGTCGGGATTGAGCCGAAGCCTGTTCCTCCCCATCCAGACCCGAACCGCCTCTAGGCAACGGGACATCACATCGAGGGCATCACTGGGGTGGTTTGGGGTAGAGATGAAAAGCTGGGTATCATCATATACCCCACTTCAAAACCACGAATGATCTCACCCAGTGGCTTCATATAGATGTTGAACAGGAGAGGCAAGAGGACCAACCCCTGAGGAACTCGACAAATGAGAGGCCTAGAGGCCTACCTCTGCCCTCCTGTCAGCACCGACTGCGAACATCCCAGGAGGTAGGAGGAGAACCACTGGAGAACAGTGCCCCCCACTCCCAACCCCCTGAGATGCCGCAGTAAGATACCATGGTCGATGGTATCGGAAGCCGCTGAGAGGTCTAATAGGACTAGGACAGAGGAACAACCCCTGTCCCGAGCCTGCCAGAGATCATTCACCAGCGCGACCAATGCCATCTCCGTGCTGTACCCGGGCCTAAAGCCCAATTGGTACGGGTCCAGATAATCAGCTTCCTCCAGGAACAGAGGGAGCTGATGCACCACCACGTTCTCAACAGCCTTCGCAAGAAAGCGAAGGTTGGAGACCGGACGATAGTTATTCAAAATAGCTGGGTCCAGGGCAGGCTTCTTGAGGAGGGGCCTCACCACCGCCTCCTTCAAGGTGGCAGGAAAGCTACCCTCACTCAAAGAAGCAGTTATCACTGCCTGGAGCCAGCCTCGTGTCCCCTCCCAAGCCGCATAGACCAGCCAGGAGGGGCACGGGTCCAATAAACACGTGGTGGAGCTCAGCTTCCCCATGATCCTGTCCACATCTTCCGGAGTCACAGGGATGAACTCTTCCCAGATAACATCACCAAGACCGCTCGTCTCCCCCCCATCAGACTCTGCCCAGTCGGAGTCCAGACCGGCCCGAATCCGAGCAATTTTGTCCGCCAGATGTTGGCTAAACTCCTCGGCATGGCTCTGCAAGGGCTGCTCCCTCACCTCCTGATTGAGGAGGGAGCGCGTCACCCTGAACAGGGTGGCCGGGTGATTATCTGTGGACGCGATGAGGGCAGTAAAGTAATTTGCTGCCCTCATCGCCATGAGATAAGACCTCGTAGAGGACCTTAGTTGCAATCAGTCGGATTCAGACCAGCTGGATCTCCAACAGCTCTCTAGGCCCCATCTCCGACGCTTCATCTCCTGGAGCTCCACGGAAAACCATGGAGCACACTGGGATCTGCGCCGGGTCAGGGGCCGCATGGGTACAACGCGGTCGAGTGCCTCCGTGGCTGCCCTTTCCCTGGCTTCCACCAAGGCATCGGCTGGGCTGTGAGCGAAGGCGGCAGGCGGGGACCCAAGTGCCTCCTGAAACCACTCAGGGTCCATTAGGTGCCTGGGGCGGAACCATCTTGTCGGTTCCGTGGCCCAGCAACGGGGGGTGGCAAAACGGAAGACCAGCCACAGGAGATGATGATTGGTCCATGACAGGGGCATAATAATTGGAGAACCCCCACCCAGATCATCTAACCACCGTCCAGATAGAAAAACAAAATCGAGTGTCTGACCCCCCCATGAGTCGGGCCCTGAATTACTTGCATCAGGTCTATGGCCGTCATGGAAGCCATGAACTCCCGAGCCAACTCTGATGATACCCCCAGGGATGGCAGATTAAAGTCCCCCAAAATCATAAGTTTGGGGAACTCAATCACCAAACCCGAGAGGATATCGAGAAGTTCAGGCAGGGCTTCTGCTACGCGACTGGGCGAAAGGTACACCAGCAGCAAGCCCAACTGAGCCCTAGGGCCACATCTCAGGAGGAGTGACTCACACCTCGATATCTGGACAACGGTGGCCTCCCGCGGACATAAGGTCTCCCTCACAACCACCACCACACCCCCGCCCCTACCCTGAGCCCGAGGCCGGTGGAGCACCCAGAAACCTGTAGGGCAGAGTTCAGTCAGAGGGACACCAGCCTCTGGGCCCAACCAGGTCTCCGTAATGCAAGCCAGGTCCGCACGCTCCTCCTCAATCAAATCTCGGATGACAGGAGCCTTATTAACTACGGACCTGGCGTTAAAATACACAAGCCTAAGCTCAGGTGGCTGCTCACCCTCGTTCCCGGAACCACTGGTCGAAACCAGAGAGTCGGAGCACATCACCGCTTTATGAAAGATGTGGTACAATGGTTCTGAGATAACATCTGCCAGCTCCTTCAGAACTCTGGGATGTAATCTGTTGGGTCCTGGTGATTTATATTCGTCAAGGTCAGACGAGAACTCAAGAAGTTAGAAAGTCTGATGGAACTTTTTTTTTTTACCCATAGTCCCACAAACACAGGGCAAAGGCTGAGAAGCGAACAGAGAAATGGAATGCAGCTGAAAGGCAGGTTAGTAAAAAAAAAACGCTTGGGGAGGCGGGGGTGGGCGTGGCAACCTTATCTTGCGTAGGTATTGATGCAGGTTGCTCATGGACGGGACTGAAGGCCTAGGACTGGGGCGACGGCACGCGTGCCCACAGAGAGGGCTCTGCGTGTCACCTATGGTACGCGTGGCATAGGTTTGCCACCATGGGTACCTAGTCTCTTCTTAAAGTCTCTTATTAGTTTCTTACAGTCTCTTATTAGTTTTCATCTATAACACTTCCATTCATGCATTCAGGGTAGAATATACAGCCTCTCTAATTCTTCCTTGTCTCCCCTCAAAAAATCTATGAGGGAAGGAAAAATTAATATAAAGCCAACCAATATGTTTCGTATGTTATTTAAGCCCAACATTTCATCCCAGGGTGGGTGAAGCAATTGCCAGGAGCTTCACACACAGATTCTCCCATTCAAAATATGGTTCAGAGGGATCAATTGTTTTCATTCCGTTCAGTGAAACTAATCAGAATAACAGAATAATAGAGTTGGAAGGGACCTTGGAGGTTTCCTAGTCCAACCCCCTGCTCAGGCAGGAACCCCTTTACTCTTTCAGTCAAATGGTTGCCCAATCTCTTCTTAAAATTTTCTAGTGTTGAAACGGCCACAATTTCTGGAGGAAAGTTGTTCCTCTGATTAATTGTTCGACCAGAAGCCCAAATTTCAGTATTTGGGGATTTTCCCACATACCCTTATTTATTAGGCCATTACTGTAAGTGAACCAAAAGTAATAAAAGATAAGAAAAAGAAAGTGGGGAATATGAGAACACTCCAGAATTTTTTAAAAGAACCAGTTTGACTTACAAATTGTTTTGTCAGAGAAATTCTCAAATAAATAGTGTTAATTGGCATGAATAACATTTAAGAACCTAATCCAATGACAGTTCATTAGGCATTTATGGTAGGCTAACAGGGCCATTTTCAGAAACGACAAACATAGAAAGCCAGAGGATTCAGGCAAGGTGGCCCAAGATATGTTAACCTCCCATCGTCCTGTGCGCTCCCACAGAGAGGGCCTCCTCAGGGTGCCATCGGTCAAGGAATGTCGACTGGTGGCCCCCAGGGGGAGAGCATTCTCTGTGGGCGCGCCTGCCCTCTGGAATCAGCTTCCGGTTGAGCTCCGGATAGCTCCCAACCTTCGCTCGTTTCGCCCCGACCTGAAGACTTGGTTGTTTGAACAGGCCGGCCTGGACTGAGGGATTGGATTTTAGTGTTTAAATTTTTTAAAAAAATAAATTTTAGATTGTATTTATTACTTAGGGCTATTGATTTAATCTTATTTTAATTTTTATACCTTGCGTGTTGTTAGCGTTTTAATTGCCCTGTACACCGCCCCGAGTCCTTGGAGAGGGGCGGTATATAAATCTAATAAAATAAAATAAAATAAAAATAAATATGTCTGGGAGAGGCAAGGTTAGCCGAGACTGGCACTCCTCTTCTTGTCCTCTCATGGTATACTCACTGGAGATGGTAGATTACTAGCTAGTGACTCCAATTTAGATAAAGAAACAAAAATGACTCCTGGCCATGACCTTCTCCCCACTGCATTACTGACTGAATCTGTAGGATTTTGATACTACAGTACTTGCCTTGGATGAAATGACAAATCCTTAGCCAAAGTACAGTACCCATGGTTTAGATAATGCAAATGAATCTAAAAATCATTCATAAAATGTCTCTTCTGCATTAATGTTTTACTTGGCTGAATCAACATTTTGGCAAATTGTTGTTGTTGTTGTTGTTGTTGTTGTTGTTGTTGTTGTTGTTGTTATTATTATTATTATTATTATTATTATTATTATTATTATTATTATTATTATTATTATTATTATTATTATTATTAAGATGTGACATAACTGCCCACTCCAGTTATATTTTAAAAACAGAAAAGAAAAAAAATGCAATTATCTCATTATGTAACTTCCTATTGTAAAGATAGTTTTATATACATTCACATTTCCTTGGCATCCCCAATTTTATTTTATTTTTTGCTTTTAAGGCAAAATAGTTAAGCAGCAGGTAAGGAAAAAGAACTCATGCCAGAGAGTTAACAGTCTCAGGTTTTTTTTAAAAAAATACTGCTTTTAATGAACAAATAGATAAGCAATTTCTTCAAGTACATTTATTATGGAAATGATGGTGGCAGAGCTCACTTCCATATTTTTTTTGCATTTTTGTAAAAATAGTTACCATTAGTCCTTTGATACTTTATTTCAGCATTTGAAACCATATGGGATTTTATAGACCAATTAGCAAAGCACCAACAGAAAGTATTACCAAAAAAGAGAGAAAAAACCCTATATCCCAGTTTCTTGAATCATGTAGGCACTGAAAGCATAAATTTTCCAGCATGTTCAGTTACAAAGTAAATGATGCCAACCCTGTTTTGTTCCCATTTTCATGTTTAACTTAACATTACTCTGGTATACTTACTGTAAGTAGAAATTTTTTTTGTTAAGTTTTGTTATGGTTGCTCAAGAATAATGATTGCTATTATAGCTCGAAAAGAAAAGATATATGATTCTGACTGTTATGTGAAGGAATTATAAACATGCTTCATTAGATAATGTTTATTGCACACTATATGTTTACCTCCACTGAAGCATTAAAGTTTTGACTGCTTTTTAACTATCAAATTTGATATTGTTGCAGCAGCTGCACAACTGAAATGATGGCCACGTTACAGCTGTTATCAAAGAATAAGATTTATAGCTGTGTTACATGGTGCAAAGATATGTGTACTTCGTTTTTATTACTTTGTTCCAATATTTTTTAATGGAACAAGGTGGGATGAAGTGATGTAAGAATGCATGTTAGAAGCATTGAAAGAAAAAAGAAATACAGGAACATTGTTATGTTAAAGTTTGCCTGTTTCAGAGTATTTCATGCAAATTTTAACATAAGAGGACAAATTGTTCTGAAACGAGCATACATTTTTCAAATAGTAGAGTCTTCTCCAAATCTGCCATGGAAACTTCATCAGTTTGGATGCATTGATTCATCCTACCAAAGAGCAAAACAGGTCATAATAACTTTGAAGATGGTGTTCTACCTGCAATGATTCTATGATATATGCATTCATGTCATCCAAATGTATTTCTATACATGGTTACCTAAAAACAAGAACAATCTTTATTCTTAAAGAACTGCTTAGAGAGCTGCAACCACAGTTTGATTCTTACTCCTGCTCAAATTGGCCTTGTTATTTTCCCAAATGCGTATTTTATTTATTTATTTTTAAAAATTCTATATTATGCAATCATATAATATTTTTCAATACAGGTAATCCTTGACTTATGACCACAATTGAGCCCAAAATTTCTCTTGCTAAGTGAGACCTTGGTTAAGTGAGTTTTGCCCCATTTTACAACCTTTCTTGCTTCACTTGTTAAGTGAATCACTGCAGTTGTTAAGTTAGTAATAGGGTTGTTAAGTGAATCTGGCTTCCCCCATTGATGTTGCTTGCCAGAAGTGCACAAAACGTGATCTCCTGACCCCCCCCCCAGAACACTGCAACCGTCATAAATATGAGTCAGTTGCCAAGCATCTGAATTCTGATCATGTGACCCTGGGGATGCTTCAGCGGTCATAAGTATAAAAAAAAGGTCATAAGTCCCTTTTTTCAGCGCTGTTGTAAACATCAAACAGTCATTAAACGAACTGTTGTAATTTGAGGAGTAGCTGTACAGTGGTCCTCAACTTATGCCCACAACTGACCCCAAAATTTCCATTGCTGAGTGAGAAAATTTTGCTCCATTTGATGACTTTTTTGTCATAGTTGTTAAGTGAATCACTGCAGTTGTTAAGTCAACAACATGATTGTTAAGTGAATCTGGCTTCTCCCCTTTGGCTTTGCTTGCAAAAGATGATCACATGACCCTGGCACATTGCAACCCATCATATTGCCAGTTGCCAAGTGGCCAAATTTTCGTTATGTGACCACAGGGATGCTGCCATGGTCGTCAGTGTGAAAAACGGTCACAAGTCCCTTTTTTTTTTTTGCAGAGCCGTCCTATCTTTGAACAGTCACTAAATGAATGGCTGTAAGTCGAAGACTACCTCTATGGGCAAAGCTTTTGAACAGAGACAACACCAGTGATTCATTGGCATCTGAAATGGAAACGGGTAGCATTCCAATATTGGCTTCCAAAGAGGATTTTTAGTGCTTGAAATACTGAATGGAGACACAAGACAAGATGAGAGGATTGTGGGAGTAAAGATTTTAAAAAGGGGATTTATAAATTAAGAGCTTCTGTAGACGAGTTGATGTTGGTTTTGGAATATCCTTTAAAGAGGGAATTGAAACATCAGTGGGGAAATTTAAATAATTTGGCATGCCAGCAGGTTTTAACATTAGTAAATAGAAGAGGAAGAAGTTAATAAAAACATGAAAATACAAAATCAAACAGAAGTGATGAATAAAACAGGCTTTAAGATTGAGAAAAAGGTTAAATATTTGGCTACCACTATGACAAATATGAATTGTATGTTATTTCAAAATAACTATGTTTAGATATGGAATGGAGTTTAAAAAGATATGTTAAGATACCAGAAACTACAACTGTCATTGCTAGGGAGAATTTCTGTGATTAAGATGAATGTTTTGCCTAGAATGTTGTTTTTGTTTAAGACAGTACCTGCTTTGACAACTGATGCACTGTTTAAACAACGGCAGAAGGATATATCTAAATTTGTGCACTGGGAAAAAAATGAGTTAAATAAAAAGGGTTACGATATATACAAAAAAGAGGAGGAATGGTTTTACCTGATCTGAAATTGTATTTTACAGCTGCTGTTTGCAGTTAGAAGGATGTGACCTGAGATTTGGATGGCATAAATATTTGTGGTACAACAAAGTTAAGGTTAATGTAAATTTTAAAAATCATTTTATTACAAGTGCCATCCTGAGAATTTGGAATAGATACAAATTCATGTATTTTTGTGGTTCTTAGCACAAGAAGCATTTTATAGATGAGAAATATGGTATTTCTCCCCCCCCAATCTTGCTTTAGTAGTTTCTATTGGTTTTTATCTTCTTTCTTAAAGTTTTGAATAAAACTTTTGAACTTCTAGAGCAGTGGTCTTCAAACTTGGCCCTTTTATGACTTGTGGACTTCAACTCCCATAATTCCTCTGCCAGGCATGCTGGCTGAGGAATTCTGGGAGTTGAAGTCCACAAGTCATAAAAGGGCCAAGTTTGAAGATCTCTGTTCTAGAGCCGTGGTGGCAAACCTATGGCACGCATGCCACAAGTGGCATGCAGAGCCCTCTCTGTGGGCATGTGCGCCATCGCCCCAGTCCTAGGCCTTCAGTTGGGTTTTATAAAACCTTTTCGATTTAGGCCTCCACTGCCATATGCAAAAAAAAAGGTTCAATCAATCAATCAATTTCAACTTCTCATGGGGAAAAAAAATCTCGCAAAGTTGGAATTGATTGATTGAACTTTTTAGTCCCACCCAATCTTCCATTACCACTGCAGCCACACCCACCCAATGGGCCATGCCCACCCGGCACCTGATGATACATAAGTGGGTTTTGGGTTGCAGTTTGGGCACTCGGTCTCTAAAAGGTTTGCCATCACTGTTCTAGGGCATACTGTACACTTAAAATACTTGGGTGCATTCCCTAAGACCTTCAAAGATTTTTGCCTAATTTTTTAAGTGACAGAAGGGCAGGAGTGTTAAGTACATGTGGCAAATAATTATATTAATTACATTTAATTCTCCTTTAATATAAATTCAAACAAAGTTATCTTCACTGCTTTTTAGGGTGAGACCCCCTAGCTTGTCCATTTAAAATGGCATGCTCCTTTCCTTAGATTTGTAAGAGGCTGTATAATTCTAGACTTTAGGGTAGTTTTAACTAATACAAATGTTGCTTCTTAGCATATTTTTTAATGCATTGTTCCTCTTTATTTAGGGCGGGGTGGTGGCTCAGTGGTTAAGATGCCGAGCTTGTCATCTTGAAATCCAGCAGCCCAGGTTCAAGACCCAATTGCCACCTGACGGAGTGAGCTCTCATTCTCACCACAGCTCCTGCCAACCTAGCAGTTTGAAAACAAGCACACGTGACTAGATTAATAGGTACCACTTTGGTGGGAAGGTAACAGCACTCCATGGCATCCATGCTGGCCACATGACCATGGAAATGTCTTTGTACAGCACTGGCTCAATGGCCTTGAAACAGAAGTGAGCACTGCCCCCCCCCCGTAGTTGGCCATGACTAGTGGAGTAAAATCCACAGGGACTCCTTTACTTTTTACCTTACTTCTTCATTTATTGTTGAATGTTCTGGATATTTGAAAAATATGTGCTTCTCTTTTTCCCTTCTGCTGGCTAAGGACCACAATAAAGTTATTTTGAATTTTGAATGCCATCTCCATGCCTAAATCTAAGTCAGTCATATGGGTCTGGATGTAAAGGGCCAGTGGGCATTAGGACTGCTCCTTTGGCAAGAGCCAGCCAAAGCATTTGGGGAATAGCTTTTCCTTAAGAAGCATCCCACTGGATTACAGTTTTCTTTTCCTGTCAACTCAAATTGCATAAAGACAGGGCCATGGAAAGAGCAGAACCGAAAAGTACACTGTTCCCTTTCCCATCATGTGACACTGCTTGCTTGAGGGACATAAAAACTAAAAAGGGCTAGTGATGGAGGGGAAAAAAACAAGCCCACTTTTCCAATCATTTAGATTCCTGTATTAGCTTATCTAAGGGACCTGATGGCTCAGCAGTTAAACTCGTCAGCTGGAAAGCTGGCAGCCTGGATTTGAGACCAGAGCATCACATGACTGGGTGAGTTTGCATTACTTGCCCAACTCCTGCCCACCTAGCAGTTCGAAAGCATGCAAATATGAATAGATAAATAGGTAGGTGGGAAGGTATCAACGTTCCACGTCCTTAGGTATATAGTCATGCTGGCCACATGACCACAGAGTGTCTTTGTCTGGCTAAGAAAAAGAGATGAGCACCACTCCCTAGAGTTGGACATGTTTGGACAGGGGAAACCTTTACCTTTAACCTTTAGCTTGATTAGCTTGTGTATAGCTCACGTTATTTCAATTTAGGAATCATTTAATTGTCTTCCATACATTCTGGTGTATAGGGGAGACATGATAGCAGTATTCCGTATCTCAGGGGCTGCCACAAGGAAGTGGGGGTCAGGTTGTTCACAAGAGACCAGAGGGAAGGATGAGAAACAATGGTTGCAAACTGATCAAAGAGAGAAGCAAGGAGAAACTTCTTGACAGTGTGGACTGATTGTGGAACCAGTGGAACAGCTTACCCCCAGAAATCGTGGGCGCTCCATCTCTGGAAATTTTCAAGAAGAGACTGAAATGGCATAGGTTCTCCTGCTTGAGTAGGGGGCTGGACTAGAAGACCTCCAAGGTCCCTTCCAGCTATATTCTATTCTATTCTATTCTATTCTATTCTATTCTATTCTATTCTATTCTATTCTATTCTATTCTATTCTATTCTATTCTATTCTATTCTATTCTATTCTATTCTATTCTATTCTATTCTATTCTATTCTATTCTACTCTACTCTACTCTACTCTACTCTACTCTACTCTACTCTATTCAGTGAAGTTGGATGTGTCCAACTATGCTGGCAATTCTGCTCAATTCCTGGAAAATATATGGTTGCTTTAAAAAGCTGCCAACACAAGCTGCCCTGCTCCCACTCTCTCTCAGATACCTTTTTCTCTTCTGTTCTGTCCCACTTAACAGTAGATCAACTGCTCCCTTCTTAGCACAGCAGTCAGTACAAAATATCAATTTTGTGTTTTATTTCTCATTAAGATTACACTAAGTGAATTAATCTAGCTTGATTCATACTTAAGAGTACACTCATTGAATTCAATGAACTGTTGCAGCATTTGATGTGTGCAGGCAATCATTTGATTATTTCGTGTTTTTCAGCATAATCAGAGAATCACAGAGTTAAGAAGAGGCTACGTTTTGCCTAGATTAAAGCATTCCAGACAGATCACTACTTAGTGTCTACTTAGGCAGTCTGTACAAAGAAGCCCACCATCTTTCTAGGTAATTGATTCTGTTGTTACACTTACCATATGGCTTCTCTATCATGGAGAAACTTGAAATATCCCTATAAGAGTCTTAAATACTCTGAACTATGGAAAATAAAATAGTCATTTTAGATATCCCTTCAGATGTTTGAAGAGTGCTATCTCTAAGGCTAAATATACCCAATTCTACAAGGAAGAAATTGTAGGGATTTATTTTGTTGCTTTGGTCATCTTTAAAATCTTCCATTGAACCTATTCCAGTTTATAAGAAACATTCTGGGTCAAGAACGTGAGCTGGGCCTGGCTAATGCAGAAATTGAACTTGTTTGGATGCAACCTAAAATGTTATTTGCCTGTTCAGAAAGTACACCATCTTGCTAACTCAAATTTAGACTGTAATTGACCATCATTCTAAAATCCTTTTAATCTATACCTTTGCCAGCCCAAAAGATTTCCAACCTGTCTATTCAATATACTTTTTCCTAAGGGAGGATCTTTGCGCTTATCTCTTAAATCTGTTATTCTAGGTTGCTTTTAATTAATTGATTTATTGAGATCAATTCTATTTATTTTTCTCTCATAGTATATTACCTATTCCAATTTTAGGTCTTTTGTAAATTTGCTAAGGATTCCATCTACTTCATTGCCCATTTCATGATTGAAAACGTTGAACAGTAGTGGCCCAGGTCTAAAACTTGTGGCATCTCACTTGATACATCTCATAGATGTACAATATGTGTCTGCTCAAGGGTCACACTGATCATAGTGCGAAAATGGGAGGGGTTACAACTCATTCTGGAAGGCAGATGTATGAGTTTAATGGATTCCATAAAGTAATATGGGTTCCTTAAGCAACTGCAAGTATTAGGAGACCCATTTGCTTCCTAGGATTATTCAAAATTGACGCTCCCCCCCACCCCACAACACACAACACACACTCTGGGTTTAAAGAACTTAGCTCCACTTCCTACATTTTGCTCCCCTGAATTTGATGCATAGGTGTTGTTCAATGATTTTTATTGCACTCTTGCAAAAAAAAATTGCTTAATTTCTAATTTTCAAAGTATTCTGAACTGATGGTGTTATGGAACAACTTTACCAATATGCACTGTAGTTCAGTGACAGAGCACACAGCCGATAAGATCCTCACTCAGCATTAAATTTCTGAAATCTCATCTCAGAAGGATCAGGTGGCAGATGATGAGAAACACTTCTTCTTGAGACTCCACAAGCCTCTATAAGCAGGTCTGGATTTAGAGCTTTACCTTGTTATCAGAACTGTCTGGAAACTGTTTCTGGAGGGTCATAATAGATGGTGTTACCTTCTATCGATCTTCCAGTCACCCTCAAAGCAACCTCCATGAGTGTTTTTCTGCTCCACTTCAAAAGTACAGTATACTTTTCCAGCAGATGTTGGTTTGAACATTCCTGTCTGCTTGGGTTAAAGCTTCGCTTCGCTTTGCTGAGGGCTAACCTCAGCAGGTCGATTACTTTTTTCAAAGAAAAGAACATGTCTTCAACTGGGGCAATGGTTATCAAGCCATCTGATCATTTTTTATTTATTTTTTAGTTTCTCCTCACCAGCACTGAAGAAATAACATAGCAGTTAAGACAGAAACCTGCCAGTTCAAACACCTTTGTGTGATAGGCACTGTTATTCTCAGACTTTATTTTGTAAAGTCCGGAGTTTTATTGCTTTATTGTTTCCGCTCACCTAAGGCAGAAGCTACCTATTAGCCCATGCATAACACACACATATTTAAATGTATATATGTTGAGGAAGTCCCCCCCCCAAAAGAAAAGCAGGTCAGTTATTGTTTTCCTGGAACAAAGTGGGTAGTTTCAACAGCAGCCAATTGTCCAAAAGGAAGTTACCATAGCCTATTGAACAAACTTGGAATCTGCTACCAAAATGTCTCAATCTGGACAGGATTTTCCTTAAATAGTTTAGAGTTATGTTGGTATGGGCACAGGATAAAGGCAACTCAAATGCAGATATGCCATAGAATAGACGATAATAAGTAGCCAGAATGGAGCTAGAGAAACTGCCCAGATATAGAGCAGATTACCTGGTTTTAACATTATTTGTCTAGTTTCTTTTGATTATTGAAACATTTCCAGTTTCAGTAATCAATATCATTTTATGATATTCAGGCTTTTCCAGTCCGGATTATTCTATTTGCAACTTTGGGTTCTGTGTCCATGTGAGATCTGAACACCCCAAATTTCAGCAGACAAAAACCCAGATGCAATTTTTCCATAGTAAAGCTTTTTTCCTTTATTCACCTGTGGGAACAATTTGACTAGAGCAGAAAGACAAAGCAGAGAGTGGTAAAATAGACAATAAATAGCTGTGAATATGTTAAAATAATTCGAGCAGCAAAATACTAAAGCTGTAAAAGAGATGGACAATTTGCATTAACAGTATTTATATTGCTATTCCCTTGTGCATGGTGTTTAGTAGACGTAGATGGTTTAGTATATCTATAATTCTATTTCTAAGATAAGGAGAATTCAATATATTGGACTAGTCCAAGCATTAGGTGATTCTTTTAGAAGTAATTGCAAACATTAAACTCTTCATGTTGTTTAAACAGGCCTATTGACTTTAAGCAGGTATTTAAAAAAAGATCATTAATTTGTTTAAAGTAAATTGCATTGTGTCCTATGAAGAAACAGCATAGTTACCATCAGTCTATTCATCCGTCTGTCTATCTATCTATCTATCTATCTATCTATCTATCTATCTATCTATCTATCTATCTATCTATCTATCTATCTATCTATCTTCTGGCTCTTAAGACATAGAAATGTTGCAAACCCTTTTTATGTAAATTTAAATGTCTTCTGTTCCAGCCTCCTGAAGAAATCTTTGGATGCTGGGCTCAGCTGTTTTTTTAAGGCTTTATTACATATTTAGACTAAGGTATGAGTTCTGAGCATCAGCTTTCCTCCAGCAGTTTATCTTAGGATGAAATATTTGCTTCCTGCTAAGTTGTTATACCTCATCCTGAACCTCCAGTTCTTCTCCTCCTCCATACAAATAGCAACAGACTCCAAAAGTACTCCACCTCTTCATTATTTTAAACTGTCTGCTTGAAGCTTGCCACCTGTTACAGGTTCAACAAGAGGGTCATATTATCTCCTGAACATATTTTGTAGTAGGAAAGCCAGATTTCTGGAGGACACAATCCTTAAGGGTCAAAAAATGGAGTAGTTTGCCTCCCAGAAGAATTTTCCTCATAAGCCCACTCTTATTTTTTATAAAAAAAGGGGGGGGGAAGGGAGAGGGGAACTTCTGATTAGGCATCACGGCGTGAGGGATGCAGGAAGATGGGGCTCCATCTTCTATGTTCGAGTTTGTCTCGCTGGGGACCCTAAAAAGGGTCGAAGGTCTCCCTGGAGAGGTGACAAAGATGGAGGGGACCCTCATTGATCATGGAAGGGTGGCGGCCCTTCTGCTGGATCTGAAGAAGCCCTTCAAACCGGCAGGGAAAAGACTGGCTACATTTGTGTGCCCAGTCAGAAGCTGCCGACAACTGAAGATAAGCACTAACTAGCAATTTCTGAGCAACATGGAGGGAACTTGGTGAGACTTTATCCTCTTTTTATCACCTAAATACTACTTTCCTGGAAAAAAGAGTGCCCAAAGCAAAGAATCCTCCCCAATGAAAGAAGGAAGGGAAGTTTTTGCCCCGCTTCCTCAGGAAAAGAAAATCAGTGAATTAATTGCTTTGGGGAAAAATGGAGAAAACTACAAGATCAATCTGGAATTAATACAGATATATAGCTTTGAAATTTGGGGACTAAAGTACCTTTGAGACTTTTTTTAGAAAAGATATTAGAAAGTCTGTAAAATAGGCTTGGATTTGGAAAGGTGGAAGATGATGTCAATGACATCTAGTGGTGAGTCATGGCACTACAATTTATTATGCTTAAAGGAAACTTGGCTTGAAGCCTGGACTTAGATAAGACTCTTTCTTGTTCCTGTAAACTTTCACTTTTATAGACTGCAACTGGAAAAAGGAAAAAAAAAACCTCTTGAGCTACTTATCTGTGTTGGGGACCCTATTGGACTATAAATACTACATACAAAAACAAAATGAGTGTTCCATACATAACTGCAAATGGTAAAAAACCATCTTTAACACTTGTCTCTGAAGCCCCCAGCTTGATATACCAGCAAGAAAATGTTAATGAATCTCAGAAAGAAATTCTTTCTATGTTGAAATCAATCCAAGAGACAATTGTTTTATTTCATGATGAGACTAAAAATAATGCAAATGAGATAAAAGAACAATTTTCTAACCTAAAGTTACAAATGCATACAATGACTACAAAGAAAGAACTAGTAACCCAGAAAACAGAAGAAAAATTAGAAGAAACGGATCCAAAGATGGAGGACCTAAAGGAAGGGATTAACATACAGATATAGACAAATGAAAAATTAGAAGATGCAGTAATAATACTGGAAATGGAAAATATATCTTAGTTGTCAAGATCTCAGAACTATTTGAGGATAAGGAAGAAGAGCTGATTGAATGGATGATAAAACTGTTAGGAGAAATGCTGAATATCGACAAACAAGAAATGAAAAGAAAAACTGAAGGAGAAGGACAAAGGCTGTTTCATAAATATAAATGGTTGAGCATTCTTCCAAAAATACTTCAATAAAATTCTCTTTCTTATTCCAAAGAATATATACAAAAACAGAAGAAGAATTACTTAATGGTGCAAATGCACTGACTTGGAAAACTATTTGGCAAAGGAAGAAAGCTAGAGTAAGACTAAAGAAAATAGAGGTTTTGACCTATTAGATGGGATATTATACTATTAAACAGATGTTTGAATATGGTTAAGAAAATAGATAACTGTTAGAAATAAAAGTATTATTATAATTAGAAGGATAGGATTTGTAACTAGAATATTATACTTTGTTATGAGATGGAAAATATGAAAATTTTAAGAGTTCGAATAAGGGAAGCTTTTGGTTACCCAAATATAATTTATTATGTGAACATTATAAGTGATAGAGGTATGTTGAACACTAATGGGAAATTAAATTTTTTAAAAAGCAGGAAAAACAGGATATTGATTGAACAAATAGATTTTAAGTGCAAATACAATTGAGATATGTTCTGGCTAGAAAAGATATTATAAACTGACACTATCGATATTATGTATAATACCAGAAAAATGTCATGAAGGTGTCTATATTTAATTGTATATGTATTAGCAGTAACCCCCTTCATGGATTACTGCCTTGTCGTGGCGAAGGGGCTTGTGTAATTCAATGAGGCTATGAGCTATGCCGTGCAGGGCCACCCAAGATGGAAAGTTCATAGCAGAGAGTTCTGACAAAACGTGATCCACTGGAGAAGGAAATGGCAACCCACTCCGGTATCTTTGCCATGAAAACCCTATGGACAGTACCGAAAGGCAAAACAATATGACGCTGGAAGATGAGCCCCTCAGGTCGGAAGGCGTCCAATATGCTACTGGGGAAGAGCAGAGGGCTAGTACTAGTAGCGCCAGAAAGAATGAAGCGACTGGGCCAAAGCCAAAAGGACTCTCAGCTGTGGATGTGTCTGGTGGTGAAAGGAAAGTCCGATGCTGTAAAGATTTTTTCTCCATAGGAACCTGGAATGTAAGATCCATGAATCAAGGAAAGCTGGACGTGGTCAAACAAGAGATGACAAAACTGAACATCAACATCTTAGGAATCAGCGAACTAAAATGGACAGGAATGGGTGAATTTAATTCAGATGACCATCAGGTATACTACTGCGGGCAAGAATCCCTCAGAAGAAATGGAGTAGCCTTCATAGTCAATAAAAGAATAGGAAAAGCAATACTGGGATACAATCCTCAAAATGACAGAATGATCTCAGTTCGAATCCAAGGCAAACCATTCAATATCACAGTAGTCCAAGTCTATGCCCCAAACACCAGTGCTGAAGAGGATGAAATTGACCAGTTCTATGAAGCCCTACAGCACCTTATAGAACTAACACCAAAAAATGATGTCCTTATCATCATGGGGGATTGGAATGCTAAAGTAGGAAGCCAAAAGATAACCGGAATAACAGGCAAGTTTGGCCTTGGAGTACAAAATGAAGCAGGGCACAGGTTGATAGAATTTTGTCAAGAGAATACGATGGTCATAGCAAACACTCTTTTCCAACAACCCAAGAGACAGCTCTACACATGGACATCACCAGACGGTCAACACAGAAATCAGATTGACTATTCCGCGTTTGCGGAAGTAGCGTATAACAACGCTGTACGTAGCAGTACGGGGTTTTCCCCCTTCAAGGTGGTGACGGGTAATGATTTCGTCCCAATCCCTGAGTGCTGCCCGGGGAACGGGGTCCCCTGTCAGCCTCAGGATTGGATGAGGCAGATTGAGGAGGCCTGGGGTGCGGCGAAGAAAGCATTGGAGCGGGCTGCGGTAATGTATAAGGAGCAGGCCGACAAGAAACGAAAAGCATTTGCAGTCCCAAAGGTGGGGGATTTGGTCTACCTGTCCACCAAGTATTTACGGGCCCACGTCCCTTGTAAGAAGCTAGGGCCCAAGTACATCGGGCCATTCCGGGTGGTACAGGTAATTAATCCCGTAACGGTATGGCTACAGTTGCCACAAATCCTAGGCAAACTCCACCCGGTGTTCCACAGTAGCCTGCTAAAGCCCGCCACCACAGCCTCAACGGCAGTAGGGGAGGGAGGGCCTGGGCCTGTCCACGGCGAGCATTACGAGGTTCACGAGATCCTTGATGCTAGGGTCCGTAGGGGGGCTGTCCAGTACCTAATCAAGTGGAAGGGATATCCCGTAGAGGAAGCGACCTGGGTAGGGGAAGCTGATGTACATGCCCCTCGGTTAGTGCGGGCATTCCACAGCTTGCACCCTGGCAAACCAAGGGGGAGGCGGATGGACACTGCAGGCAGAGTGGACAGTTGCTTACCTCTTATGTTTTCCCCTGCAGGAGGGACCCTGGTAGGAGGGGCGGCATGTCGCACTCCGCGGGCCCGACGCCCGCCGGCACCACGAGCGCGACACTCACCGGCGAGAGACTCACCAGCACCCAGCGCTGACGTCCTCGGCGGGGCCCGGGCCGCGGCAGCATCCCACCGGCCGCGATGGTGACGGCGGCCTGCGGAGGATCGCTCGCCTCCACACGTTGGGGCCTCGGAAGCGCGCACATGCGCTGTGCGGCCCGACCCTTCCCTGCCGGCTACGGAAGCCTTGCAGGGTCCTGAGCCCGGCCTCGTCCTGCCGACTACGGTGGCCTTGCAGGGCCAGAGGCCCAAATCAGCTGTGGTCTCGGCCCTCGGGGCGCTGGCGGGCAAGACACACCGGCCTGGGGCTGGGGAGCTGGCGAAACGGGGAAGCAAAGCCGAGGCCTCACCGGATCTGCGAAGGGGGGGGTGAGCAGCCGGACGGGGCAGCATTGAAGGTGCTGGTTCTGGGGGACGGGTGTGGGGGTGGTATCTGGCGGCGACGGAGCAAGCATACGCGAGAAAACTCACCTGGGGGTGGAGGGTGCCGGGTGGCGGGACGCGTCACAAAAGGAGGTGTCTGGGAGGTGTCTGGGAGGGGCGGGCGTTAAGTACGGAATGGGTGGATATGGGTGCGGTCGGGTGGGCCGTGGGCGTGTACATGCAGCATGTATAAAATAGCGTTGGCGGCAGGTAGCAGACAACGCTGGCTTTGTTCCTTTGTGGAGTTTGTTTGCTTTTGCTCAATAAACCGTTTCCCAAAGAACTCAGCATTCGTCCCGGTTGCTTGATTTTTCCTGCTCTCCGGACGGGGCTTGAGAATATGCTCTGCAGCCAAAGATGGAGAAGCTCTATACAGTCAGTAAAAACAAGACCAGGAGCTGACTGTGGCTCAGACCATAAGCTTCTCATTGCAAAGTTTAGGCTTAAACTGAAGAAAGTAGGAAAAAGCACTAGGCCACTCAGGTATGAATTAAATCATATCCCTGTTGAATATACAGTAGAGGTGACAAATAGATTTAAGGAATTAGATCTGATAGACAGAGTGCCTGAAGAACTATGGACAGAGGTTCGCAACATTGTAGAAGAGGTAGCAACCAAAACCATCCCAAAGAAAAAGAAATGCAAGAAAGTAAAATGGCTGTCTGAGGAAGCTTTGCAAATAGCTGAGGAAAGGAGGGAAGCAAAAGGCAAGGGAGAAAAAGAAAGATACGCCCAATTGAATGCTGAATTCCAGAGAATAGCTAGAAGAGATAAGAATGCCTTCTTAAATGAACAGAAGAAAACAATAGAATAGGGAGGACCAGAGATCTTTTCAAGAAAATTGGAGAGATAAAGGGAACGTTTCATGCAAAAATGGGCATGATAAAGGACCAAAATGGCAGGGACCTAACAGAGGCAGAAGAGATTAAGAAGACGTGGCAAAATTACACAGAAGAACTATACAAGAATGAGCTTAATGTCCCTGATAATCACAATGAGGTGGTCACTGACCTCGAGCCAGACATCCTAGAATGTGAAGTGAAGTGGGCCTTAGAAAAGCTGAGCAACAACAAAGCTAGTGGAGGTGACAGTATTCCAGCTGAGCTATTCAAAATCTTAAAAGACGATGTAGTAAAAGTGCTACACTCAATTTGCCAGCAAATTTGGAAAACTCAACAGTGGCCACAGGATTGGAAAAGATCAGTTTACATTCCAATTCCAAAAAAAGGCAGTGCCAAAGAATGTTCAAACTATCGCACCATTGCACTCACTTCTCATGCTAGTAAAGTTATGCTTAAAATCCTACAAGCTAGACTCCAGCAGTATGTGGACCGAGAACTACCAGAAGTACAGGCAGGATTTCAAAGAGGCAGAGGAACTAGAGATCAAATTGCCAACATACGTTGGATCATGGAGAAAGCTAGGGAGTTCCAGAAAATCATCTACTTCTGCTTCATTGACTGTGCTAAAGCCTTTGATTGTGTGGATCATAACAAACTGTGGCAAGTTCTTAAAGAGATGGGAGTACCAGACCATCTTATTTTTCTCTTGAGAAACCTATATGCGGGCCAAGAAGCAACAGTGAGAACTGGACATGGAACCACTGATTGGTTCAAAATTGGGAAAGGAGTCCGGCAAGGCTGTATACTGTCGCCCTGCATATTTAACTTATATGCAGAGCACATCATGAGAAAGGCAGGGTTAGAGGAATGAAAAGTTGGAATTAAGATTGCCGGAAGAAATATCAACAACCTAAGATATGCAGATGATACCACTCTAATGGCAGAAAGTGAAGAAGAACTAAAGAGCCTCTTGTTGCGGGTGAAGAAGGAGAGTGCAAGACTTGGGTTGAAACTTAACCTTAAGAAAACCAAGATTATGGCATCCGGCCCTCTCAATTCCTGGCAAATAGATGGGGAAGAAATGGAGGTAGTGACAGATTTTATTTTCCTGGGCTCCAAGATCACCGCAGATGGGGACTGTAGCCAAGAAATTAAAAGACGCTTGCTCCTTGGGAGGAAAGCAATGGCAAATCTAGACAGCACACTAAAAAGCAGAGACATCACCCTGTCAACAAAAGTGCGTATAGTCAAGGCTATGGTCTTCCCAGTTGTAATGTATGGCAGTGAAAGCTGGACCATAAAAAAGGCTGAGCGCCAAAGAATTGAGGCCTTTGAACTATGGTGCTGGAGAAGACTCCTGCGAGTCCCTTGGACTGCAAGGCGATCAAACCGGTCAGTCCTAGAGGAGATCAACCCTGACTGCTCTTTAGAAGGCCAGATCCTGAAGCTAAAACTCAAATACTTTGGCCACCTAATGAGAAGGAAGGACTCACTGGAGAAGAGCCTACTGCTGGGAAAGATTGAGGGCAAGAAAAGAAGTGGACAACAGAGAATGAGGTGGCTAGATGGAGTCAGTGAAGCAGTAGGCGTGAGCTTAAGTGGACTCCAGAAGATGGTAGAGGACAGGAAGGCCTGGAGGAACGTTGTCCATAGGGTCGCGATGAGTCGGACACGACTTCATAGCTAACAACAACAACAACAATTAGCAGTAACAAGAATTGTATTTGATCAGTATGGGAAAATGTATATCACCGGAAGAAGAGAGGACCAAGGAAGCACTGGATGGTGTACCATTGGAACTAAAATGAGAAAGTTAATATGTACCACTGAATTACCAATGGACCCTGACAACACATTGTTTATTAAGTACTCATGATTGTAAAATTAAAAAACTAATAAAATATTTATTAAAAGAAAAAAGGAAATGGAGGGGGGATTAAAATTAGCTATTTTGTCATGAGATTTTGATAATATGGTAGGGTGAAGAGATATGGAACTTACTTGCAGCCCGTTAATTGCAGGTTGAGTCCTCTGGGTTTACATTTAAACTCTCAGCAGTTACTTCCAAATGTTGATCAGAGAACATTAAAATATAAGCATATATAATATGTTTAATCCACATATGCATCCCTTTATTGCTTCTTTTTTAAAAGATTTACAGCTTTTGCATGATGTACGAGTGGGCTGTTCTTCTCTTCCTGATGAATATATTCATACTTTTTAAAATTGGCCTATTCAAGTCAAGGACAAAAGGCTAGAGCTGGATTTTGTTGAAATGAAGATGTTTCAGGTGGCCCAGTGAATCCTTATCTAAAGTATGGAACAATACAAAAGAAAGGAATGCATCTTTGACAGCCTACCAAAGCCTTGTCTCCTTCCTCACAAAACTATGAATTTTCATTGCTTACAGCTATTGAAATCAACCAACAAATTGTGTTATTAATTGGCATTATTTGCAGGAACAGTTAGAAAACCATGAATGGTGTCACAGAACAACACCCACAAATACTACAACAATGAGCTTCCAATGCCCCCATTGTGCCAGACTCTGTGCTTCCAGACCGGGACTGTAGAGCCACTCCATGTCCACAAATGAACTGCACACAGCATTTCTATTTAACAATAAGTCAAATTATGATTATTTTCTATGAAAGATGATAAAGTAAGCACATAGGAGTTAGGAACTTACAGTACATTATTGATGGAATCTGAAAACCCTTTTGTAATGCTCTCATTCCAGCTTGACTCCATTACTGCTTTAATGTCTTTCATTCCCATTGGAATGTGCTCCACAAAGAGTTCAGGAAAAGGAAATGCATATGCTTACTTTGCAAGAAAGGATTAGGATGGGTGCCCTGCCACTCATCTTTCTTTCAGAAGTAGGGTTTTCCCTCAACCCTGTGGTAGAATTTCGAAACAGATGGAATCTGGGCTTTTTGGGAGTTTCTCAAAATATAATATGTAATTAATACATATAGTTCCAAATTCTCTGTGTGTTTATATGTGTGTTTGTGTGTGTGTGCTTACTGTAGACTGTATGTACACACACACACACACAGAGAGAGAGAGAGAGAGAGAGAGAGAGAGAGAGAGAGAGAGAGAGAGAGAGAGAGAGAGAGAGAGAGAGTGTTAAGAGACTCCAGTAGGATCCATGGTGTTATTAGAAAGGAATACTGCTGGAGTTTAAAAAGCGGAAATAAATCAATTTGTTATATGATATAAATTAAAGCAAGCTGTCCAAATGCAAGCACAACAATGCATCTTTACAAAATCACATTTTATTAAACCAAAGGAGAATTACCTAAGTGATCCAAGTTAAGAAATATTGTTGAAATGCTGGCAAATTGTGTTTGTATGAGTCTAACTCAGTGTGTTCACATGCCAATTGCTAGCTTAAGAATCTCCTCCATCACTAAGATCTGCTATAAACATACAAATGTATGAGAATAACCTTCAATAAATCATGATAATTTATATCACTGCTAATTCTGGGGAAGAAGCAGCAGGGGTTATTCTTGAGTCACACTTCATATTACCCAAACTATAATTATTTTCATTAAAATCTAAAATGGCTTACAGCAAATTTAATTCTAAACACACAGCCCTGCACATTGAGCAGCGCACACAACAGAGCCAGAAGTGTGTTTGAAGTAACTAAAGTCAAGTGCAAAATAACAAGCAACCTTTTGATTTATACTTTTTAATTATACATCTTTGCAGACATACAATCAAAGCACTTCTGATATGCCCCTTTTTAAGCCTAACATCCAACCGGCTCTTTAAGTTACCGCTCTGTTGATTAAAAGTCAGTGTCAACTCATGGAAATGCCGTCAGGTGCTTATAAATGCTGCCTCTTTCATAGTTTGAGCATGTCAAGAGGACACACTTTGTTTCAGAAGGAGAAAGAAAGTGCTTCAGTCCTTCGTGGGAAGGGGAGAGCACAGCGATGATAAAGAGTCTCTAAGAGCTCTTGAGAGATTCTAATAATCCACCGGCTCACCTTACTGCTCTCTGATGCCTTTCCTCTTAGAATTTCAAATAATTTTGACAAACATTTAATTAAAGTTGAACTCTGTTTTGACACGTAAGGTACATAGCATGCTCATTAATTAACACTGAGCCCAGCCTCTTTGTAAACTTTGTGGAAATCAATAGCAATTTTTTTCCCTGACGAGCAGAGAGGGAGCTTCAAATCAGAAGCTAACAGTGAGCTGCCAACAGCTGTTATTGAAAAGCTGCTTTATATCACAACACTCTCTGGAGTTAACTAACATTTACACCCTCATTCTCCCATTCTCAAGAATCAAAGGAACATTGCATTTAAAGCAGAAAGTGACAAACTTCTAGCTACCGAGCCGAGCCACGGTGGGAGGTTCAGAGAGAAGGTAAGTGTAGGATTTTTCTGAGAGAGCCTGCAACATTGTCAGCTACTGGCACCTTGCTCTGACAGATGGATGAATGAAGTGACAGGGAGTATTTCTCAAGTGTTTCTGTTGTTTGCCTCAGATCAGCACAAAGGACTTAGGGAATGAATGGATTCCCAACTTCTCCTTGGTGCATAGTCCCTAGCTTGCCACAATGAGATTCTTCTAGACATGACAGTTTTACCACTGTATCGCCAGTAACTATATTTCTAAGGAGCTTTTCCCAAAGTGTCAGTGTAAGAGACAATATAAAGACAGTGGGTGCCAAAAAGGTAAAGGCAAGAGAAATTATTTGCTCCTGGGGATAAAGAATTCCAATGGACCATTTGAAAATGACAGGGGATCTTTGGGCAATGTGGTTGGGATTCTTGTTTTACAAAAGGACTTTCAGAATGCAAATGAGATTCCCTTCTTCCCTCAAGCACTAAGTTGGCTAACCTGCTGTGTGAAATAACTCTCCAGTATGCCCCACATCTATTTCTATTAGTTCTTATCTATAGAATCGGACAATATTTATAATACTGGCTACCAAGAGTGTGGAATCTAAAATTTAAGATAAATAACACAAAAGGGGGAAGATGCAAGGAAAGGATATGCTTGCTTTGTTTTAGCTGCACACGCTTAAGTCTAGTTGCAATAAACTGTGGGAAATACTGAAAAGGCATATACAGGACAAGTGTCCTGTTGAAGAATGAAAGTGGCAAAATTTTCACTGTCAAAGGTAAAGCTGTGAAAATTCTTAAAAAAAAAAATATTTTAGAGGCTGTGGAAAAGGCATCAGCTGCAGAGGAAATGGAGGCCCCAAAGCTGTTGTTTAGTCTAGAAATAGGTGTTCGAATGTGTTCCAGTGTTCTTTCAAAAGGTCTACAGAGGCCTAAGAGAAGGATGGTTTGAGTAACTAGAACTTGTCAAGGCTGATTGGAGTGCTGAGAAAATAATTTGTTCTGAGCCTCAAGCTCAAAGGGAGGGGGGGAACACTTACTATTTTATTACTTTAAAATTTGAAAATTATATTGTGTTCCCTTTTTTCCCTTACTGGCCCTTATTTTCATGCATTGATTTTTTTAAATACATATATATTTATTGTAACTATGAGCCTCGGAAGTGACATAAGAGTAGGAGTTAATTTCTCTTCTTGGCTGCCCACACCACACCTGCAAATTGCCTTGGGACTGTGTGTTTCTTGTGTTCCTTCGTTTGACCCTGCAACTGTCATTTAAGTGGCAAGGGGAATCAAGAGAACATTTGGCAATTATCTCCTGTCCCTGTACTCGCTTGAAGCTGTAATATGACATTTTGTTTTCCAATTGTAATCAGAAGATGCTCTTAGGCAAATAAGCAAGTGTGGTAAAAGAGTGTTCGGTAGGGGTCCCAAATGGCGATTCTTTCACCTGAAACTATTAATGATTTCTGCAAGCCGATGTTCATATCACCATCTTAAAGGGACAATGTACTAGGTTTCATAAACACACTTATATCTATATATAAGACTACAGAAATAGAAAGCCATGTGGAGATGCAAGTTGTCCTCAACTTACAACCTTTTGTTAGTGGCTGTTCAAAGGCACATTGGCACTGAAAATAGTGACTTGTGACCATTTTTCGTTCTTATGATGGTTGCAGTCCTCATGGTCACATGATCAAAATTTGGATGCTTGGCAACTGGCATGTATTTATGATGGTTGCAGAGTCCTGAGGTCATGTAGATCACCTTTTGCAATCTTCTGAACAAGCAAAGTCAGTGAGGAAGCCAGATTCACTTTACAATAATCTTACTAATTTAACAACTGCAGTGATTCACTTAACTGTCACTAGAAAAGTCTTAAAGTGGGCCAATGGTCACTTAACAACTGCCTTGCTTGGCAATGGCAATTTGGAATTGGAAATATTGGCAATGGAAATATTGGCTTTTACACAGATCTAAAAGTATTTATCTCTGTCAGGGCTTTTTTCCTCATAGAACGCTCAGAACGGAGTTCCGGCACCTTTTTTGGATGGAACCTTGTAGGGTAGGCAAGGCAGGTTGTATGACATGTGTGAGTTCCGGCACCTTTTTCTTTTACAAAAAAACCCACTGTCTGTAGTCTATAAAGATTTCTTTGAACACGGCACCAGATTCATCTCAGCTCATTTATTTCATTTGCTATTGAGGAATCCATACATCAACTTGCACCAAAAGTAATACTGGATGCACAGACAACTAGGGAGAAGGATTCCCTGAAACTACTTTGGATATTCTTATGATGAACACAATAGATATTGGCAACATTATTTGATCCATGATCCAAGGGCAGAATTAATACCACATGTTCACCTCATTACACAGTTTGATACATGTTTACAAAAATAAAAAAGGAAGGGGAAAAAAACACCCTATGATATGCTCTCTTTATCTCCAGAGCAGGTATACACCAGATGTAATATCCTAGCTTTTAAAAACAGGATGAGACTCATTGGTGTTATTCAATTTAAGTAGCTTCAGCTTAGGATCATATGGATGCAATAACAGCATTGCTCTATGTCTCCTAGAATATCAAGGGAGTGAGAACCCCTGTTTTGGCAACAGACAAATAATAAAAAAAAGATTTCTGCTGGATGTTTCCTATCTAGTGCTGTGCTGATACATACACACACACACACACACACACACACACAAAGACACTTCAAAAATTTGCTTTATCTTCTTTTTTTCAAAGAAAAAGAAAAACCCAATAAAAGTTTCCCAGAAGAAATGGATTTGCACTTGACTGAATTACAATATACATGCCTTATTTTTCGATATATACATATACAGACACCCCCACCTACACCTTTCCCAGCTTCGTCTATTCTCCCAGACTTCCTGCACTTCAGATTTCCCAGGAATAATATATCCCTCAAGATAGAGGAAGGATGCCTTCCAATGAGCTTGTTAGGGCGGTATGAAGGGGAAGCCAAGGAGACTGCAGAGCAGTGGAAAATTGAAACACCAGCACTTTCTTCTGTTGTTGTTTGTTGTTGTTTAGTTGCTAAGTTGTGTCTGACTCTTTGTGACCCCGTGGACTTCAGCATGCTAGACCCTCTGTCCTCACTGCCTCCTCAAGTCTGCCCAAGCCCATGCCCACCGCTTCAAAGACACTATCTAACCATCTCCTCCTCTGCCATCCCCTTCTCTTTTTGCCTTCAATCTTTCCCAACATCAGGGTCTTTTCATAGGAGTCTACTCTTCTCGTTAGGTGGCCAAAGTATTTGAGCTTTAGCTTCGCTGTCTGTCCTTCCAAAGGAGAATCAGGGTTGATTTCTTACTGCCTTCTACATGAATACAATAAACCCTGAAAACTGCCACCAAGTCAGTAAGAAGGAAGAAAAGTTGCTGTTTCTGTCAAGAGTACAAGCTCCCAAAACAAAACAAAACAAAGGGAGCAAAGAGAGAGAAATGATGTCAATTTGATGCAGTGGTGGGATTCAAATACTGAACAACCTCCAAGGCCTAGAATGGACTTCCGGAAGTGATGTACATGCACTTCCTGTGGGTCACTCTAGACCTGGGAGGCCTCCTCCAGTCCTCCAAGGCCTAGAATGGACTTCCAGAAGCAACGCAGGTTTAGCCGGTTCTCCAAACCGAACAACATTTAGCTACTGGTTCTCCCGAACCAGCTGAATCCCACCACTGATTTGACGTTATTGTTACTTCTGCTGGATCTGTGAGTGCAAGACTGGTCAAAATGATCCTTTGATACTGCATCCCTTCTATTGCTCCCGTAAATAGCATTTTAAAATTTATTTTCCCTCTGATTTATTCCCCACTGTTGTATTCTCAGAATACTTTCTGAATGCGAACAAATATAAAGACCAACCCTAGTAGACATACAGTATCTGATCATTTGTAATATGAACAGTACCTTCCCAATATAACAAGATTGCTGATCTCTCGCTACTGGAGCAAAATGGGAGCTGATTATATAACCATGTAATGCATTGCAACTCATCTGTTTGCCCAGAAACAAAAAGCTCCTGGACAGATACCATGGGAAGCCCTGGGATTTTCTTCTGAAGTCTTTTTGAATTAACTACTAATGGGGAGCCTTCTTTGATAGCTCTGTTGTAATTAAGTGCAGCTGGATGAAAAATCAGCCACAAAGGGAACTCAAGTTTGTTTATCATTATTCCTGATTTTGGTAGCAGATGTTTTGTGAGTACCTTTGTAGCGGGCTTAATTTGTCTCCGCTTAATAGGAAGCAGGTAAACTTTGATTAATAAACTGAACAGTCAATTGCTTAGTCGTTTTCAGAGATTTCACACTATGATTACAATTTTGGGGACTTACAGAGTCAGATTCCACAGCAGGCTCTGTCATGCAGTAGATAGGTGTATCTTTATGTATGTAAGAAGACACTGAGATTCTAATTGTCCTCTCAGCAAGATAGATGCAATACAAATCATCATGTGTTTTAGGATTAGGTGTTTTTATAATGTCTGGAGATAGTACTTTTTGATATTGCTAGCTGGGGGGGGCGTATTATTATTTTATAGTTTGTCATACAGTCAGCCAGATGTATAGATTGGAATTGGTGTTTTTATCACTTACTGAGTTCTTCCCAAGGACCTGAGATAGGCAGATGTTGATGTTTGATGGTGTTAGAGGTCTCATTGCAGGATGTAAGCTGTTCTGATTAAAACTGCCTTTTGCAATTGACTGATGGTGAATTTGTCAATGTCAATAGTGTTTAAGTGGTGCTCCAGATGTTTTGGAATTGCACCCAAGGCACCTATTACTATTGGTACTACCTTGGCTTTCTTTTGCAGCAGTTGTTCTACTTTTATTTGCAGGTCTTTGTATTTTGTTATCCTCTCCAGTTCCTTCACTTCTATTCTGCTGTCTCCAAGTGCTGCCAGTGTTTTTTGTCTTTTTTTATCAACAGTTGTTAAGTCTGGTATGTTATTAAGCTGAGGGTGATACTGAATGAAGACAGTGAATATCACAAATGAATGTAAAGTCTGAGTTTTCAGCTTCACCCTCTAATTTTCAAAGTATGTTAAGTCAATATAAAGCTAAACATGTTAGTTTCCTGGGAAAATCAGTGCTACACATTATTTGTTCTGTTTGGGCAATGTCCTACAGATCCTATAGAACTCTAAGCTGCAGAATAATCAGAATTTATTTTTGGGAGAGCAGAGCCACACAATTGTCTCTGAGGCCAATATGTGACAAAGAAAGGGTTTCAAGGAAAAGGAAGTCAGCAATGCATTGTGCCCCATTAGACACAAGATTTGATAGACTCAGTTATCATTTCCCCATCTGTGTGATCCTACAAGTGCAAAGATAATCTATTAAAATCTACCATACATATCACTATGCAGGTATCTCAGAAAAAGAATCTCAAGGTCCACCTATGTCCCATTTTATGATACTTAGCAGCCTGTACCTGCTTTAACAGGTTGGGCTGAAATGAAAGTAATGCTCCTTCCACACACACTGTAATGCTGTATTGCAGTATGAAGCCTGGTAGTTTGAGGAATCATGAAAGGATAGGGGAATCTGTTATGTGGCTTACTCTGGGTCTTTGTTCATTCTGCTCTCCGTTCACAGCATTTGAAAATTGGTGAGCCAAATGCTTAAAATTAAAAATATATTTTTTTTAAAAAAATTTGTCTAGAAATTAAACACGATTTCTATCCAGAAATTCAGGAGTATTTAATTCCCCCACCCCACCCCATCTAAATGCAACAAAACATTTGCTGTCTGTTTTCAAGTACATTCTGGGCACAGTTTGGCTTCCTCTCAGCCAAGAGCATTGTATCTATTTCCATATTTTTGTAGCCATAGCCACTAGTAAGAACATGAATTCCCCTTCCTGTTGGCTACTGCTCAACGGGGATGACCATTAAACTATTCAGTCCATCCCACTTCTCTGGCCACAGAGGATAAAACAAAAACATTGATTCTGGATTCTAAGCGTGTTTGTTATGATTTGTCTAGAGTAGCTGTTCACTCGGTTTGTTTATTACTCTGTTCTTCCCTGGCCATTCACCACCACACGTACCTTTGTAGGGAGGATTATTTTAGATTTTAATAGAGTCTCTTTGCCCTGATAGAAGTCACAGAGCTAGCTTTCTGGATTCACCATGTTGGGGAAGGACAGTCTCATTTGCAGGGAAAACTTTCATTATTATTCATTCCTCTTCAGAGAGCTCATATCGTTGTTCCATCTTCTACACCTCCTGTTGCTACTTTTTAATAGTCACTTTTGTACATTCTTCTAAACGGGTTGAATGAGTCAGAAATTGAATTTATAACTAAGTTATACTTAAGCATATTCGGATCATAACAACATCATGCATTTTCGTACAAATATTTTCTAATTTCAAATTTGTGTCTCATCATCTGCTAAGGAAGAGAGATTCATTCTTATTAGTCTATGTTTTTGCCTTATTTTGGAGACTTTTTCACAATGCTGTCGTGATTAATACAAGATGTTTTGCAAATTTATAAAAAAAATTTTTTTATAATTTATAATTGAGAACTTTTTTTCCTAATCTGGTGCCCTCCACTGGCTATAAATAAGGATTGATGCCCACTATACCTCAAGTACACCAGGCTGGGAAAAAACTGCCCTAAGCTTTTCATGTGAACTAGAGACACAGTATTCTGTGATTTAACATTTAGGAAGAGTGTTGAAACAAAGCAAAGCTAATAATAATAACTGAAACTTAATATCCTGGAAGCTGTAATGGCCATGATACATGTGGTCCAGAAGAAGGAATACCAGGCATTCAAGAGACAGTGAAGGTGCCATCTAAATTCCTTCAAGGTAAAATTTAAAACACATTTGTGGGTTCCTTTTCAAAGGAAATATAAAAGAGCTTGAAGAATGGGAAAAAAAAACCCACATTAAAGAAGACTAGTAAAAATTCTTAGCAGGGAAGGGAAAGGCTGGCACGAACTTCTCTGCCCCAGGATAGTCCAAGAACGTTGGCTTTTTTTCTCCCTGAATATAACAAACGGGCATCTTAAAGAAGGGATGGAAAACACTGAAGGTGTTAGCAGAGATGGCCAAATGGCTTTATTTAAAGAATATAGACCGTCTTCTTTCTACTTGGAAACCGCTTTTTGTACTCGAGACAGAAAAAAAGTGCAATTGTGACTTTGGGATTTACTAACTAGATATGTTGCTGTTATAGAAATGGCTACATACTAAGCATGTAAGAGTAAATTGTTGAGGCTGTATTTTATTTTTATTCTACTGCACAGAAAAAAAGTTAGACATTTTTTTCTTTATTTTTTTTCTCTCTTACCCCTCACTTCTCTTTCCCCTTCTTTTCCTTCTCCCATTTCCCTATTATCTTTTTTTCATTTGTATTTTATAGTATTATAATATAATAATATTGTATATTAAATTTGTATTTTATATTAGAATAGAATAGAGCTGGAAGGGACCTTGGAGGTCTTCTAGTCCAGGCCCCTGCTCGACCAGGAGAACCTACACCATTTCAGACAAGGGACTGTCTAGCCCCGTGGTGGTGAACCTATGGCACGCGTGCCACAGGTGGCATGCAGAGCCCTCTCTGTTGGCACGCACATTGTCGCCCCAATCCTAGGCCTTCAGCTGGGTTTTATAAAACCTTTTCACTTTATGCCTTGGCCACTATGTGCAAAATAAAAATAAAAATGGTGATGTCCATTTTCTTGTATGAGTCCATGGTGACCTAATCCTAACCGTAAGTGGAATTTTCCTCCAATGGGATTTTCCCATGTATTTTACAAGGAAACATAGATAGGGCAGCCTAGAAAGGTAAGTGGCCTCCTAACCATAACCAAGCAATCAGAGTTTGTTGGTAATGTCCATTTTCCTGTTTGAGTTCTTGGTGACGTAACCCTAATCCTAAGTGGAATTTTCCTCCAGTGGGATTTTCCCATTTAGTTTGCCAGGAAACATAGATAGGGCAGCCTAGAAAGGTAAATGGCCTCCTAACCATACCCAAGCACTCTGAGTTTGTTGGCGATGTCCATTTTCTTGTATGAGTCCATGGTGACCTAACCCTAACCTTAAGTGGAATTTTCCTCCAATGGGATTTTTCCATGTAGTTTGCCAGAAAACATAGATAGGGCAGCCTAGACAGCTAAGTGCCCTAGTAACCATACCCAAGCATTCCAAGTTTCTTGGTAATATCCATTTTCCTGTGTGAATTCATGGTGACCTAACCCTAACCTTAAGTGGAATTTTCCTCCAATGGGATTTTCCCATGTAGTTTTCCAGGAAACATAGATAGGGCAGCCTAGAAAGGTAAGTGGCCTCCTAACCATAACCAAGCAATCAGAGTTTGTTGGCAATGTCCATTTTCTTGTATGAGTCCATGGTGACCTAACCCTAAGTGGAATTATCCTCTAATGGGATTTCCCCATGTATTTTAGCAGGAAACAGATAGGGCAGCCTAGAAAAGAAAATGCCCTCCTAACCATACACAAGCACTCCGAGTTTGTTGGCGATGTCCATTTTCCTGTGTCAGTTCATGGTGACCTAACCCTAACCCTATGTGGAATTTTCCTCCAGTTTGCCACGCCCATTTGGCACCCGGCGATACATAAGTGGGTTTTAGGTTGCAGTTTGGGCACTCGGTCTCCGAAAGGTTTGCCATGATTGGTGTAGTCTCTTCTTTAAAATCTCCAGTGATGGAGAGCCCATCATTTCTGAAGGCAAGCTGTTGCACTGGTTAATTATCCTCACTGTTATGGAGTTTCTCCTTAGTTCCAGGTTGCTTGTCTCTTTGGTCAGTTTCCAACTGTTTCTTGTCTTGTCCTCTGGTGCTTTGGAGAATGGTTTGATGCCCTCTTCTTTGTGGCAGCCCCTCAAATACTGGAATACTGCTATCATTTCACCCCTGTTTCTTCTTTTCTTTAGTCCAATTCCTGCATCCATTCTTCATATGTTTTAGTCTCCAGGCCTTTGATCATTTTAGATGCTCTTCTCTGAACTTTTTCCAAGGTGTCAACATCTTTTTTTGTAGTATGTTGACCAAAATTGGTTGCAGTATTCCATGTGTGGTCTTACTAGGGTTTTATAAAGTGGTTGTCAACTCTACATATGACCATGTCTGCAGCCACTTTTTGTACTCATTTTTGGTTGCCACATAGAATGGAGGGAGGGGCTTGCCTAGGATCTTTGCTAGTCAAAATAATCTTTCCTCCCATGGGAACCAAGGTCACCGGCTACTCCCAACACTGCAGGCTGGGCATTGCATAAAAAGCCTGCCAAGAAGATGTATTGGGAAATGTAGTTGCTTGCATAGTTTTAGGGGTGGGATTTTTTAACTTTGTATTGCGGAATTGTTACATGTATCTCCAGACTTGATTTCACTTTTGACAGCCTGATACTTTGTAATGATCATCCACTAGGACTCCAAGGTCCCTCTCACAGTTGCTGTATTATATTGTTTTCATTTGTATTTTGTATTATTTTATGATTTCAATACATTTATATACATAAATTTAAATGTATCTTTCTGTCTGTCTGTCTGTCTGTCTGTCTGTCTGTCTGTCTGTCTGTCTATCTATCTATCTATCTATCTATCTATCTATCTATCTATCTATCCATCCATTCATCCATCCATCCATCTACTATCTATATCTATCCACACATACTGTATATAACAAATGGCATCTCTACAAAGTAGAAGGAAGTTAAAATCCAACAAAGGTGTTAAACATATTGTTCCAAGAAATGTAAATGAAAGCTCATTCCAACACTTTTCATCCCAACAGGTCCCAATTTCATTCTGCCCTGGGCATTCTAAAATGCTGAAACATTTGGTGAGAATTACAGAGAAAAGATAAAGAGGTATAGATTCCCTCAAACTGTGTTCAGTTCTTGTTGGGTAAATCTGATGGGACATTTTATAAATTTTGCCCCTTGATTGTATAATTTTGGTAACTCCTGGTGATTTGCCGCCCAAGTACAAGCTAGAACTAGCTTTGCTAAGCTTTTTTTTTTTAAAAGATCATCCCAGGTCTTCTAACTACAGGCTTTTAAAAGCAGTCAGGTGTGGTGCAGAATATTAGCAGATGTAGTCAAGGAGTGCTTGGTTACAAGAAAGGGCAAGAGTCATCTGCACCACTGGCCACTGCCAAGAGCTGCTATAGCTTTCTCAGCTGGTGTCTCCAAGCTTACAATCAGTGATGGGAAGCAGAAGCAGAGAAACCACCCACTCTTGGGTGGACCTGGCAAAATAAAGAGAGGGGCCAAACTAATCATGGTGAGGGGACAGATTTTATAGAAGATTGGCTTGTAAAACACACTTCTCTTGCAAAACAACAAACAAAACTAGATTCAGCTTTGGTGAGAAGCTTTAGCTGTCTGAAACCTTCTTTCTCAATGGTACAGTGGCCCGTATTCATTTATATGTTTATTAGTTCTTTCTTTTCCTGCAGAATTCTGAAGTGACATTCATAGCACTGTCTGCTGTGTCCTCAAAAGTGACCCTGTGAAGGAGGTGAAGCTGGAAGGGGGGAAAAAAACCCTCCATGGCTGAAAGTGGACTTGAACCTTGGTCTCTGAAGTCCTAATCCAGCACTTTAAGCACCTTCCTCCAAATTATACCGCCTTCTTTTCTAATGCAGAATCCTCCTAATAATTAGATAGTTCAAAGGTAATCTTGACCTGCTTGGAAAAAAGCAGGGCCTATACCAGTGGTGGGATTCAAATATGCGAACAACCGGTTCTCTGTGTGGATGCCACTTCTGGAAGTCCATTCTGGGCCTAGGCAACAACAACAACAACAAAAAATAGCTACCAGTTCTGCTGAAGTGGTGCAAACTGGCTGAATCCCACCACTGGCCTATACTGTAAATACGATGCCCTGTAGTCAGTAGAGCAGAGCAGATGCCAATAAGCAATAGACATTCCTTTCCCTGATGTAAGTATCTTACCTTGTTATGGGCAATTCCATAAAACTGTCAGAAAGAAAAGCTGGGATTGGCTGAGCTTTGCTGGGGACCTCAGGTGGCTTCCTAGGAGCCAATCCGATCTTGCCTCTGGAGCCTGGTTTTGTTTGCAATGTTTTCACACACATATTTTCAAAGAAAGCTTTTGTTTCACCAACACTGCAACACAGTATGCCACATTAGGCTGTGATTTGGAAGTGACAACACCAAAGGGACTCTTGCAAACGCGTCAAAGGCAACGACATCTGAAAATTAAAGCTTTCCTCTCGCTTTGTTCTTTTAGAAATTTAGCTTTCCATTTAAAATTTACACAAAGCTCACGGGAAGGGGACCACCCACTCCCCAGGAATGCATGTCAGTACACCATTTGGTTATTTCACAAAAAGAGAAACTAGTTCACTCAAAATGCTCTCTGATACACTTCCTATACTCTGTGGTAATTTAATTTAAAACCCCCACTTGTATATATTTCCCCATGCTTTGGTAGAGATTAATTTGTGGTGCAGAATAGCTAAAGTTAAGAATTTATTTTTAAGGACGCACTCTCCAGAATAAGGCCCACAAGAGTAGCTGCTTTTAAAAAGGTTAGAGAGTTAGGTTAGAGACAGAGCTACTATTTTACACTCAGCTTGGCAATATACGGTTGCATATCTGGTAGCATCCCGCTGTGCCCAAACTAAAGAGTCCTCTTAGGTCTGCTTTGCTTTTTCTTTTTCTTTTTCGTCTTCCTTCAAATCAGAGGTTGGAGTTTTGTTGGTTGTGGGGGTTTTTTTGGTTTTTTTTTTATGGTGACTGCCTGGACTAGTCCCTGCGGTTTTCTGGACAAGTTTTTTTATGAAATGGTTTGCAAGGTTGAGAGAGAATGACTGGCCTGAGCACATCCAGCTGGCTTTGTGTCAAAAGATGGTAGGACTAGAACTGACAATCTCTGGTTGCTAACCTGGTGCTTTAACCACTACACCATCCTGGTTCCCCTAGTGCCTTGCCTTCCACCAAAAGGGGTTGCCGGCTGCAAATGAAATATGACAAAGCCAAAGTTAAGCGGCCTGTGCTTCAAAAGGAGATGTTAGGGCTGAGTGAAGTTCTGGCTCTATACAGGTAGTTCTCCATTTATAATTAGTCACTTATTGTTTGTGTGACATTCTAACCGACCTCCCTGAGGGGGTACTTATGACCCAGATTCAAACTTCCAATGATGAGACTTCCCCCATGGTCATGTGACCACACTTTGGCTGCTCAGCACCTGGGCCACATTTATGACAAATGTAAAATCTAAAATATGTCCATATCAAACCATTGGCTCGCTTAATGACTGCAGAGTTCTCTTAACAACTGCAGATTTGCTTAATGACTGCCCCCATAAGGTCATAAAATTGGGTAATCCTGTTTTATGACCTGCCTTGCAGTCATAATCCAAGGACTTTGGTTTAATTTGGTTTAAGGCATTCCTGAAAGAAACTAAATACACTAGCACATATGCCCCAGTCACATTGTGCCCAACAGATCTGACAATCCTCAGAACACTTAGAAATACTCATTTATTTATTTCAAACACTTCTATGCCACTTCAATTATCAATATTATCATATTCATTTCCTGGACTAAAATCAATAAGACTTAATTGTGTTCTTTGGGTGGATGATGCAAAAAAAAAAAGATGTAATTTGCCCCCTCCCTCCCTTCTCTTTGCATGTCACAAGCTCTCTGAAACCAATTGATGTTCTATTGGTACTAATAATATGGGATCTGTATCAGTAGTTTTGAAATGAATAATATGTTATCTCCCAGTTTAAAACGTCAAAAACATCAGGCAACACAGTTTTAAACCATCATCAAAAAATAACATCTCTTTTCAGCTGAATTCAACTGTTGAAAAAGTAACATACTCTTTTCAGGATATTCATGGACATTTCCCTGTAGAATATGTTATGTTTTTAGCCACAGTATATATGTGAGGTGTTTTTTTTTCTTTCAGAATATTAAAAATGGGCAAAAGCTTTAGTAATGTAGAGATTTCTTAAATGTATATGCTGCCAGATTCCCAGAGGCTCTGAGCAGTTTACAGGTTTTTTTTGAAAAATTAAGAACACAAAATAATACAAACACACACACACACACACACACACACAGAGAAAAGCACAAGATAGAACAATGTTCTCAAAGAAAATAAACCAGAGAGAGGAACAAAAAGAAAGATAGTGGTGTCACATTTGTGACAAAGGCCGAGGCAAACAGCCTATACATACATACTGATAAACAAAGGCTCACAGCACTGACTAAGGAGATACACTAGAGAAGCAGAGGTCAAGAAGATAAATGCCCTGTTCTCCAAAAAAATCCATCCAGCTACATTGGAACAACACAGTAATAACAAAGCCACCATCAGCAGAAACTGAATAGTAATGGAAGAACAAATGGGAGAAAAAGAAGAGACAAAACACTAGTGCAAAGTGGCTTTAAGGAGAGCAGATCACAGCAATCTCAGAAGAGAAACCAGTCACCATCACAGTAGCATCTGATATTCCTTAGCAAGTGAAGAACATGAAAAGCTAGACATTACCTGACCTAGACATGGTGCACACCTACTGGCTAAAGACTCTAAAAGCAGTGCATGAACATCTAGCAGCAGAGATGAACCAGCTGCTAGCAGCAGGCTTAACCCACATAGACTAACACAAGGAAGGACAGTGCTGATCACAAAAGACCTCCATAAGGAAACAGCACCATTTAACTACTAGTCAATTACTAATCAATTATCTGTCTACCTCAAGTCGTGTAACTCCCATGTTACACCTCTGCTCCGCGAGCTGCATTGGCTTCCAGTTGTCTTCCGGGTGAGATTCAAGGTGCTGGTAATGACCTTTAAAGCCCTACATGGCATGGGTCCGGAGTACCTTAGGGAGCACCTGCTGCCGGCATCAACTTCCCTCCGTCCAGTGCACTCCCACAGAGAGGGCCTCCTCAAGGTGCCACCGGTCAGAGAGTGCCGACTGATGGCCCCCAGGGGGAGGGCGTTCTCTGTGGGTACGCCGGATCTGTGGAACCGTTTACCGGTTGAGCTCCGGATGGCCCCCGACCTTCGCTCCTTCCGACGTGATCTAAAGACCTATTTGTTTGAACAAGCCGGCCTGGTCTGATGGGTTTTGGGATTTTATCATGTTTTTACGTAATTTATCTGTTTTATTGGGCATTATGGTTTAATCTCTTCTTAATTTTTGTATTTCTGTATTTTAGTATTTATTGCCCTGTTCACCGCCCTGAGTCCTTCGGGAGAAGGGCGGTATACAAATAAAATAAAATAAATAAATAAATAAACATGGAAAGTCCTATGAGGCATCATAGCCACTAAGCTGGAGGACTATATAGGCCACTACATGAGCACAGCTCAGAAGAGCATTCAGAACAACTCCAGAGGCTCAAAACAACAACTGCATAGATAGAAAGTGCAGTTACTCAAGAGAACTAGACAGACCAATTTGGGCACAACTTGGATTGACTGCAGGGAAGCCTACAGCATAGTGCCACCCATGGATATATGAATTCCTGGCACTATACAAAGTCAACCCTAAGGACCTTCCTTGGGAACTCAATGAGACTATGGGAAACAATACTAGTAATCAACTCAAGACAGCTCACACAAGTGGTCATCAAGTGTAGAATAAATCAAAGTGATGCATTGTTCATGCTGATGTTCTGCATAGACTTGAAACCCCTCAGCCAAATAATTGCAAGGACTGGATACAGATACAGGTTCAGGAGTGGAATTACCATCAGCCACTTCCTCTACATGGATGACATCAAGCTGCTGATCCACCTGTTAGGAATCTACAGAGAGGATATCATTCAGACTAGAGAGGTGTGGCTGGATGGTACTGAAGACTGAGTGGGTGGAACTACCAATGGACCACATAGCAGACATACAACCAGCTCCAATACCTTGGTATCCACAACTACATGGGAACTATGATGAGGAGGCAAGGAAGACAGAAACATACAAGTACCACCAAAGGATAAGGCAAATCCTGAAGAACCAACTCGATGGGAAGTACAAAATCCATGCCATCAACATGTATGCTCTGTTAGTCATCAGATATCCTGTTGGTTTAGTGAGCTGGCCAAAGCAGGACATGAAAGCTGCAGATGTGAAGACCTGGAAGCTCCTCAACAAGCTATGGAGGTTTCAACCCCAAGTTCACATTCAAGAGGATGTGAGAACTAAAGATCAAAGAGGTTCCATAGGTGGTAAGAGCCTATAACTCTTAAGCTGGGAGAATGGCTTCAACAAACCCAGGAACAATATCAGAGTTCTCTATTCAGAAGAATGGAAGTCTCAGAACAGCTAACATACTGTACAGAACCCTTAAACTCCCAGCCTGTTGGTAGAGGACATGAGATTAGAGAAGAAGCAGAACACCCATAGCAGTTAGAAGGGAATTATTTTTATAGCAAATAATAATGAATTTTTATACCTATGAACAAGAGACAATGTGTGTGCTATCTATTTATCCGGTTCTTGCTGTCATACAATCCACTACGAGAAATTGTAAAATTTTGACTTAAAATAAATCTGGAATGTTCTTTTTTATCACTTTATTTTCTTTCCCCTTTTGCATGGCCATTTTTTCCAATGCACAGGCTTATTCTGACACTGCTGTGGAGGCTTGCTCAGTACGGAGGTGATCAGTGCCAAGATCGCTAGAGCCAACGTCAGAATCAGTGGAGGCTTTCCATAAGACACCCTTTTAGATCTCCGGGAGGGGGATAGGGGAAACTGGGCTTACTGACAATACTTCATAGTGACATTTAAAACATCTCACAGAGTTTTCTTGGCCCCTGCCTCTATTGGCTTGTTGTAGATATCATTCTGATGAGTGCACTGTATAGCAGAAAGAGCCGAGACTTTTGTCTGGTTCCAACAGATTTTGGAGAGCATCAAATAAAGACACAAGAAGACCGCAAAGAGGAAAAAAAAACAACGAAACCACACTGGGACTCCAGCTCATCCTGATGAAGATGTGTGTTGCTGTACAAAGATCAAGAGGAGGAAACTGGAATATTTTGGGCACTTTTGAAGGGGAGATGGAGACCATCTGGGGAAAAGGATGCTGTGAGGAAGAGTGCCAGGACAGAGATAAAAGTGGCGGCAAAGGAAATAGTGGCTTGCAAACATCAAAGGGCAAGACTGAACACACGGGGGGGGGGGGAAAGAGGGGGGGGAAATCATCTTGAATTAGAACAGGAAAATGTCAGGATCCAGAGGTAGAGCTTGAGATCAAGGTACTCAGCTGGCTCTAGATCAAGCGTCGGGAGTCTGGGTACAAAGTCTCATTTCGGAAAGCAGACATTCTAAAGCACAGATAGCAGGCCAAATCAAATAAGAATGCAGGTAACTGGAGCCAAGAGTTCATTGCTAAAGTTTCTGCATCATATTAAATGCCACCCAGTAGGTAAGCAACCCCCAAGGCATCTCTTCCTAGGCTGCAGAATTTCACCAGTGTCAAATCAAGCAACTCTTGGAATGCAAGGGCATTTGCTCTCCTTTTTAATAACCTGAAGGGAGAGGATTTGCATGGAGAAGTCTGCTAATTAGATGCAAAGGGCGGGGAGGAAATGGAGTAAGCCACTAAAGTCAGCATGTGACAAGCCTGAAATTCCAGAATGTGTTGGTTTTTAGAAACCTGTGTCAAAGACTGAATCTGAACCTTGGGAATTGAGTTTTGAACCGAAACCCAGTACTTTTGGAATTGGTAAATGGTGGCGTAGAGATGTTGTAAACCTCAGGTCTTTTCAATATTACATTCTGAAGTTTTTATATGCACCAGGGCTATTGAAAGACAGCATTCAAACTTTGATATAAAGTGATCCAGGTCTTCCAAATGATTGGTCATGAAATTCCTTTAAGAGCTGATGTGGGAAATCCCCATGCATAGTCTAGATCAGTTATTCAAAAGGATGATCCATATGTTTCTATTGCAGTGTATTTCTTTCTATGAATATCTGTGTGGCAAAGTGGATATTAATGAATGAACTGGACTCAGTCTGTAGAAATTGCTCATAATTCAGAATGTAATGACTGGCCCAAGCATTTTTACTTTCTTCTTGGGGACTGGGAAATTCTAGAAAGGAAAAGAGTCACATCAGTTCTGTGAACAATGCTATTACTCCCAAGTTTAAGAATGGCTATGGAATCCAACTACCTGTTCCAACATAGGTAGAAGTGTGAAAACAGGACCAAGAGGAATGGAGCACAGAAGACATTTCATGGATCTCTTTGTTTTTATATCTAACATCTCCTTACACAGAGTTATCATTCATTATTGGTTAAATGCAATTGGATAACAATGACAATATCTTGGATCCATCCTTCCTTCCTTCCTTCCTTCCTTCCTTCCTTCCTTCCTTCCTTCCTTCCTTCCTTCCTTCCTTCCTTCCTTCCTTCCTTCCTTCCTTCCTTCCTTCTGCAATATTGCAGGCTGCTGACTTCCAGCAGTTCAATCCTGACCAGCTCAAGGTTGACTCAGCTTCCATCCTTCCAAGGTTGGTAGGTCAGATGGTTGGGGGCAATATGTTGACTCTGTAAACCACTTAGAGAGGGCTGTAAAGCACTATGAAGCAGTATATAAGTCTATGTGCTATAGCTATTGCTATTGCTATTGCTATTCCTTTTCCTTCCTTCCTTCCTTCCTTCCTTCCTTCCTTCCTTCCTCCAGTTATGTCAAAATGCCTTTAGTTCAAATAATAGCGTCACTGCTTTTGTCTCAGAATGTTAGACTTCACAATAGTTTCAGCACAACAGTAGCTCAGAATTTGTGTTTCTCCTTGTTTTTAACTGGGATTCTTCTCCCTGGTTGACTGGATTCAAGCCAGTGAAGCATCACAGAGTAAATGCAAGGATGTCACAAACACCATCTCATCAGATTTAGTTACCTGATGATATCACAATATCAATTTAGAATAATGGTAACATTTCTTGTTCTTATCTTGAATTGGTTTCATTATGAACTATGGAGCCAGATAAATCATTCACTTTGTCACAAAGAAAATTCAGAAGGAACACTGATCTTACTGTGAATGGTTGTAAAATGGTGTTGCATAACTACTGTGCTATATTTCTGCTTATAGTTCTCTACAATCATTGACATTTTCTTCAGCAAAGTTTTCATAGAAATCCCACTTAAATTTTTAGCTAAACATTAAACAAATATGTTCCAAGGAATGCTTCTCCAGAGTACTTTATGCTATTCCTACAAACTCTAGTAGGAATATATGCAGAATTCCCTGCAACTGCGAAGCTTCAGAAAAAAAAAATCAGTCTTAGGTAAAAATAATGTGTCTCAAATTACTAAAAAAAGTGTATAGATAAAAGGTAGTCTTGGCTTCCTCCTTCCCTCCAGTGATCAGAAATTTGGCCCAGTTGTGTGCATAGTGCTTAGCAAAATCACAACCTGCACTACATATCAAAACTGCAAGAGGTGCTGTACAACTGTGGGACAGGTGCTTAGGTTGAGGATTCCTAGAAGATGTCATAGGCAGAAAATCTGAAACTATTGTTTGATGGTTGCCTTTTAGTAGTGAAAGTAGTAAAAGAGTAGTAGTAGTAAAAGAGCCTTGGTGGAGCAGTGGGCTAATGCCTCCTTAAGTAACACCAGCTGCCTGCAGTTAGTGCAGGTTCGAGTCCCACCAGGCTCAAGGTTGACTCAGCCTTCCATCCTTCCGAGGTAAGTAAAATGAGGACCCAGATTGTTGGGGGCAATAAGCTGAATTTGTAAAATGCTGCTTGGGGGGGCGTGAAAGCCCTAATAAGCAGGCATATACATAGAATGAAGGCTATCGCTAAGCACATTGATTTCTGCTTCTTAGATTGTAAGCCGCCCTGAGTCTTTGGAGAAGGGCGGGATATAAATGGGATTAAAAAAAAATTCTCTTGTTCAAAAAAATCTCAAGGCTGATTCATGTGTGCGGTATGAATAATGAATCCATGCTTTGCTATCTTTCTCCTGCACAACTTCTTATATGTTTCACATGCAGCCCACATATTTTCCCTATCTGATGGTAGTGAATCCAATACCAGTATAAATTACTTCCTTAAATAAGAAAACTGGAGAAAATGCAGATGATCTAATTTATAAGTTAACATCTTTGAACTAGGTGTCGATGTATAGTTATGAAAATCACATCCTAGAATAGAATAGAGCTGGAAGGGACCTTGGAGATTTTCTAGTCCAGCCCCCTGCTCAAGCAAGAGAACCTATACTGTCTCAGATAGGTGATTGTCCAGTCTCCTCTTGAAAATCTCCAGTGCCCGCAATCTCTGGGGATAAACTGTTCCACTGGTTGATTGTCCTTACTGTCAAGAAGTTTCTCCTTAATTCCAGGTTGCTTCTCTCTTTGATCAGTTTCCAACCATTGTTTCTTGTCCTTCCCTCAGGTGCTTTGGTGAACAACCTGGCCCCTTCTGCCTCGTGGCAGCCCCTCAGATACTGGAATACTGCTATCATGTCTCTCCTATTTCTTCTTTTCTTTAGACTAGCTAAACCCAAGTCCCATAGCTGTTTTTTTGTATGTTTTGGTCTCCAGGCTTTGATCATCTTAGTAGCTCTTCTCTGATTTTTTTCCAAACTCTCAACATCTTTTTTGTGGTGTAGTGACCAAAACTGGCTGCAGTATTCCTATCAGATATGAAAGTTCCAGCATTTTAGCTTCCTTCTGTCAATAATGGTTTAAGGATCTCTCAATGCTTTAGGACTCTTTGGACTTCGCATTGGGATGGGGAATGAAATTGGTTTTATTAGTATTTTAATACAAATTAATTTACACTTTCCAAACCAATATTGAAACTGGGATACGTGGATCCTTCCATATCCTACTTCAAATCTTGAAATACAACATTATGAACTGTAAAAAGGTAAAGGTAAAGGTTCCCCCGCACATGCCTGCTAGTCGTTTCCGACTCTAGGGGCCGGTGCTCATCTCTGTTTCAAAGCCGAAGAGCCAGCGCTTGTCCGAGGACGTCTCCGTGGTCATGTGGCCGGCACGACTAGACACCAGAGGCGCACAGAACGCTGTTACCTTCCCACCGGAGTGGTCCCTATTTTTCTACTTGCATTTTTTACGTGCTTTCAAACTGCTAGGTGGGCAGAAGCTGGGACGAGTAACAGGCGCTCACTTGGGATTCGATTCGCCAAACTGCCGACCTTCTGATCGACAAGCTCGGTGTCCTATCCCACTGAGCCACCACGTCCCTTTATGAACTGTATGCATTACTAAAATAATAGGATAGTGAAGATTGGCAGGGATTGTCCTCAAAGAAGCATTTCTTCTGCTTTGATATGATGAAGGATCCAGACTTTCAATCTTGATGGAGAATCCCAGTGAGGTGAATTTGCCTTGATTGGCCACTTTCCTTTGTAAATGGAGGGTTAGATTTGGTGGCACATGCACGCCATCCCTCAACCCTGCGCAAGACTTTATTTTGCCACAAATAAACCCTAATAAAATGAAATGCCCTTTGTAGAACCTGATTTTTTTCAAAGAATATATTGCAAAAGTATACTTTAAAACCGAATGTTTTGTTTCCCCTTAGGAATTTTGAAGTAAGCTCAGATACATTCAACTAAGTTAGTGAAATGTGAGTTCTTGTCAGATGGAAGTTCACAAATATTTTGAGAGAAATTTGGGAATATCAGTAAGTCTGGCATAATTTATCCTATTCCTAAATGCATAAACAGAAAAACTGCTACTCAAATCACTTGAAAAGATGAATTTAAAATACACTCTAAATTGAAAGTAGGACAAGGTATTTATTATGGCATACTTACCCAAAGTCATTTGATTCTCTCATTCTAAAGATGATTTCTTTTGGAGAGAAAAAATAGTCTTTCAGAAATAATAAATTACGATGTAATGTCCTACACACCTACCTTGACACAACTCTCATGGATTTCAGTTGCTTACTTCCTTACTGAAATTTGCTCCAAAAGGGTGATGACCCTCCAGAGAAGTTATGGAGGAGGTGGGGAGTTGTACAGGAAAAGAGAAAAAAAATATTTTCTTCTCATATTTGATGACATCCTCCTGTTGTTTGAGCAACAGTTTAGGTCTTACTTTTAAATAAATCGGTAGAGGGTGATAGCCTATACCAGGGGTAGGCAACCTCGGCTCTTTTATGACTCATGGACTTCAACTCCCAGAATTCCTGAGCCAGCCAAGCTGGCTCAGGAATTCTGGGAGGTGAAGTCCATGAGTCATAAAAGAGCCGAGGTTGCCTACCCCTGGCCTATACCAATGTTCAGGAGAAGGATATATATTTTTTTGACACATCCATGTGACATCTATGGAGACAAGTAGGGAATACATTTTGCTGTCAGCTGTCATGAATGTATTTTTCCAGAAAAAGACTTTCAGAATCTTCAGCTCAGTTTGTGTGGTTTTTTCTTAATTGTGCATGAGAGTCTGAGAAGCTGGAAGCCATGGATAGGCAACAGGAAGGGAGGCAGCTTCAACGCTCCCCGATTCAAAAGTAAAATAAAATAGAAAAAGAGCAGAAGCAATCAGACCTGCAGATGGTTAACATTTCCATTTGCCTCCTTCTCTCCCTCCTTCCCTGGAAGTATTGTTTTTATTCTGCAGTTAAATCTTCCCAGACTTTAGGTCTTGTTTGATCTAAAGAAGAAAAGGTTGTCACTGCTTTGCTCGGAGCTGAAGCTGCTGCACCCCTGGTAGGATTATGAAGCAAAGAGTCCCATTCCTTCATAGGATCATTAATCCATTTTAAAATAAATAAATAAATGAAGGAAAGAAAGAAAGAAAAAGAGAGAAAGAAAGAAAGGATTTGCAAGCTTTCTGGAATTTTACTTTTGTCTTGCCAGCCCTGAATTTGAAATATGTCTCTTTTGTTTTGTAAAAGATGTCCCCACCCTGATGGCTGACACAGTGGGCTTGTGAGATTTGGGCTTGGCGTGCTACATGTGGCTAGACCATACGTTTTCAGCTGTGCTGAAAGAACACCCCTCCCCCCCCCAAAAAAAAATGCCATTTAGGAATATGAATCATCTCAGCCTGCTCCCAAAGGATCACATTGCATAAATATACATGGGCTGAGAGCTCTGTGTGGCAAGGCTCCCACAGAGAGAGAGAGAGAGAGAGAGAGAGAGAGAGAGAGAGAGAGAGAGAGAGAGAGAGAGAGATGGCTTCCCTTTTTTCCCTTTATAGGTTTTTTTTTCCTTCCCTTTATAGTTTCTATCCCTTTTATTAGGAAGTTCTTCAGCGGTGCTGCTGCTTTGGCTGTTTCCTCATTAGAGAAGAATGATGTCAGCAGTTTCATTAATGCAACTTTGTCACTGTCTTCTATGGTTGGAGTTGACTTACCCCAGACTTGGGTTTTGTTAGAAGTACAGGTAATCCTCGACTTACAACAGTTCATTTAGTTACAACAGCACATCAAAAAAGTGACTTATGACCATGTTTCACACTTAGAACCCTGACAGCATCCCAATGGTCCTGTGAACAAAATTCAGATGCTTGAGAACTGATTCATATTTATGACCGTTGCAGTGTCCTGGGGTGATGTGATCCCCATTTTTTTTTCCCATCATCGTGGTCACAGTTATTGAATACTGGCATTTTTGCCAATATTTTTTCCTCTTTCTCCAAAAAGATGGACGTTTGAGCTTCTTCCACCATTCTACTGCAGACAGCTCTCAGTATATAGCATTTGTTTAGTGATTGTTCAAAGTTACAATGGCACTGGGAAAAAAAATATTGATGGCCACTTTGTTACACTTGCAACCATTGCAGCATCCCTGTGATCACGTGATCAAAATTTGGATGCTGGGCAACCAGCACGTATTTGTGACGGTCACAGTGTCCCGAGGTCACGCAATCCCCTTTTGAGACCTTCTGGCAAGCAAAGTCAATGGGGGAGGCAGATTCACTTAACAACTATGATGCTAGCTTAACAGCTGCAGTCATTCACTTAACAACTGTGGGGGAAAAAGATCGCAAAATGGGGCAAACTTCACTGAACAAATGTTTCACTTAGCAACAGAAATGTTGGGCTCCATTGTGGTCATAAGTCGAGGATTATACGCATCATCAGCCACTCGGGGTTTGGATGCTTTAGAAAAATCTAAACAAAAAATACTAAGCTGAGTTTCAAAAACCCAGGTCCAGAAATGTAAGGCAGATGGAATTACTATTTATTTCTCCTCTAAATATTTCAGATCAAAATGCCAGAAAGGCAATTAGGCAGACTCTTTTAACCTGGTTGTTTGCTCTGCATTTTCCAATCCATGTAATTTACTAGGTATGGTGGCAAGGACTAATTCTTCCTGGGAATGGTTAGGTGGATCAATACTTGAGTTGGATATTCTGAAATTGGGGAGGAATTCCCCTCCTGGTTCTAATGTGGGAGTGAAGACAGGGATTATACTTTTGTCTGTTTTTCTTCATCTTGTGCATTGCAACGATAGAGTACTTGCTTAAAACAATTATGAAGCATGTGTTTGGAGAGCAAGTTCACATCTGTTCTTACCTATACCTTAAGATAATCTACACCAGTGGGGTTTTTGTTTTTTTAAAAAACCTTGCAACTTTATGATGTGTGGACTTTAACTCCCAGAATACCCTAGCCCAGGCATAGGCAACCTCGGGTCTTTTATGACTCATGGACTTCAACTCCCAGAATTCCTGAGCCAGCTGGCTCAGGAATTCTGGAAGTTGAAGTCCATGAGTCATAAAAGAGCCAAGGTTGCCTACCCCTGCCCTAGCCAGTATATGTTGAAGTCCACATATTTTAAATCTACCAAGGTTGAGAAACACTGATCTAGATTACAGAACATCTAGGGATGAACCCAATGACATTTGGGTGGCCCTAATGATTATTCAGACAAAATACTTGTGATCAGGTATATGCTACAATTCTATCCCTATTTATCTAGAAGGAAGAACTACTGTATTTAGATAAGATTTGCTCCTGAGTAAGCATATTACCCATTATTGCGCCTTCAATAAATCTAGCCCTTCTAAGGTCAAGCTTGTTTGCTTTTATTAAAAAAAAACCTTCGTCTTTATATCTGGTTCATTCAAATAGCACCTTCTTCTAGCCAGTGGTGTAGCGTGGGGGGTGCAGGGGGGCCCGGCCGCACCGGGCGCAACATCTGGGGGGGCGCGCTCGCACTGAGCTGCTCAGGGAGCCCCAAGGGCTGCACAGAGTCGGCTTGGCTCCGCTCTCGAGCTGCTCTTTCTTGCAAAGCGAAACGAGTCCGGCAGGTGAGATGGGCGGCCACATAAGCTGAATAAAATAAATAGAAGCGCCCAACTCTCCGCCCAGGCTCAGGCCAACCGCAAGCGCCCCGCAGGCGCCCCGGCAGGCTTGGCCGAGCGAAGACGGACCCGCCGGCCGGCTGGCCTAGCTTCGTGCGCATGCGTGGCTTTATTTAGCGGGGCTCATGTGCGAGCTTGAATGCAGCGGCTCTTGCAGGTCGGAGCCCCGCCCAGCCGCCCTCGAGAGGGACCCGGAAGCATCCCGCATGCGCGCGACTCTTCTTGGAAAGTCTACGCCGCTGCGGGGTGCGTCTTTTCGGCGGTGCCATGACGTCACCGGGTTAGGGGGCGCAAATTGCCCCGGGTGCTGACAACCCACGCTACGCCACTGCTTCTAGCATCCTTGATAAGAGAGAGCAAGATACCTGAGATCTTAAATCCTTCCTTGGGTATGTAAACAGATATGTTGCCTTTTTTTGTCATTTGGAAAAAAAAAAACATTTGTGTGTGTGTGTGTGTAGTTGATCAAATAGCCCAACAACTCAAAGTATATGATAAACAAAATGTGCCAAGTAACGATCACATACTAATTAAGTTAAATGGCACAGCTGGACAGTATGCATTCATTTACTACAAAGTCAAGGTACCCTCAGGACATTTCTTTGTGGGTTTGTGTAAAGATGAAGGGAAGTATGTTACTCTATTCAGGGCTTTTTTTAAAAAAAAAGCATGGGGAAATTTGGAAAAATGCCTCACTTGTATTTATATTCCCTTTGTGATCCATCAAGGAGGATTCATCTCTTATTCAAATGACAAGTCAATATGTTAGTTGGATCAAAGGCCATTAATAAGATGCTAAAAATGCTTCTGAGGAACAAGGGGATTTCTTTAACAACTCATAAAGTGCTTTTTAATCCATTTCTGACTTGTTAAATTCTCACAGATTGTTCCATCATGAGGCAGTCTCAATGACAGTTGGTGTGAGGAGAGGCAAAGGAGAGAGAGAAAGAGATGGAGAGAGAGAGAAAGAGAGAGAGAGAGAGAGAAGGGACTGGGTTTCAAGCAAGGACAGCAGGCTGATGGCATCTTCTCAGACTCCCCCAGTTTTAGTCAGAAAATTTCAGGTGGAATGCTTTTATGACTCATTTAGTCTGGCTCTGATAGAAGCCAAATGCTTTTTCCCTTTAAAGTTCCAGGGGACTGTTCATGAAACATTGTGCAACAGCATCTTCCGTTAACAATGGTGCCTTTTCTTCCCAACACAGGATACTGGAAATCCCAAGGACATTCACAGGAATTCCTTCCACTCTGCCCTCCAAACATGTCTTGTAAGAACGTTAATGGCTATAATTCAGCATGTCTAAAGGATATGAAAAGTGGAACTTGTATGAGAGTGCCCGGTCCATAATAAGCCTCATTTACCCCAGCAAATGTTAGTGGCGCTTTTAAGAGACAGAGGAAACAGGCACACCACTTAGCAACTTTGGAATAGGCACTCAGTCTTATAGAATAACAGAATAATAGAGTTGGAAGGGACCTTGGAGGTCTTCTAGTCCAGCCCCTTGCTGAAGCAGGAAACCCTATAGTAGGGGTGTCAAACTGCCGGCCCATGGGCCAGATGTGTCATGTGGAAGCCGTGCCCACCCCATTGCTGGCAATGGCAAAACCGTCCCGATACGTCATGTGACATCACGTGACATCGTGAATTTGACATGTCTGCCCTATAGCATTTCAGACAAATGGTTGCCCAATCTGTTCTAAAAATCTCCAGTGTTGAAGCACCCAGTTCCAACTTCTGGGGGCAAGTTGTTCCACTAGTTAATTGTTCTAACTGTCAGAAAATTTCTCCTTAGTTCTAGGTTAGTTCTCTCCTTGATTAGTTTCCATTCATTGCTTCTTGTCCTTCCCTTAGGTGCTTTGGAGAATAGACTGACCCCCCCTCTTCCTTGTGGTAGCCCCTGAGATATTGGAACACTGCTGTCATGTCACCCCTCCTCCTTCTCGTTGTTAAACTAAACATAAACAATTCCTGCAAACGCTCTGCGTATGTTTTAGCCTCCAGTCCCCTAATCATCTTTGTTGCTCTTCTCTGCTCTTCTCTAAAGTCTCATAGCTAACATGGAAGCTCCAAATTCCAAATTCAGAGGCAGTATACCCCTTAAAGTTAGATCCAAATGAAGAGAAGAAAGCTGCTTACATGGCTGATTTGTGGATTTCCTGGAGGCATTATTGCAAACCATATAAGGACCAAGACATTTTTGATTCAGTATTATCAACATTCACCCACCCACCCATAAAGCACATATTACTTTAAAAAAAAGTGCAACTATATTAAAATACAGGGGGTTGATCCTGTGATTTACCCCCAATGATAGGATGTCTTAACCACTGCTTTCTCCTCTCTCTCTCCAGAGCAATTGCCTAATATTGTTTCCCAAGGAATGGGGAGCTAAAAAGTAGGGCAAGGTAAATAGAGATGGGATGGCAAGGATCAGCAAACCCCCAAATATTGATATTCATGCCAGAAGATTTCTTAAACATCCAGACTTGAAAATAATGTTTAAATTGCAGTTTGCTCATTTACTGTTTATCTGAATCCTCCTCCTCCTCCTCCTCAATTGACTTAAGGCTAAGAAACAACTAGAAATGCAATCATACTCTTACGCATGAAAGTTTTGTCTGGGCATTGTGTAAAATTCTTTTTGACATTTTTATCAGGGCCCTCAAAGGTTGTCTTTGGAACTGGGACAACAGCAACCCAGGTAAACTTTCTCTCTCTTTTTTTTTTAAAACCTGGGATTTTGTTCTTGGGAACCAAGCCTAAGCAGATGTGAAAAGTTCAAATAAAGAAAGGTAGGTTAAATGCACATTTGTGGTCCAAGAATCAAAACTGATGTTATTATTCAACCACAGAAAAATAATAATAATCTATGTACATTTTAAGTACCATCAGGTGACTGACTATCTGACATAGATTTTTCTATACAGTAATAATGATCTGTGGGAAGTCAGCTCCCCAGAGAAGGAAATATTAAAAGGCCAGGAAAAGTATATTTCCTAAAAAGATATTGAAGAAACAGAAAAGCATGCCCAGTTTGCTTAATAGCCCCAGCTCTCCCTCCCCCAAGCTCTGTCCAAATGCAGATGTAGGAAGCTAGAAGCTTAGGAAGACAAAGACACCTAAAATCTACATACCCCACCCAAACTCTAAGACAGGACATAATAGGATGGATTGACCCACAACCATTGAGAATACCAGAAAGGCACACCTAAACTCAGGACAGAATACGTGACACAGGAAATAGCCTCACACAGGAACAGAAAGCAATCCAAACAAAAGGATCCAGAGGGTATAAAAACCTATTCCCTACATATGGTCAGTCCTTTTTTTTCCTGCCAACCATCTTCCTGTCTGGTTCTCCTCTTCAGTAAACTACAACCTTCTTCTCAAAGTAGTTGCCATGTTTATTCCCAGCTCGGATGAACCATAATGAAGACTTTTCTTCCACCAGATCCTAAAAAGAAAGACAGAGAAAATATATTTTAAGTAGCAAGTATTCTAATGTGTGAATCTGTGAGTGAAAAATATACATATGTTTTACCACATAGTAATACCTGAGAGAAAGAGTACAGAGAAGAGCAACAAGGATGATTAGGGGACTGGAGGCTAAAACGTATAAGGAACGGTTGCTGGAATTGGGAATGTCTAATCTAATGAAAAAGGAACGCGGTGGCTCAGTGGGTTAGGATGCTGAGCTTGTCGATTAGAAGGTCAGCAGTTTGGCGGGTCAAATCCCGAGTGCCGCGTAACAGAGTGAGCACCTGTTACTCGTCCCAGCTTCTGCCAACCTAGCAGTTCGAAAGCACATAAAAATGCAAGTAGAAAAATAGGGACCACTACGGTGGGAAGGTAACAACGTTCTGTGCGCCTTTGGCATCTAGTCATGCCGGCCACATGACCACGGAGACGTCCTCGGACAAATGCTGGCTCTTCGGCTTTGAAACGGAGATGAGCACCGGCCCCTAGAGTCGGAAACGACTAGCACGCATGTGCAGGGGAACCTTTACCTTTTTTAATCTAATGAAGAGAAGGATGATGGGGGACATGATAGCAGTGTTACAATATCTCAGGGACTGCCACAAAGAAGAGGGAGTCAAGCTATTCTCCAAAGCGCCTGAAGGCAGGACAAGAAGCAATGGATGGAAACAAATCAAGGAGAGAAGCAACCTAGAACTAAGGAGAAACTTCCTGACAGAACAATTAACCAGTGGAACAACCTGCCTCCAGAAGCAGTGAATGCTCCAACACTGGAAGTTTTTAAGAAGAGACTGGACAGCCATTTGCCTGAAATGGTATAGGGTTTCCTGCCTGAGCAGGGGGTTGGACTAGATGACCTCCCAGCTCTCTTTCAACTTCATTATTATTATTATTATTATTATTATTATTATTATTATTATTATTATTATTATTATTATTATTATTATTATTATTAGTCTATACAATATTCAAGCACCTGGACAGGGGGCTAAATGTACATCTTATTTAGGAAGAGAGGAAGAAAGAGGTGATCTACCCTGTTTCTCATTTCTCACTCCATAAGTCTCTTTCAATAAACAAAATTTAAACAGATCCCTAAGAATAAAAGAGCGAGATTCTCTTCTTTTGTGAAAGGAAACTACATTAAGGAATGTAGGCAATGATGTTAACATTACCCCCTTCCCAAACAAAGGCTCTTCAGATATCCTGAATTTGCTCCCACAATTCCTAGCAAGTGTTTAGCCAGTTATTTGTTATTCAGATGATCTGAATATGATCCAGTTGCCAAGTGTCTGAATTTTGATGATGGGACCGTGGGGATGCTGAAATGGTCATAAGTGTGAAAATGGTCATAAGTCACTTTTTTCAGTACTATTGTAACTGTACTAAACAAATGTTTGTAGGTCAGGGACTACCTGTATTATGTATGTCCATCAAAGTATGCCTCCTGTGGAATACTGAACTGCAATTCTTCAGTTAAAGTCAGGACCTTTATCTCACTGACAAAAAAGTATTTATTAACGGTTTCTCCAACCTTTTGGTAGCAGGGCTAGATTCATCTTCTTAATCTGGTTTTGACTTCCTATTTCAGTCCAAATACTGATAAAAGTACGGAAGCACCATCCGGATGGCCTATATGGAAATGTCTTTCAGTATCACATTATGTGGTTTCCAAAGCTTAACTTCAATAGCAAGAGCACTTAGACTTATATACCACTTCACTGTGCTTTATAGCCCGCTCTAAGCGGTTTACAGAGTCAGCCTATTACCCCCAATAATCCAGGTCCTCATTTTACCAACCTCGGAAAGATGGAAGGCTGAGTCAACTTTGAGCCAATCAGGATTGAACTGCTGGCAGTGGGCAGAATTAGCCTGCAATGCTGCATTCTAATCACTGTGCTACTGTGGCTCCTTCAGCTAACTTCCAGTAATTTTCACTGAATTGGTATGGTGTAGCCCTGGAATTTCGGTTTCCTTATTAATGTTATTTGGGAGCATGTCCTTCACAGTCGAACCACAGTAGCCAGCTTTTATACTTTAGATTTGATAGCAATGCATTTATGCCATCTAGCATTTATTCAGGGGAGCAAACAAACCAAAATATTTTATCATGGAATAAATAGGCAAACAACTATGGCCACAAACTTTAAGGTATAATTTTAGTCAGAATCTGGAGTCATATATCCTGTAGGAATATATTTAGTAAAATGAAATCCCACTTAGACAGCTGGAGGAAGTAATCCATCTGACAAACCAGAGGCAGCAGTGGGAAGAGTAAAAATTACCTAATCTGATGTTAGCTATATTCCCATTTTCTTCATTTCATCAAAACAGCTGGATACTGTTGCTGACTAATTACAAGAGGTGGGATGTTCCCAGTAAGCAAAGAGCCATCACTACATGAAAAGGAATTTCTAATCCCTATTTATAGGACAAGCTCTGATTCCGTTATAGAATGTTTAATAGTTGTGATTCTTCAATAAAACCTTATGGCTTTATATTACAAGGTTCTCAAATATCGATCAGGTGTGGGAGGGGGAGGGGGGATTGTTAAAGATAAAATGTATGTTAAAACTTTTTAATAAAAAAAAAATCGATCAGTTCATGGATCTTGTGGAACAAATATGTGCCAATATTGTGTGGATGCAAATATATACTTGTTTAGATTCTGAACACTCAAAATATGGGGCTTAGCAATACAGTAAATGTCAGCAGATAGATGGTTGTCCATTGCCATTTTTTTCTTCAGGGTAATCTTCAGTTATAAAGACTGGTCCTGCCAAAGATGTGAAGCATATAAGACATGTGGAAAGTCTCTTATCATACCAGGGCTGCTCCTCCTCTGCTTGATGCTTCAAAGTTTTCTGTGGTTTGACTGTGAAGGACATGCTCCCAAATAACATTAATAAGGAAACCGAAATTCCAGGGCTACACCATACCAATTCAGTGAAATACTTTTTTTTTGCTTGGCTTTCTTTCTTTGGGAATGTTGACTTGAAAGCCAACTCCAAGCTGGTAGTTTCCAGCTGCATTTGAGGAAAGTTGCAACCATCAGGGAAGCCATGGAGATAAGAACTGGTCAGCCTGACTTGGTTCTCCTGTAGAACAAGCTCAAATCATTAACACCTATAGCAGTAATGTTCAAGGAGATCAAGACAGAAAAGGAAAGGCTTGAAGTGAAATACAGCGCAAACCATCTGCCTCGTAGATGTAATTGTAGAACAGCTAACAAACAAAAAACCCAGTTCTATTAGTACTCTATTAATAGTTTATGTTTTATTAGTAATATGAAAATATTTTAAAAAAACTTATCAATGTTCTCTGAGCCATACATAATTATATAAGCTTCTATCTGGCCTTCACCAGTTCTCACTTAAAGCTCAAAGTGTTGTAATCTTTCTTTACAGTAATAATACAGTAATGCTAAGCAACATGTATGTAGAGTTGTTACTTAAGTTTTTATCCTGTTTAGCCTAAGGCTGTTTCTTGGGGGTGATCCTCTGCAATTGGTGTTTTAATATTACCTTGGAGGGAATCTGGTTTCTTTAGTACAGATCATGGTACAGAAAGTTCCCATTTACGAATGCCTCATTATCAAATGTTCGAAGTCATGAAGATGCAAAAAAACAAAACAAAAGTGCTTTGTGATTGACACTTGCATTTATGACTGTTGCAGTGTCCTGTGATCGCATTCAGATGCCCGTGACAGGCAGAGTTACAAAAAAGGTAGAAGCAAAATGTTAAGTTGCCATCATTTTATATTTCATTTACAAACCACAATGCTTCACTTAACGACTGGAGGGGAAGTGCGGTTTTAAGCCTAATACTGTGAAGTGATATTTACCTAAGACTTAATGACTTGCAAACAACAGTCAAGCCAACAGCATTATTAGTTAAGGGTAAGTTGAAATGGAGATGCTGGACTTGGTTGTACGTCAAGGTTTTACTATTTTGCATGTTTAAACATTGCTAACATTTGTTTCTTTTCAGTTTTAGGGCATAATTTCTCTTTTAGCCGTTAATTAATCCAGGTCTTAATGCTTGTAATATATGTTTTCCTCATCAAGTTTTCTTCTTCTTTTTGACTCAGCTTGTACCTTTGAAGTTGTTCCAAGAATGAATTCTCTGCTTGCATTATGTTTACCACCGTTGCAATCATGTTCCCATCACTGATTGCCATCGTGATTTCACAGTTTACATTCTTGAAAGTCATTATTTAAAACTCCCAATAGTCGATTCATGCCTTATCTCTCCTTTTTTTTTAAAAAAAACAAGCAAACAAACAAACAAAACCATTTAGTCTGAACTCATCTGATTCTTTTATTTTTAGTTAAAACTAAGTAGTTCTGCCATTAGTCTGGCACTGTACTCTAAAGCACCCTTCCCCAAACCAGTGGCATCCAGATGTGTTAGGGCCACAGAATTCCTTGACGTTGGTTATGATGGTGAGAATTCTGGGAGTGGAATTCCTCAAACATCTGGAGGACACCAGTTTGGGGAGGCTGCTATTAACTAACAACATATGAAATAACTATAACAGCCTCCTTAAACTGGTGGCTACCAGATGTTTTGAAAGTTCAGTTTGTAGAATTCTTACAGTGATGGTCAACAACAAGGAGTACCTCTATGTGTTCTTGTCTCCAAAATCTTTTACCGTGCTCATCATCCCATTCCTTTTAAAAATTAAACGTTCTACTGTTCACACTACTAAAGTTATGAAAAAAAGCATAGGGTGGGGCCTTATCTTCAATGCATCTCTCACAGATGTTGTGAGTACTTTTGGCAATAGTCTGGGGAGGGATTCCATATGTGTGGCTGTGTGGTTTAGGGGAGATTTTTCAACCTTGAGAACCAACCCCACCCAACTTCAATATCTGTAAAATTTGAATTTGAATTAAATGAGGAACACAAGTTTTCGCCATTGGTCCTCTTATTCTGGTTCACAATCGCTTCCTAAAAGGCTGCTTGTCTGAAGATAAAACACAAAGGGGGGGAAGGGGGTGGCCAAAGCCTTAAATGACCCAGATTGTTGGGGGTAATTAAGCTGACTTTGTAATAATGCCGCTGTGGTGTGTGTGAAAGCCCTAATAAGCAGGCATATACATAGAATGAAGGCTACTGCTAAGCTTGTAAGCCGCCCTGAGTCTTCGGAGAAGGGCGGGATATAAATGGAATTAAAATAAATAAATAAATAAATAAATAAATAAATAAATAAATAAATAAATAAATAAAATGTATAACTACCACTTCATAGTGCTTTGATTCTTCCTGCAATCCCACAGCCTATTAACATTATGAGGCACTACTGAAAATATTTAGATCCATTGATGACATCATTCGTAATCAAAACAGCATTTGAAAACTGCAAGATAGCTGGGAAAGAGATGCAGGAGGAAATTTCAATGGATTGATTGATCGATCGATCAATCGATTGACTTTGTATTTGTTAAATTTATATGTTGCCCATCTCACTATCAAGTGACTCTGTTAAACACACATAAATAGGTACTCCTCATCTTACAACCACAACTGAGCCCAAAATTTCCACTGCTAAGTGAGTTAAGTGTGCTTTGCCCCATTTTGCAACCTTTCTTTCCGCAGTTGTTAAATGAATCACTGCAGTTGTTAAATTAATAGCATGGTTATTCAGTGAATTCTGGCTTCCCCATTGACTTTTCTTGTCAGACATTCACAAAAGGTGATCACGTGACCTCCGGACACTGCAACATGCCAGTTGCCAAGCATCCAAATTTTGATCATGTGACCACAGGGATGCTGCAATGGTTGTAAGTGTGAAAAAAAATGGTCATAAGTAATTTTTTTCAGTGCCATTGTAACTTCAAACAGTCACTAAACAAATTGTACAGTGAGGACAATCTGCACTAGAATTGTCCATCTCAAATGTCCACCTTTTCAGAGAAAGGGGAAAAACATCGACCAAAAAACCATCAGTAGTCAGTAACTGTGACCCCACAATAATGAAATAGGTCTCTTATGCTAGCTGGAAAAAGAGAATGAAGCTGATTGTGCAAACATTCTCTGTCTAGAGCAGGGGTGTCAAACTCAATTTCATTGAGGGCCGCATCAGCATTGCGGTTGCCCTCGGGGCCGGGTGGGTATGGCCTGGGTGGGCGTGGCTAGAGTGCGTATGGCCTACTGGGTGGGTGTGGCCAGCTCTACATCGTTAGCATCAAGGGTGCCTATGGGGGCCTGGGCAGGAGTGGGACAGATCTGAGGGTCTCTGGCAGAAGGAGAATCTCTGGGCCAGGGCCAAGGCAGTGGGGGCCGTTCCCTCACTGTTTCCAGGATGGCTTCGCAGGCCACATGAAACCACTTTGCGGGCCGGATCCGGCCCCCGGGCCTTGTGTTTGACATGTCTGGTCTAGAGAATGGGAGTGCACTTGACTTATGAGCAACATCCCAAGAAACAAGAAAACTTCCCTGCGTTCTTCAAATCAGGTTGGGATGGAAAGGTGTGAAATGACTCTAACCTGTACTTGGTTAGAGGAAAGCTGTGGTCCGGTGTCAATTCAATGGACAAACCCAAAAATGATGAGAAGAGTGGCAATTTGCGTAGCCCAGAAGATCCCAGCGCTGCCTGTTGCTTGACCTTCACAGCAGAGTCAAACTGCTATTTTTGACATTTGAAAACAACCCATGGGTGCTTCTAAGAAACGTAAACATATCCATTGCTCACTCCTGACTATGTTTAAAGGAAACCTGTTGTGGTTTAATGACTCGGCCAGTTCTTTAGGGATTTCCCCCCCCAAAATTTGCTATAAAAAGAAATCTGTGGGAAATGAATGATGGCATAATAGCTAACACATGCCAATTTGTATAAGCATATTTAACTTTTATGGCATTTGGGTCTCAATTGTCCTTACTCTGGTGAGTTGCTTTCTTAGAGCATTTCTTTCTATTAAATTATTTACATTGTCTGCTCCATCCAAAACTGTCTTGTTTGTAAAGTTATTTATTACCTATGTTAGGGAAAAAAAGAGGGAAGGTAAAGGGATCCCCTCTTCTATAGTATATTTTTATTTTTCTTATTTGTTTTGAAATATATTGAAAATGGGCCTTTTAATAACAAAAAAATGAGGTCAGAGACACAGAAAGAAGTAAAATGCTGGGTCTTATATTAAATTATCCATTTATGTATTTGCTATAATCAGGATTTTCATTCATTTTATTCAAGTGATGTAACAACACTTGGAATTCTTACCAAGAAATAGATTACAAATGATAAATCTATAAATTTAAAAGTTAAGCACATAAGAAGAATTATGTTGGATTAGTTCAAAGGCCTATCTAGTTTCACATACTGATCCCAAGTAGTTAATCAGATATTCCTGGGAAGTTTGGTAGCAGGGCAACATTATGTGGAAAGTACATCACTCATGTTCCTTAGCAACTTCTGCCCAGAGTCACCTTGCTTTTGCTAGCATTAAGACTCGAGTATTAAATGTGCCATATTCTACTTTAAAGCTATCATGCTGATGGTCATCAGTATATTACATGGCAGTAAATTCTCCAGTTTAATTCTGTATCGTGGGAAGAACTTGTTCCATTAGTGTTATGAGAAGGGGGGGGCACAAACCTTCTGATCAACTCCTTTTAACTGCATATCTCTGTGTCCTGCCCCTGCTGGTCCCACTTCTCAGCTTAAAGTGTTGTCATCTTCTTAATGAGAATTGTCTCAGAATGCTATAATTCTGCTTGCCCTATTCTTTTTTCAGGAATGACAGCAGAATTCTGAGCATTGTCACACCATAAAAAGGTATAGTCTCCTTTGAACTGAGCCCAATTCCTATTTTCTTCCATGATGTTTTCCAATTTTCCAATCTGCAACTTTGGAATTCCCAGGCATTTTTTCTTCCAAATACTAACTTCGGCTGGCCCGATTCTACCTAGCTTCCAGCCCCTAGACAAAACACTGCCATCTGTATCTGGATTAAAGTACTGCGATATGTGCAGTGTTATTTTCAATTCCTTTCCAAATGAAACCAGATACACAGGTTTGTGTTTTGCATAGATGTTGCACTCCTTTTTGGCCTCTTTTAACTTTTGCTTAAAAGGGACGCGGTGGCTCAGTGGGTTAGGACGCTGAGCTTGTCGATCAGAAGGTCGGCAGTTTGGCGGGTCGAATCCCGAGTGCCGCGTAACAGAGTGAGCGTCTGTTACTTGTCCCAGCTTCTGCCAACCTAGCAGTTTGAAAGCACGTAAAAATGCGAGTAGAAAAATAGGGACCACTACGGTGGGAAGGTAACAGCGTTCCGTGCACCTTTGGCGTCTAGTCATGCCGGCCACATGACCACGGAGACGTCCTCGGACAAACGCTGGCTCTTCGCCTTTGAAACGGAGATGAGCACCGGCCCCTAGAGTCGGAAACGACTAGCACGCATGTGCGGGGGAACCTTTACCTTTACCTAACTTTTGCTTGATTTTTTTTTCCCTTTCAGACGATCAGGCAAAGAAGGCCAGGGCTAGAATAAAAATGTTCAGAGAGGTAAAAGGAGAGTCAAACTTTGCACTGATTGCAGAAGACTAATGCATAAGTTACATATATTGTCCCTCCTCCGTTTTTTTACATATATTGTCCCTTTTCTCCCCCTCAGGAATGGTAGTTCAGGATTTCTCATTTCTCAAGGAATATCTCTTGTGAACCTGAATTTTGCAAAGCCACCTTGTTGAAATAGGAGAATGTGTACAGTATTTCTTGCCCTCAAAAAACGTATTTTGTCAGCATGTGTTTTACAGAATATTGAGAAGTAAATTCTGCTAGGAGCATCAGTTTGAAGTTCTCATTTTGCTTCTTTGCAAAATCAGACATGTATTCTAGTGGATGGGGTTGGATAGATTGCTTTCTAGATATTAAGCAAAGTTGGTCCCAGACCTTATTCACCACCCAACAACCTACTATTTACAGACATTCCTGCTTGTTTTGTGAATGCACATTCAAAATTACCACATTTCATGGAGAGATACCAAGAACACATTTAAACTACATTATTTTCAGTTATTTATATTTCACAAAAATCTACTCTTGAGATTCCTGAAATTGCTGCACCCATAATTTATCATTTTCCTTGGTGCCCACTAAGCTCTATGTCCCACCTGGTTTTATTTATTTTAAATTAGATTGTCCTTAATAAGGTCATGTGGCTATTTTAAGCAAAATCTTTATTTTCTCTTTGAAGGCCTTACTTAAATCCAGGAGACACTGTTATAAAAGGAAAGGTGCAGGAACTTCAAAGGGAAGCTTATCCATACAAAGCCTGCATCTATAGACAATAAGCTCATAGGTAGCAGGTGTAATCAAAACTTCAATCCACTGAGTAAACGGGGCTATATATTTATTTTTCAAATGTTGCAGGATCTGTCTTTTAGCAATAAGGGTGCAGAAAATCCATCTACCTTGGCCAGTTGTTCAATTCCATGCACTTCAGCCACTTGTCTGAAATGGTATAGGGTTTCCTGCTTGAGCAGGGCGGGTTGGATTAGATAAGCTCCAAGGTCCCTTACAACTCTGTTATTCTGTTATTATATGACTTTATAATAAAGGACGAGGCAGCTACATGCACCCTCTGAACATTTTGAGGTAAACGTACAAGTTCCAAATCCTATCTCTCAGAACTTCTCCAAAAATCTCTTCACCTTTGAAATTATTCCTAGATCACATAATCTCTCTCATCAAAATACCAGGGCTACATTAAAAAAATAATGCAGGATAATTATTCTACCAGGCACGAAACCGAATTCTGTGACACATCTTCAGCTGCTGTCAATGGTCCATGATTTCTATATCCTGAAGTTTGCTGATTTTACTTCCTGCTGCCAGGGGGAGGTATACTTTAATGATGGGAGGAAGTCTGGCATGTAGGCTTATGGCTTCTTCTTCCATCTGGCATTTCAGCAATCTAAAGGGCAGATTTTGGAGAGGGAGAGAGGAGCAAGAACAATAGCAAGGAGAAGAATAGGCAGGACTTGAAAATGTTATTAAGCTTAGGAAATGTGAGCTACTAATTCAGAGCAAGAGCATCAGCGATGGGCCTCCTTGCTGGGAAATAAAACTGCTGTAAGAAAAAAAAAACACATGAAATTACTGGAGAAATTTGTGGCAGCTTCAGTTGCTGTTGACCCACCACCACTGCTGCCCACACAGATCCTGCCCAAATGCGAAGTAGAATGAAATGTAATTAAGTAGCAGAAATGGAGATATACACAGTGTAATTATTATAGAGCCAAAATATATTTGGAAAATTAATTTCTTCTCCTTAGTTGATCCAGGTATTCTTTGTGGTTGAGGATCTCTCTCTCTCTCTCTCTCACTCTCTCACTCTCTCTCTCTCTCTCTCTCTCTCTCTCTCTCTCACACACACACACACACACACACACACACACACACACACACACTTCTGTAGGTGTATCACTGACTGTCTACAGTGATGAGACTGTTCCATACCAAATGCAGATTTGAAGAAAATCTGGCATCTTCTCTGTACAAATGGAAAGATTCTCTGCAACAATTATTTATCACCGCACTGAATGGGATCAGGATAAAGGAAGTGGGACGACTACTGTTTCTTCTCTCCCCAATCTTGACTGCTTGACTGCACAAAGAGCTTCACCTTGTGTATTGTATATTTATCCACATACCATGCTATGTCATTATCCAGGCCCTGCTTTGGTTTTGGGCAGAAAGAAAATGTGTAACCTGGGAAGGCATCCTTTGACAGAACTCTTTCTGGAACTGTAAACTATTCAGCTTAATTTCAGACTTGGTGGTCTGTTTTGTGTGGTTGAGCTGTGGCTAGAACATATAAGACCGCAGGAAGTCTCCTTGCATGCTTGTTTAACTCAGTGGAGGATTCCCACATGATTTATTTTAATCATAGTTTATTGAACAAACCATACCAGCCTGATTCACAGAGAAAAATACATGCTCCTAGATCTCTTAGATTCATAGACAAAACTAAGTTCCTAAGTAATTTCTTATTTGTTTGTTTCTACTCCACTTATATTATTTTAAAAATAACTCAAGGTGGCAGACAAATCCAACACACCTTCCTCATCCTACTTTCCACACAACAATCCTGTGAGGTGAGTTGGGCTGAGAGAGTGCGACTGGCCCAATGAGCTTGGTTGCTTTCTTGCAGACATTCCATTACCAAAACTAGTAGCATCATGAGATTTATTTATTTTTAATTCCATTTATATCTCGCCCTTCTCCGAAGACTCAGGGCGGCTTACAAGCTTAGCAGTAGCCTTCATTCTATGTATATACCTGCTTATCACACACCCCAAGCGGCATTATTACAAAGTCAGCTTAATTGCCCCCAACAATCTGGGTCCTCATTTTACCTAGCTCGGAAGGATGGAAGGCTGAGTCAACCTTGAGCCTGGTGGGACGCGAACCTGCACTAATTGCAGGCAGCTGGTGTTACTTAAGGAGGCATTAGCCCACTGCTCCACCAAGGCTCATACAAGGCTCATACATCAGATGTTACCTGATGATGTTATCTAGTTTGGTAACAAAATGTCTGCAAGAAAGCAACCAACCCCAGAGAGCACCAAAGACTCATCATTTCAACCCTGAGCTACAAATATTCTCCTCTAAGGTTTTATGTACCTGCAAAAGGGAGAAGCTTCAGTTATGATTCTTTGACCAACACCTTGCTTCTTTTCATCTCTCCTAAAATCATGGCCAATAAGACAGCTGTAAAATGCTGGCAAAATGGATGTGCCACAAAAGCCAGGGATCATACACATGCTCTTCAGTTCTCTCATAATTAAGATAATGCCGGGAACCTCATATACCTTGTTAGGCATATGATTAAGTCTACCTGGTTGGGTTGGAAATATATAAGCCATGATGTATGATATCACTTTAAATGTGATGATTGGCCAAGGGTGTGTTTGCCTCCCAATGGCCATAAGAGGGAGCTAGGGATGTAGTTTCTCTCTCTCTGCTCTCGCTGTTTTTTCACTGTTAGTTACTCTGTTACTGCTATTGTTGGTTTGCTACTGTGTTAAACCTGAACAACTGTGTTTTGACCTTTGGACCGGTAAGAAGACTTTGTATTTGGAATACTCCTTGGACTGTTACTGTCCTTTATCTGTTCTTTACATGTGTATGACCTGGACTGTTTCTTTTTGACTGTGCTTTGTATTACACTACAAAGTATTCTGTTTTTCACACCTCAGTGTATCTGTGTGGTTACTGTGTGAACTTTGCTGCTCTCAGTACCTTTTTTGTCTGTGCAACTTCTTGTTAGCTCAAGGAGATCTCTGCACAATTCCTGACATACCTCACAAAAATTTCACAGAAATGTCCTCCGTGGAACCAAATATTTAAAAGAATTTCCCCCCCCAATTTGGAGAGAAATGCAACAAATAATTGTTCGGGTCAATGGTAGCAAATGTATAAACCTGACATGCAATAACAGATCAAGAGCAGTACTTCCCAACTTCAGTAACCTTCTTCATTCTGATATGTGTAAGTATCCTTGGAAATTAAAGTCCACACTTATGGAAATTAACCAGGCTGAGAAACATTGACTTAGAATATACATTGAACGAGGGAAGCAAAAAACAAAAACAAAAATCACTGCCGCTAGTTTCTTATTGTATAAAGTGGTATGGAAGTGTATATTTGAGAACACAATGAAGGTCAGTGGTACAATAATCATGATGTTTAGACATTCTCTCTAGAAATGCCTATGTCTTCTTTCCAGGAGATTCAATTGGAACGAGCCACACACAAAGCTTGCTAAGACCAGGCTTACAGAAGTTATTTGCATTCCTGTATCCTAGTTTCTATTCATTTAGAACAACTTTTATACACACACACACACACACACACACACACATATATATATATATACACACACACACACACACACACATATATATATATATACACACACACATATATACATATATATATATACATATATACACACATATATATATATATATACATACACACACACACACACACACATATATATATATATACACATATACATATACATACACACACACACACACACACACACACACACACACACACACATATATATATATATATATATATATATATATATATATATATATATATATATATATATATATATATATATATATATATATATATGCCAGATCTGCTTTGAACACATATACACAATTCCTAGGTCCAGAAAATAGATTGTGAACCTTCTCACCTCCACTTTGCAATATTGTCTAGGTTTCTGCCCTCTGTGATATTTTTGGTGCTTCCCCCCCTCCATCACTCTCAGCTGGTTGCCATCTGTCTTCATGTCACAACAATGACTCCTTTTGAGAGAATCTCGCTTACCCTTAACAATTCACCTTTTGCCATATCACTAGGAGCTAATTAATGGCTGCATAGAAGCTGTTGAAAGGCACTTGCATATTTAGGTGCTCCACGTGGCTCGCATCAATTTAATAGTGTCTTACCCCCCCCATGTATCATTTGCATGCCAGTGAAAGCAGTGGTGGTGTACAGATGTTGCACATATATGGGGGAGCACACACACTGTGCACCTTTGTCACCAGCCACATGGAACATACACAGGGATAACTGGGTTTTGGCATCCTCTGTAGGGTTGTCAAATTGCTGATGAGGTAGAAGGGAAAATCTTCACTTATGCCAGTTTAGGATCTGGGTATGAAGAAGGTTTAATTTTGCATTTCCATTCTTCAATCCTCATAGGATATAAGATATGTAATCAGGTTATTCCTTATGACCATATGATGCACACTGATCCAGAGAAAATCTTTTTGATATCCAGCTCCCAATCCACTTATGGGGAAGCCAGATTCACTTTACAACTGTGTTACTAACTTAACTGCAATGACTCACTTAACACCTATAGCAAGAAAGGTCATAAAATGGGGCAAAATTTATCTAACAAATGTCTTGCTTAGCAACAGAAATTTTGGGCTCAATCATATTCACGGGCTGAGGACTATCTGTACTGTAATGATGAACTATGTAGCTTCCTCTAATTTTTCTACTGTAATTCTCTGATTGCTCTTTCTAGGCTATCTAATCTTTCTGTAATGTTCTGACAATCCCTAGAAATCTCCTCCATATATGTTTTCTCTCTCTAATATTCAATGTCATCTTAAAGTTGAGAGCTGCAGTTCTAATCATTTCCATGAATTTACATATTTGCATGTTATGCTTGGGAGGGGGAGGGAGATATAACTTGTAAAAACCACAGGGTTGTGTGGTACATTGTCTACTTGGGAATGACCTTCACCTTCTGAGGAATATCAGATGAAGGATCTTCTTCTGGGGATGCTATAGGAATTAAAATATCTCAGGTCCTGGTGGTTAGTTTCATAAAGGGATAGGATTTCCATTAACTTCAGGCAAGCTTAATGTATTCTTCTTGTAGTGAGACAGTCAGAATGAGTCTGGAGCCAAATAATACACTTTATAGACACAAATAATCGTAAATTCGGAATGTCACCTTTAGGCAGAGGCATTTTTATTATTGTTAGTGGAGCTGCTGAATAGGTTTGATGTTTTATTCTCCTGGGGACTAAGTGTTCGAGAGCACATAGCCTTATCTTTATCAGCCTCACAAGAAGGGAGTCCAGCCAAACCTCCTATACCTCTCTATGATTGATAGCAGATGGCATGCTTTAAAATAAACCTATCCATTAGCAGTCCTCAGTGTTTTTACTCAAAGCATTTACAACTGTTTGAATCGGAAAACACATGCACATCCATGTAACTACACACACACACACACACACACACACACACACACACAGAGAGAGAGAGAGAGAGAGAGAGAGAGGAGAGAGACGTTTGTTTCAGCTCACATCAGCTGCACAGGTGCAAATCTTTTGTTAACTGTTAAACGGCTGTGGAATAAAACCGTTTTATTTTATTTGGGTAAAGGGCTCATATTTCAAAGTAGCACTGAGGTGGGAGGTTAGTCGAAGGTACTCTATTTCATTACAGTAGGATGCGTTTTTGCTTTAGAATAAACCATAAGATATTTATTCCCTAATAACCCCATGGGTCATATGGGATTTCTCCTATCTGAATTGGAGTTTAATAAGGTAATTTAAATGGCAGATTGCCAATCTCAGAAGGACATTTTCAGAGAGACAGATGTGCAAACAGAAAAAGAACACATTCTACTTTTTGGTCATATCAGAATAAGCTCCTGTGCTGCTAAACACTAAAAGCTACGCCTAAAAGCAATTGGTTTGCGCTAGCTTTGGATCTAACTCATTCACACACACAAATCTCTAAGTACTAGATGGGCCCTTCTCACATAAAAAAGTACTTATTGTATTTGTGGGGAATGCAAAATCTGAGACAGGAAGGCCTTTAAAGAACTTTCAAACTTCATCTTCCAATCTCTATTCTCTCCAATCTTCTCTTCTCCTTTAAACATTGAACAAAAGCTTTTCTAAAATGAAAAGTCACTGTTTTGGTTGCCAGTAGGTTTCTGGACCTGACTTTAAAGGTATTTTAAGTCCTTAATGGCACAATACTGGGATATAATAGTAAACCCCTTGCTAAAATTGAACCTCATTATCTGTTGGATTCCTCAAGAGATGTCCTTCTGGAATTCCTGTCAGCCCATGGGAGGAAAGAGATTCCAGAAGGGATACTGTTTATACCAGGGGTCTTCAAACTCAGCCCTTTTATGACTCATGGACTTCAACTCCCAGAATTCCTCAGCCAGCATGCCTGGCTGAGAAATTCTGGGAGTTGAAGTCCATGAGTCATAAAAGGGCCGAGTTTGAAGACCTCTGGTTTATACCAAAGAATATCAAGGCAGAGGAATCTTAAGCTTCTTTCTCATCCCCTCCTCTTTCTCACCACGAAGTCAATATTTACTACTCTACTCTCCTTTTATGGGGTACAGGTCAGATGGCACTTTTTTCCATAATGTATTTATTATTCATTAAGAAAATTTATATGGCTGTCTAATTCACTCACAATGACTCCAGGCAACTTATATAAATACAACCCCAATACAAAACATGAATAAATCCCCATCCAATCACTCTCTGGTGGCAACAATCTCAATTAACTAATTGATGGGCTCTATATCACCCTGGGGGTTCCAGGCTCCAGAACACCCTGGGGGCCCAAACCATGTCTTGAGAGCTTTTAGAAAAAGTGTCAAGATGAGGGCCATTCTTATTTTTACAGGGATGATGTTCCACAGAGGGAGCCACCACAGAGAAGGCACTTCTTGGTCCCACCGGATGGACCTCCTTAAAAGAGAGTATACATAATAGTCTGCCTCCCTACTTTGGTGTGTTGGTTAACTGTAACTGAGAAAAGACAGTCCTTCAAATAACCTTTCAAATGTACAAATTTCTTCATGAAAGGTACCTTCCCCAGAAGTGCATGGAGTACCAACTTTGTGAAAATTATGCACACCAATTAAGTATGCTTTATTTCAATGTTCTTCCAGTCGCAGGTGACTCTTTCCGGATACTTCTCTTGGATTTCATCTTTCTTCTTTATGGTTATCTATTGGTTTTGGTTCTTGTTTGGATTTGCCTTTTTTATTGTTATGATGTTGCCTGTTTGATGTTGTGCTGAGAGTGGGTTACAACTCTTGAAAAATAAGGTAAAAGTAAAATAAAACATTAGTGCTTGAGAAAGCTGTATTGGCTAGCGTATAGAAATGGTTATATAAAGTCTCTACAGTTTAACTAAATAGATTGTACAGTTTTTCAAGTCAAAACCATGTAGATGACAGGGACTCCTGAGAGACAAGGTTTTCTTCATTTAAAGTGATGTTAGAGGGGCTAAGAATTTAGACACTTCATTCTTAGGGGCATGATAATTATGACAGGGTGGTGATTGTATGGAAATGGACGGAAATACAAGATCAAACCTTCTTCATAATTGGCATAATTCAAAGATGAGCCAATCCACTTCACTCTGTGCATTTCTGCAACAAATTAAAACAGCTTAATTAAATGCTCTTTTTTTCTACGTCTGCCTCTGTCTTTGGATGTTTTGCTGTTATTATGCTTATGTTGGTTACAGCCAGGATTCTCTTTATTCTTTGTTTGCTAGTTTGGTCAGTTGTAGAACATCTTTGGTGACTTTTCACTACCAAATAAGCATGGTTTCTGACAATAACCAATACATTTAAGCAGACCTGGACAACCCGTGCCCTATTGAGTCATCGTTTCAGAGATATTTCCTTACTTAAACAGAGAAACAGATTGGCAAGAGATAGGCAAAAAACCAATGGGATCCCAAGACAAGTGGATTCCCTAGTTAAATAAAGTGATAATTGAATTACTGGCCTCAGACCAGCCACACTGCTACAGTATGCCCGACATCAGCTGAGTCTCCTGAAACACCCTTGAAGAACTATGACACCCTTTTCCAAGAGCTCCACCAGCATTTAACCCATAGTAATAGTGGACCTTCAAGGAAACAACAGTTCCACTCCAAGCCATAGATTGACAGGGTCTCTATTAATGGCAAAATAGTTCTTGCTACCTCTTAGCAGGCTTATATATCCAATACGACAACATCAGCTGCCCAGGACCTCCTCCAACAGAAGAGATGCTGTAAACAATTGCTGGCATGCAAGAAAAAGTAAGCCATGAGAAATGACTGGACATGTTTTATTCAAGCAGTCAGATCCAAAGTTTCAACTCTATTCTGGCATATCACATTGGCACATTGGTGCAATTCACACACTGGAGAGCTTTTTCAGCTGTAATAGGGCTGTACTGTAACTGTATAGACTGCTACATTTTATACCCACCAATCTTTCTAGATCAGGGGTCCCCAACCCCCGAGCCATGGACCAGTACCAGGCCATGGCACGTCAGCAACCATTCTGCACAAACAAGCAAAGCCCCATCCGTGGGATGCAGGCAGCACACAAAACCATGCACCCTTCAGTTTGCGGAAAAACCTCTTTCCACAGAACCGGTCCCTGGTGCCCCAAACGTTGGGGGCTTCTGTTCTAGATCATCTTCAAGGGCAACCCTAAGCAAAGGAAATTGCAGTAATCTAAAAATTACTTTCTCTCCCAGTGATGCCACCTCATCGTTGTGCTAACCCACCTTGAAAATTGTTAAAGCGTGTGTCAATGCTGCAAACATTGAGATGTTTTTGCACTGACAATATAAGAGGCAGCGTTTTGCTTTAACTGTTTGGCTTTGAATCACAAAAGGGCGGGAGGGATTCAACCCGGACATTTTAAGAAGATAAGAAATAGCGTGCTTCAAGGGAAGTGAAACTTCATGTGTTAAATTAATTGGTGAATGTGATTCATGACATGTAATTAAGGGAGGGGGATTCTGTAGGATATGATGTGTCAAGGGAAGGAGAATTCAGATTCTGGCATCCATCCATGAGTCCCGATGCTCTGTTCTGCTCATTATAGACTTTTTTTTAGAATAAATAATCATGCATTTATTATTTATTTATTTATTTATTTATTTTATTTTAATTCCATTTATATCCCGCCCTTCTCCGAAGACTCAGGGCGGCTTACAAGCTTAGCAGTAGCCTTCATTCTATGTATATGCCTGCTTATTAGGGCTTTCACACACACACCAAGCGGCATTATTACAAAGTCAGCTTAATTGCCCCCAACAATCTGGGTCCTCATTTTACCTACCTCGGAAGGATGGAAGGCTGAGTCAACCTTGAGCCTGGTGGGATGCAAACCTGCACTAATTTCAGGCAGCTGGTGTTACTTAAGGAGGCATTAGCCCACTGCTCCACCAAGGCTGGAGCATTTGCTCTTTGATGTGTCTCTTTAATCAGAACCATGACAGAATCTACTTTCAAGTATTCTGGGGAGTTCTGAGCCCCCAAAGCTGTCTCTAGCAAGAGACAGAAGCTGGCAAAGATTCAGGGAAGAATCTCCATCATGGGAAGAGGAAGCCTGGCAGCTGACGAAACCTCAGAGGAGGGACTAACGGACGGCTTGCTGTGGGAAGATGAGTTCAGGCAGATCTCCAACCCTCAGCAGCTAAGTGAACCTATCTGGTCATCAGGCTGGAACCACTCCAGTGGAGACTACAGATTTATTTATTTATTTATTATTTTATTTTATTTTATTATTTTATTATTTTATTATTTTATTTTATTTTATTTTATTTTATTTTATTTTATTATTTTATTTTATTTTATTTTATTTTATTTTATTTTATTTTATTTTATTTTATTTTTTTATTTTATTTTATTATTATTTTATTTTATTTTATTTTATTTTATTTTATTTTATTTTTTTATTTTATTTTATTTTATTTATTTTATTTTATTTTATTTTATTATTTTATTTTATTTTATTTTATTTTATTTTATTTTATTTTATTTTATTTTATTTTATTTTATTTTATTTTATTTTATTTTTATTTTATTATTTTATTTTATTTTATTTTATTTTATTTTATTTTATTTTATTTTATTTTATTTTATTAGATTTATATACCACCCTTCTCCCAAAGGACTCAGGGCAGTGTACAGGACAGTTAAAACATGGCATACAAAGATAAAAATAAATTAAATTAAATTTAGTCCCAAACCAAGTAAATCAAATTCTAAAATTTAAAATCCCAATCCCTCAGTCCAGGCCAGCAAGCTCGAATAACCAGGTTTTCAGGTCACGGCGAAAAGAGCAAAGGTCGGGAGCCATCCGTAGCTCAACAGGGAGCTGATTCCAGAGGGCAGGCGCGCCCACAGAGCATGCTCTCCCCCTGGGGGCTGCCAGCCAGCACTCCCTGACCAATGGCACCCTGAGGAGGCCCTCTCTGTGGGAGCGCACAGGACAATGGGAAGTTGATGCCAGCAGAAGGTGCTCCCGTAAATAATCCGGACCCATGTCATTTAGGGCTTTGTAGGTCATCACCAGCACCTTGAATCTCACCTAGAGGGCAACTGGGAGCCAATGCAGCTCACAGAGAAGAGGTGTTACATGGGAGTATCAGGAGACCCCCATCACAACTCGCCATTGAGCTCCTCACCGATCAATGGTTCAAAGATAGTCAAACCTCCCTAACATGCAGGGATGGCTTGGCATACAAGGGGGAAAACTGTATCTGCCTGAAGCCCTCCATCTCAATGCTCTCAAACACAGCCATGATGTAAAACAGGCTGGATACTTTGGATATTTAAAAACTCTACACCTCATCCACCGGCAATTTTGGTGGCCGGGGCTAAAACGAGATGTAGAAAACTATGTCAGGAGTTGTACCGTATGTGTCACCATGAAAAGAATTCCAGGGAAAATGCCTGGGCTACTGCAGTCGGTGGTAGACCCTTCTCAACCATGGGAAGAAATAGCTATGGACTTTATTGTAGACCTACCTACCGAAAAGAAGAGGAAATACTGTCATCTGGACTGTGATAGATCTGTTTTTGAAGCAGGCTCATTTTACTGCCTGTAAAGGACTCCCATCTGCACAACGACTGACTAAATTGTTCCTGAAACATATCTACCAACTGCATGGAGCCCCTAAGTGAATAATTTCAGATAGAGGAGTACAGTTCACAGCGAAATTTTGGAGGAATTTCCTTAAATTAATTGGATCATCTCAAGGCTTAGCATCTCCTTTTCATCCAGCTACCAATGGGGCTGCAGAATCCGCTAACAAAATGGTGGAGCAATATCTCTGATGCAATGTTTCCTACCAACAGACAAACTGGACTGACCTCCTCCCTTTCACCGAGGTGGCCTACAATAATTCTGTTCACAGCAGCACTGGCCTTTCAGAGTAGCCACAGGAAAAAAGTTCAGCCCAATGCCTGACTACCCTCAGGTGCCCTCCGCTTCCCAGACACTTGATCAATGGGTGAGGGAGTGGGAAGAGGTTTGGAGAAACATGAAAATGGCAATAAAAATGACTTCTGAGACTTATAAAAAACAGGCTGATAAAAAGAGGGCTCCCGAAAGAACATTCCAAGTTGGGGAAAAGGTTTATCTGTCTACTAAATATTTATGCCTCAAATTACCCACCAAGAAATTAGGACCAAAATTCTTGGGGCCTTTCCCCATTGTGAGAATCATCAACCTGGTCATGGTAGAATTGAAGCTTCCCAGACTTTTGGGGAAAATTCACCTGGTTTTCCATTGTAGCTTACTGTAACCTTTTTGGGCCTCCACTTTAAGACCTCCCCCTAAGAAGGCACCTGGACCACTCATAGTAGTGGGTCAGACCCATCATGAAGTGAAACGTATTCTTGACTCTAGAATCTTTAAGGGAAAATTGCAGTACCTAGTACAATGGAAGGGATACCCATTGTCTGAAGCCATTTGGGCGATGTGAAAGCTGACAAACTTATCAAAAGGTTTTATGAGAAACACCCCAACAAACCAAAAGCCAGCTCCTAACTTGTGTTCTGCTTACATTACAGGATCTGTCCTTTTTGTAATGGGGTCCGGTTGTCAATGCTGCAAACATTGACATGTTTTTGCAGACAATATAAGAGGCAGCCTTTTGCTTTAACTGTTTGGCTTTGAATCACAAAAGGGCGGGAGGGTTTCAACCCAGACGTTTTAAGAAGATAAGAAATAGCTGCTTCAAGGGAAGTGAAACTTTCTGTGTTAAATTAATTGGTGAATGTGATTCATGACATGTAATTAAGGGAGGGAGATTCTGTAGGATATGATGTGTCAAGGGGAGGAGAATTCAGATTCTGGCATCCATCTATGAGTGCCTGTTAAGTCCGGAATGACGAGCATAGACAGCGAGGTTGAACAAGAGAACGTTTATTGAATGCACATGGGTCAACTGACTAACAGCCGTTGAGCCCTATCTTATATACTGAGGTGCCTTTGAACATAACCAATCCCTGGCCCAGAATCTCCCGCCGAGAATGTAACAACCAATAACTGCACCCGGTTTTCCCGCCTTGGGAAACCACTCCCATTAGCGATGGACACAACACCCCTTCCTCCCCAGATCAATGTTAATTACTTAACATAGTCCTTTAGGTAACTTGGTGGCTTATGATTCCTGGCTGGGTATCTGCTGGCTGTGCCAACAACTGGGGTGACAACTCTACTGCTGTTAGACTGTGCTTCTGGCCCTGTGGTTTGTGGCACTGACTCTGGTAGGGCCACACTTATGGGCTGTTGGGGTACACTGGGCCGTTCAGGGGACTCTGTTGGGCTGCCCTGGGAACGTGGTTCAATTTCTGCTGTGTTTCTAAGGGGGTTTGCTTCCGCTGCACTGATTTGTATTCCCATTCCCTCACCCCCTGATGTTGTCCAAAACTGGTCAAGACTGAATGCATTGTCTGGTGTAGAGATGCTCCTGTCATTATTGGTCTGAACGATTTCAGGGGACCTTTTCCTTAGCTGATCAATGTGTCTCCTGATCAGCTGATTCCCTTCCCCCTCAATTAAGTACGATAACGGTCCAGTTTTGTCAATGACTACCCCTTGTGCCCATTTGTCCCCCTGCCCATAGTTCCTCACCCAGACTGTGTCCCCAATATTTAAAGACCGGGTCGGAATGTCTCTTTCAGGTTCCGCTGGTAGCCTGTCAGGGTGTAATCTGTCCAATTTGGTCGTTAGACGTCTGCCCCACCTCATTTCAGCTGGGCTCTTCCCTGTGGCCGTACAAGGTGTCGTGTGTTGGGCCAACAGGAACTGAGCCAGTCTCTGATGCCAATTCCCCTGGATGATTCTTCTTAATGTGTCTTTGGTTGTCCTGACGTTCCGTTCAGCCAATCCGTTGGAGGAGGGGTGGAAGGGTGCCGATGTCGCGTGCCTAATCCAGTTGGCCTTGAAGAAGTCCTGAAATTCATGGGATGTGAATTGGGGCCCATTGTCAGAAACAATCACGTCAGGTAACCCATGGGTGGCAAAGAGTCCCCGCAAGACCTGTATGGTTTTGGCTGAAGTCATGGACTTAACAGGCACGACCTCCAACCACCGGGAGTAGCTATCCACAACAACAAGGAATGTGAGGCCCTGGAATGGGCCTGCAAAATCAATATGAATGCGAGACCAAGGGTTCCTAGCCATTTCCCACTTATGTACAGGTGTGTGTGCTTGTTCTGCCCTAGACCGTTGGCACTGATAGCACCCAGCTACTCTGTCCTCGATAGCTGTGTCTAACCCAGGCCACCATAGATGACTCCTTGCCAGGGCTTTCATTCGGACAATCCCTGGATGTCCCTCATGCAATTCCCCCATCACTGCGTTCCTATGGCCCTCTGGAATGACAACCCTATTTCCCCACAGAATACATCCCAGGTGTGAAGACAATTCATCCTTCCTTCTAAAGTATGGCGTGAATTTGGGGTCAGGATTCTTGTTAGGCCACCCCCCCCTGTACCCACGCTGCTATTCTGTTAAGGATGTGGTCTTTTTTGGTAGCTGCTGCAATGTCTTTGGCTGTCAGTGGGCATTCTGAGAGTTCCTGTAGAGACATGATTTGACCCACAGGTGCTGGATCTGTGCCAGTGTCTGCTAGTGGCAATCTGCTAAGGGCATCTGCGTGCCCCATCTCTTTGCCTGGCCTGTGTTTAATAGAGAATGTGTAAGCTGAAAGGAAAATTGACCATCTCAACATCCTGGGGGACATGATTTGGGGTGTCTGTTTATCTGTGGTAAATAGCCCTAGGAGGGGTTTATGGTCAGTGTAAATTGTAAAGTTCCTACCATACAGGTAATCGTGGAACTTTTTTACACCGGCCACGATGGCCAAGGCTTCCCTATCAATCTGTGCATAATTCCGTTCTGCTTTAGTCAACGTCCTGGAATAGTATGCAATAGGTTTCTGTTGACCCTGGTTATCCATGTGGCTTATGACTGCCCCTACTCCATAAGGAGAGGCGTCACATGCTAGGAAGATTGGTTTGTTTTCAATGAAGTGAGTGACTGTGGAGTTACTGGACAAGATGTCCTTTAATGTTTGGAAACTGATTCTGTGCTTGTCCTGCCACTGCCAAGGTGTCTGCCTATCTAACAACCTGTGTAAGGGTTCAGCAATGGCTGCTTTGTGAGGCAAAAAGGTGTGGTAGAAATTGATTAAACCTAGGAAGGCTTGTAGTTCTGCCTTATTTTTGGGTTCAGGTGCCAATTTGATTGCCTTAATTTTTTCCTCAGTAGGGTGAATACCCTGGGCATCAATTCTGAATCCTAAGAATTCAGTTGATTTTACCCCTATACAACACTTGTCTTTTTTTAGTTTAAGCCCTGCATCCCTGAATTTCCCCAGTACCTGTTCCAGCCTGTCTACTAAGATGTCTTCAGTTTTTCCAGCGATTAGGACATCATCGAAGTAAGGGCATACACCTGGTATGCCCTTTAAGGTCCTCTCCATCACCTCCTGGAAGATGCCTGGAGCTGCTGCTATTCCGAATTGAAGTCTGTGAACGCGGAATGCCCCCTTGTGGGTAACTATCGTTTGGGCCTCGGCGGCTTCCTTAGACACAGTGAGTTGCAAGTACGCCTGCTGAGGAATTCTGGGAATTGAAGTCCACAAGTCATAAAAGGGCCAAGTTTGAAGACCCTTGAATTAATGCATTCTTACAGACTTCCCCAATTCTCTAAATGGGATGGTCCACGCTGATTGAATGTGATGGGAATTATTGCCCAATGTAAAGAAAAGAGGAACCACATTCAGAAAGCTTCCATTATCCAAATATTTTAAATATCCATTTGGCTAGGTCACAGGTCCTACTCTGTCAAAGTTTGAAGCCCAGTGAAATCAAGCTGCTATTTTTTTTATAAGATTATGATGATAGGTACAAAATAGCATTACAGTTTTTGTAGGCAGTTTACACTTCCAGTTGCTATTACCATTGCCTTCCAAATGTTCCAGGGTAGCACTTTGTATAGCAAACACAGTCTTGGCTAAGTTACATTCCTGGATGGATTTGTAACAACTCACGGCTATTATGGGTAATGGCAAAAAGGGAAGCACATAAATCAAGGCCAGTTATGTTCCTGAAGTCAGTAAAAAGGCACTTGCTGAGTAATAAAGAGAGCTGGATGGATGCTGTTCATAGGTAAATTAGGCACACAATCTGGAATTTATCTAGATGCTAGATGTAGTGCTTTAGATGAGGGTTATCTGCGATCCTTAGTGTGAAGCAAGGAGCTCAGTCTAACATGTCATCATCTCCAAACACTCCTGATGCCTCGGCCTGTTCGTTCATCAATTCTCCCAGGACTGATTCAGAAAGAGTTTAGTTTAGTTTAGTTTTATTGTATTTGTATACCGCCCTTCTCCCGAAGGACTCAGGGCGGTGAACAGGGCATACATAAAAAATACGAGATACAAAAATTAAAAAAGAATTAAATAGTAGCCCAGCTAAAACAGTCGAACAATATACAATATAAAAATCCCCATTAAAACCCCAACATATCCCCATCAGGCCAGGCCGGCTTGTTCAAATAGATGGGTCTTCAGACCGCGTCGGAAGGAGCGAAGGTCAGGTGCCATCCGGAGCTCGACCGGCAGCTGATTCCATAAAGCCGGAGCACCCACAGAGAAGGCCCTCCCCCTGGGGGCCACCAGCCGACACTCTCTGACCGGAGGCACCCTGAGGAGGCCCTCTCTGTGGGAACGCACAGGGTGGAGGGAAGTTGACGCCGGCAGCAGGTGGTCCCCGAGGTACTCCGGACCCATGCTATTTGTTAAGAGAAATGCTATTTGTTAGTCATCAACCACACAAACTGAAACATCCGGGTTTTTTAAAAATTATTTTATTTTATTCTAGAGTGTTCTCAATCATGCAGTGAATGAATCAGATATGATTGAAAACATGCTGGCTGAGGAATTCTGGGAGTTGAAGTCCACAAGTCATAAACTGTCCAAGGTTGGGGACCCCTGTGTTAGGCTGAATGAGTATTAAGGTTCAGGGCCTTTGAAACTCCCAAGATCCTGCCAAACTTGTAAAAATGTTTTGGATTCCCCAAAATCTATGGAATTATGGAACAGGACCTACTTTATATATTGTATACAGTGCAAATAATTTTCTATAGTTCTTTCCTGGAGCTTAGAGTTAGGGGAGTACTGAGGAAGGTTAATTTAGGCCTTCTTTTATCTGGGAGTAGAATTACGGTATCTCTCAAAATTTGTTTTTTTTAAAAATCTGTGATTTGCTTTTTAGGGGAGAGAACCCCAATTATCATCCAAAAGTTTGTATCTTTTCCTTGTCTTGCTTTTTTAAAAAAACAAAAAAACCAAAACCAAGGACCTTCTTGTTACGGAATGTTTCTATCATTTGGACTGACAGGTACAACATAAACAGAAACAATCCATTAAGGTTGGAACATTGAGAGAAATAACCTCCTTTTGTTCTTCGAGGAGCTTTTAGACGTTTCCTGATGGATCAGCATCCTTGGAGTTAAACATTCCCATATGTACATGGACATTTTAAAACATAAGCCTTGAGGAAAGATAAGGAGAAAACTGTAAAACACAACCTTAAATATTTTGAAGGACAACTTCCTGAACTATGTGGCAGTTGGCAAGGCATTCAGGGGAAGAAAAGAAAAAAAAGAAGTATTTGGTGAAGCCAAGCAAGTGTTATATACTTCTTTGACAAGCGTGTTTACTTCTCAGCTTTGATTTGCTTTTTGTTGTTGATTGCTAATACTTCTATACCTATCAGTGATGGGTTCTCGTGTGGTTTTTCTTATATTGGTTGACATGTGTTTTGGATCAGTCATCCAGAATGTGGGAGTTTGGCCATCAAGAAATACTGTCAAAAGGATTTGTTCTGCAAAGGCAAAAACTGAAATTAAAAAATGGACTTTTGTTCACATGAGGATTCTTTCTTTTGAGAGGGTCCTATAAACAGGAGGCCGAAGCCAGCAGAGGGTGGAATACAGAAGTACAAAAAAACAGAGCGGTGCAATAATCAGACAACAATACTGTGACAAGTGTTGTGGGACTGTGATAGCAGAATAACCCAGCACTTGGAGCTTGCATAATGCACATGCTATTGATTGAAGCTGGGTGAGAAGACAGTAGAATCGACAGCCCAAAATCTGGAGTCCAGGCTTAGCCTTCCATTACTGGTTGGACACACAAGAGTACTCAGATGGAAGTTGAACAATTACAGATGGAAGTTGAACAATTGCCTCTCCAGACTGAGCTGGCAGTTATTCCTCTGGCAATTTAGACCAACCAAATACAAATGGAGCACATCGCTCCTGAAATATAGTACCCCAAAGCCTATATAGTCAATTAGAGGCAGAAACATGAAATTTCTCACAGATGAAATAATTTATTCTCTCTGTTTTACGGTGTCTGCAGGATTGACAGATTGATTTCTTTTGCTCCTTTTCTTAAATTGTTAAAAAAGGGGGTAATAGGAGATCACAATGAAATGCAAACAAAGAGTTAATTGCTGTTCTTAAATATACAAACCTAGTTAAAGCTATGTACTGTTGCTTATGAGATAAACTGTTGTATATTACCTGTGCGTAACAGTCTGTGTGGATCAAGCATATCTTGATCTCTTCTGATTGATATCCATTTTGTTTTGGGTTTTCAGCCTATTTTACTTTGAAGCCAAGTCAAGTTTAGTGAGTTTTTAACTTCCCAAGTTCAAGCTGCTTACTCAGATATTACCCCCAACAACTAAGCAAATACAGATAATCTTTTATATGAGTTTAATTTCTGGCACCTTCATATAAATATTCATGTAGATTTTAGCAAGAAATTCAGAATCAGGATTTTTAAATATGGACTAGCATTTCTCCCCATTGAATTTCATTTTGCTGGTTTCCGCCCACTCTTGTCAAGATCTTCCCAAATCTTAATAGCATCCTTTAGTATTTTGCTATCTCTCCATCTTTGCATGGTCTGTGAATTTTCTAATCTCCTCATCCAAGATATTTGCATATTGAACAGTGCAGGGCCTAGGACAAAGTCTTGTGATGTGAAGCCCCTAATATATCAGCTTGTTCTGTGTTCTCCACAAGGGCCTGATGGACGACTTCATTAAATGCTTTGCTATCCATTACTCTGGTCAAATAAATTGGCCACTCTGGAGAGTGAGATCAGATTAGTTTGACATGATGTGTCCTTTATAAATTCATGTTGGCTCCTACCAAGCAATACACAATTTTCTAAATACTCACAATCCAACTGTATGAGTGCCCTCTGTATTTGTAAGGGTTGGATTACATTATCAAGGTATGCTTGTTACTTAACAATTGAGGGTTTATTATTATTATTTTTGATGGTACAGTATACAGTATGTGTCCTACATCATATACCCTGAAACACTAAGGAGACCTAATACTGATTGAACTGTTAGTAGTAGAATATATTATTAAAATTTGATAAAGAACAAACAGGCAGCGTATATATGTAATACAAGAATATTGTACAAGGATATAAAGGTATGGAGAGGTGTAGTAAACAGTATGAGTGCAAACAAGATGTAACTATATTTTCTGTTCTTTTTATCTTATGTTAATTACTTTGTCTTACTTTTCTTACTCCTTTTGTGCATTTTGCATAGTATTGTTTATTCCAAAAAGGTAGTAGGACCTGCCTGCCTGCTCCCTCCTTTCCTCCTTCTTTCTTTCTTTCTTTCTTTCTTTCTTTCTTTCTTTCTTTCTTTCTTTCTTTCTTTCTTTCTTTCTTTCTTTCTTTCTTTCTTTCTTTCTTTCTTTCCTCTCTCTCTTGAGAAACAAAAGGGGGTAGGAAACTCATACTTTGGTACATGTGAACCCTATAAAAATATTCTAAATTGATCAATAAAATGTCCAGCTTGGAATGTAAAATATTTTCAGCCCTTCCTTGTTTTTCAAATTCACCCAATCTTCCCCTAGCTATCCAATGCCAATTTTGTTTTTTGGGTTTTTTTGGGGGGGGCAGGAGGGGAGATGTTCATAATGATATCTTGGACACAGACATCGACTGAAACTGATGGGCTGCATGGAAGGCTTGGTTGAAACTGGGAAGGAGACAATTTTTGCAATCCTGTCTTCCTACATCCCTCCCTACATCATTCAACAAATCTGATCTGGTTGGTTACGAAATCTGGAACTATAAAATGAGATAGGATTGGGAGTTGAAAAACAAGGTGAGGAACTTTGTGCTGGCCCAGCATCCAGAATAAATGTTGGATAGGGAATATTCTGAATTGAACCTCATGATTTGTAAATATATGGTCAAAGGAAGAATTTCCAAGATAAATTAATAAAGCATAATATTATATTACATTTAGTGGGTAGGGTGCAAAATTCTGGTTACTCTATAGCAGTAAAATTAGAGTTTGGTGTATCTCTTGGCTATTTTTAGTGGTTGTCCATTTTTTATTTTTTGCAGTCGAAAGCTGGTATCTCTGGACTGATGTACTGTATTAAGCCATAGTTTATTTTGATCATAGCTTTCAATTATTAAAGTACATAGTTTACATGTATGCATCATCCTAATAAAAATCAGTCAAGCTGGATTACGATTTAGTGCCATCTGTGAATCCAACCAATAACTATACACTTCGTAAACAAGATGAAAAGGAATCTTGTAATTTTAATAGATCACTCTCCTTTTTAACTCTTCCTCCATCCCTGGCAAGGGGAAAAAATTAATAAATGTTTTGTTTTGTTTTCTTTCATTCTGGAAGAACTGCCTCCATTAAAAAAAACAGGAAGAAAGAATTAGTACTGTGAATGTTCTCCAACTAAGAAGAGAAGCCTTGAATGCAAGCGAAGTCCTGTGAGAAAGTAAGGAGTTGGGACAGTCATCACTGCTGGAATGTGGAAACTATGAAGATGTCTCCTTTATTGCTTAGGGGTGGAAAGCACATTCAGCGAGTGGGAAGTACAAGCTGGTATGTATGACAGGCAGTAGTTCTCGAAGCGACAAACTGTGGGCGTAACCTCAACCTTCAGAGCAACTTGCCTAAACCTTTTCCATCCCCTTGAGATTGGTGCAGCCAGCTCAAGGGCTGGGGGGGGAGGAATGAGGCATGGAAGGAAGAGCAGATGTGTTTAATTACAACCCTATGCATCAGAGTTGGCGGTTCATGAGTGGCTCTCCATTAGCATCCCTCTCTTCTGGGTTTGTTTATTTTTGGAGGAACAAATGTTGAAAGATTCACCCCTATTGCTAGAAAAATTCAGAGCCCAAATTCTCGATATGGAATTTGTAAAAATCAGACGAACCATTCCCGAGGGAGTAGTAGGATGCACACGGAACATGTGAAAACCAATCCTCTCCCATCTTTCACCATGTTATTCTCATCCACATCGGGGTTTTGTTTCTTTGAGATGGCTTGATCTTTGCAGAAAGCCATGCGGAGCACCAGGCTGACCCCGACTCCTTGATTTCAAGGAGATCTTCGCCAAATTTATTTTTATCTTTGGACTTTCATTCCAGTTCTGGTTATGCAAACACAAGGAACAAGGAGCAAGGGGCAGTTTCTAATTTTAAAACCCAAAGTGAAATCTATATTTAGAATATTTTTTCCAGTTCCTATATTTGTTTTCTTTAAAAAAAAAAAAAGAAGTGCCATGTATAGAAATAGAATTAACAATTCTTTTTTTTGTCCTTTTACCTTGCATTATTATTATGGTTTGTTGCAGTAATTATTATTACTATTACTCTTTTAGTGAGTTATTTATTCAATTTATAACTCAAACAAGTGACTCTGGGTGGTGAATAATCCTAAAATCAATTAAAACCAAATGAAAAGGACAATACAAAAGGAAATTAAATCTGTACGTCAGGCGAGAAAATCATTTATGTTTTATTTATTTCTATTTCATATTTCTTAACTGCCCAGCTCCCTCAGATTATCATCTGTAGATGTTGACATAGCCAATAAATGGGGCCCTTAAGTCACTCAGGACCCCAGGTCCTGGTGTGTGGACTGACAGCATGCCAGCAACCGGGCCACACAAACAAGTGAAATCCCATCCATAGGATACAGGAAGCACATGAAACCATACCCCCTCCAGTCTGCAGAAATACCTCTCTCCATGCAACTGGTCCCTGGTGCCCAAAAGGCTGGGGGTCGCTGCCTTAACGTACTCGGGACTCCAGTCCCAGGCACACAAGACTTTAAAGTCTATGAGAGATCAACAGGGTTTGGGGGCCATTCTCATTTCTGATGAGAGACTGTTCCACAGCGCAAGTGCCATGGCAGAAAAACACATCTCCAGGTGCCCACTAGTTGACATTCCTTGCTTGCCAGGGCCTGGAATATGCCCATCCTGCCAGGTGGTTTGGAGGAACAACTGGGAGAAAAATGGTGTGTCTGCTAACCCCACAAATGGTTTTACAGGTGACAACCAACACCTTGAATTCTACCTGGAAACCAGCGCAGCTCTCAGAGCAGTGATATTACATGCATTGAGTATGAAACCCCATTTGCCCAGCTGCATCCAATTGCTCTTCAGTGACAGCCCCATGTAGACTGTATTGCAGTAATCCAAATGGGAAGTCACAAAGGCATGAGTAACAGCCAAGAGAGTTTCCTGGTCCAGGAATGAGCACAACTGGCATTCAACCCAAAGGTGTGCAAAGACCCTCTTATCCAAGATTACCACTTACTCTTCCAGCAGGAGTTGTGAGTCCAAGAGGATCCCCATATTGCACACACTGGGTCCATTCGAGTAAAATGCCATCCCATCCAGGACCAAAGGTGGAAAAACCTTCACACTGAAAAGCCCAAGTACTCAAAGAGACTTCAGGCCAACCTGAAGGCACCTCATCCAGAACCTAGTTTCAAAGCATGGGAACAGGACATCCACAGCACCATTCGGGTAGCCTGGGGTACAGAACTAAAGCTGAGTGTCATCATCTTATAATACCTCTCCCTGAAAGATTGGATCGCACCATCCAGCAGCCTCATTCAATATTTAATTAAATATTAGAAGGAAGAGAGAACCGAGCCTTGCAGCACTCCACAAAGTAGGAGCTAGAGGCTAGATTTGTCCCTCCCTGTCCTTATTATTTCTTTTTTATCAGTCATACTGGATTCCCTCAGGTACATTTTGGAATAGAATGGTAAAGTACTCTTACCTAAAGGAAGTCCAGCCACGTACAGGTAGACCTCAACTTACAACCATTTGTTTAGTGACCATTCAAAGTTACAACAGTGCCTAAACAATGACTTACAACAGGTCTATACACTTATGACAGTTACAGCATCTGCACATGTGATCACGATCCAGACATTTGGCAACTGGCTTGTATTTATGATGGTTGCATTGTCCTGGGTTCATACGATCGTGATTTGCAAGCTTCCCAGCTGACTTCCAACAAGCCAAGTGAATGTGAAGTCAGCAGGGAACATTGCCCCTCGCAATCACGTGACATCTCACTTAATGACTGCAGTAATTCATAATTCATGACCACGGCAGAAAAGGTCTTAACATTGGTTGCAGTCACATAATGCCTTGCTTAACAACTGCATCACTTAATGACAAATTTTACGGTCCCAACTGTCATCATAAATCATATCAATCCAAATGAGATCCATAAAAGAAGTATAATGTGCTTCTTTACAGGCCTGTTCAAATGTTGATGAAAAAAAATTGAGTTGTTTTTGCCTGCAAAATATGTTGAAACATAATAAAATATTTTCGGAAGTTGCATGTGTGAAGAAATAGCTTCAGTTAATGTTACCCCTTTTGGTTTTTCAAAGCAGCATAATGAAAGAATGTCAGTTTTCGATGAGGAGTGTTTTTAGCAGAAAGATCTATATATTCTGTGGTTGAACTTTTTCATGAATAGTACAAGAGGTCTTAACCAGGGGTCTCCAAACTATGGGCTGTGGCTTGGGACTGGACCATGGACTCTTGGCCAGCAGGCTTTGGAAATGGCTGGCCAGTGCACGCATGCATGGGTGTGCATTTCCCCCACTTGTGCTAGCACCTGTGGCCCTGTTTGCAAACAGGGACACTAGCATGGGGCGAGTGTCCTCAGCCCATTTGTGCATGTGCGAACGGGGACACCAGCCTGGGTGGGTTGCACAGCCCGTTTGCACATGTGTGAACGGGGCTGCTAGCTGCTGTGGGGGGATGCACGGCTGTTTGTACATGCGCACGACACCAGCACATGCCGCATGAACAAATGGGGCCACTAATGCCACATCAGTGTGCATGGCCCTGTGCGCACGTGCACCAATTTTGAAACTGTTCTCCTTCCCTCTGGTCTGCGAGCCTGGAAAGGATGGAGACCTCTGGTCTTAACCAATCATTATAACCTTTTCAGGACTTCTCTAGAGCAGAGGTCCCCAACCTTTTGGGCACCAAGGACCGGTGCCATGGAGAAAGGTTTTTCCGCAGAGCATGGGTGGTGGTGGTTTTGAATACTGTCTGCATCCCGAGGATGCAGCTTTGCTTGTTTGTGCGGCCACTTGCTTGCATGCTACAGACTGGTGCCGGTCCACGGACTGGGGGTTGGAGACCCCTGCTCTAGAGAACAATGAATGCTTTATACTGGAGGAAGATCAGGGAATGGTGATAATTTCCACAGATTCCTTTGAATACTTGCTTCCGAAGCCACATTTGCTGGGTCTTACTCCTAGAAAGTGTGTTTTAACCTTATGTACAGATAGTCCTCAACTTACAACAGTTCATTTAGTGACCATTGAAAGTTACAAAGGCACTGGAAAAAGTGACTTATGACCATTTTTCGCACTCATGACCGTTGCAGCATTCCCGTGGTCCCGTGATCAAAAAAGTCAGGCACTTGGCAACTGACTCATATTTATGACGGTTGCAGTATCCCGGGGGTCATGTGACCACGTTTTGCCCTCTTCTGACAAGCAACGGGGAAGCCAGATACACATTACGACCATGTGACTCACTGAACAACTGCAGCGATCCACTTAACAACTGTGTCAAGAAAGGTTGTAAGATGGGGCAAAATTCAGTTAACAAATGTCCAGCTTAGCAACAAGAATTTTGGACTCAGTTATGATCATGTCGAGGACTTCCTATAGTGCTTGTAAAGAGGAGCATTATCTGGCTGCTGCAGATAATGTGTATTTGAACCTGTTACAAGCACTGTAACAGCTGCTTGACATTGTTTCATGGGAATAATTTGTAGCCATCATTTGGCCTAGATAGTTGGCAAAAGCTCTTGCAAGTGATTTGAAGGGATGAAGCAGTTAGTTCAGAAATAGCCCTCAAAACAGGATCTCCTTAAAAACCTTTTATTACTATTATTATTATTATTGCACCATTACACAGCCATCCCTAATTAGTATTAGGAGATGGATGGAGTAATTCTGGTAATATTCAGGTTTCCTTGACAAATCAAAGATGTTTTTTCCTAGGTTGAAGCAATGATGATAATCACAGTCTTTCTCAAACTTCCTGTCCTCTGTTGATTCATGGAAAATTCTTCTCACTAGGGAGGAAAAAAATATGAATGAAAGGATTTAAAATTTCTGCTGTTTTGTCGTTTCCATCAGGTTTCTTTATTCACAATTAAAATCACTCAGCAATGAAGATGAAGATGTTGAAGATTAGCGTCATATGCGAGGAGAAAATACTTTATTGCATAAATTTTCCACTTTTTTTCTTTAAAAAAAAGAAAAAGAAACAATGGTATAGAAAAGGATGAGGAACAATCTGAATGTGACAAATTTCTACTTAAAAAAAACCCTGAAAACTTTGGATTATCCTGCCTGCAAAGAATAATCTTCTGAGTTATAAATGTTATAGTTGAAACTATTTCTTTCCTCCAAGCCTGGGATTCTATACTGGAAGAAGATGGTGACAAGCAGAAAGTACAACTGATGACATTCTTATTGTCACACAAAAGTATAGACATATTGTCAGCTGCTGCTATTTCCATCTTCATGTATCCTACATGCTGAACCTGTTCAACTTCTAGCTGATATGCATTGGATAAATGCCCTAGGTCTTTTTCCTCTAGTAACACAAACATCCCTTTCCCACAGAAGACCCAAAGAATAGGCTGCTAAAACTAAATAGATGAGGCTAAATGAAAAAAAAACACCTACAAAACAAACCCATAGGAGCTAATTCTTAAAAGTTGTATTATTATTCTGAAGCCTTAGGTTATAAATGTGCCAAATTAAGTAACTGTATGTAAGCCTAGGCATACAAAAGAGATGCAAATTTCTAAATAACCACTAGATGGCAGTGAAGAGATACAGAAAACTGTTGCTTTTTGCTGCTACCTGATGGTTTATCCCAGACTTGCAATCTCTATTTATAGGTAGTCCTTGATTTACAACCACAATTGAGCCAATGTTTCAATTACTAATCAAGACAGTTAAGTGAGTTTTTCCCTTTGACCTTTCTTGCCACAGTTGTTAAGTGAACCACTGCAGTTGTTAAGTTAGGAACACTGTTATTCAATGAATCTGGCTTCCCCATTGACTTTGCTTGTCATATGTTCACAAAAGGTGATCACTTGAGCCCAGAACATAGCAACCATCATAAATACATGCAGGTTGTCAAGTGTCTGAATTTTGATCACATGACCATGGGAATGTTGCAACAGTCATGTGAAAAATAAGCCACTTTTTTCAGTAACTTCGAATTGTCACTGAATGGCGATAAGTTGAGAACTACCAGTAAAAGGTCTAATAAGTATACAATATTATACAAACAGAAATCTGTCATAACCTCTTCAAAATAACACAATTTCTTAACCAACCTTTCTTGTGCAACATCAACCATCTTTTCTATGCTCCTTTTGGTAGGAATATAAACCAAACTTTTACTCTGGGTTCTTTTTGCTCTGCTCTTGCATGATGGCACTATAGTCCACATGTACCTTTAATCTAATGAATACAGGGATTTTCCAAACCCACAAATCAAGCCTCAGAGACATATGTCGTGATGTTTTAATATAGCCAATAAAACCGTTTTCTAAATAGAGAAGAATAATCAATCAAGAATTTGATTTCAGATGTGTAAAAGCAGAAATGTATACCAGGGGATTTTTAATCTTTTTTTCAAAGAAATAAGCAACAACAACAACCTAATGTCTATGTGACATAATCAGGCCAGTAGAAAGTCCCCCTTATGGCTGACGAATCATCCCAAAGCGTGAATAATATAACAAGAGAATGGAAGCTTCCTTAGAAAGAGGAGAACAGATTTGGATAATTCAGCCTACAGCATTTGAAATTAACAGGCTGGTTATGTATGACATTAGTGAAACAAGCCAATGCTTATGGCAGCATCTTGCATTGCTGACTTAAAATGGAAAGAATCATATCCAGCCCTAGTATACTATGATGAGAAGAGGCCTCCTAAGTTTGCAGGTAGAGAGTCACATGTTTCGTCGGAAACTCCCAACAATGGAAGAAGAAGACGGATCATCCTTGCATCTTTGCCTCCTTACAACTCTGTTCTGTAGAGCTACAGGACACTGTGGGAGTGGGTGTCTGGAAAGGGAAGGGGTACGTTGCCAACATGAACAATTTCTTTCTGCTGCCAACATGAGTCATTGCTGGATTTTGATTCAATTCATGACCAGAAAGAAAGCTTTTGTTTATAAAACCCTGATTAGGCTCCAGGCCAACCAACTTACCATCACATTGCTACCTGCCAAAGACACATTTGTTTATTTGTTTACATGTTAATATTACATATTTTCTCATTCATTCATTCACTCATTCATTCATTCATTCATTCATCAAATTTAGAAACCAACCATTTTCCTTACAGAAAGCTAAGATCCTGTGGAACTTCCAAATCCAGATCGGCAGGCAGGTACTGGCCATTCAACCAGACATCGTGGTAGTAGGCAAGAAACAGAAAACAGTGGTGGTGGTAGATGTAATTACTATCAAGTGATATCAAGTGATAGCAACATCAGGAAGGAGTACGAGAGGCAGGAAGAGTACCAGTGTCTGAAGGGGGAAAACTGGAGAAGATGTGGAAAGTAAAAGCCAAAGTGGTCTCAGTGGTGGTTCCACTTGTGGCTGTGACTCCTAAGCTGGGAGAGTGGTTCCAACATATTCCATCAGAACTCTCCCATCAGAACTCTCTGTCCAGGGCTGGAACAGCTAAGATCCTACACAGAACCCTCAGACTCCCAGGCCTCTGGTAGAAGACATAGCTTGAGGAAGATATAGATCACCCATAAGGCTGAGAAGGGAATTTTAATGAAATGATATATGATGATATATATGATATATAATAATGCAATGCAATGCAATAATGGCAAAGGTTTCCCCTATTCAGTCATGTCTAACTCTAGGGCAGGGGTCCCCAAAGCCTGGTCCGTGGACCTGTACCGGGCCACAGCATGCCAACAACCAGTCCGCACAAACGAGCAAAGCCCCATCCGCGGGATGCAGGCAACACACAAAACCACGCACTCTCTGGTCCATGGAAAAACCTCTCTCCACGGAACCGGTCCCTGGTGCCCACTATGCACTATGTCTGCTCTAGGGGACAGTGCTCATCTCCTTTTCTTAGCTGAGGGAGCCAGCATTGTCCAAAGATTTTTCCACAGTCATGTGGTCAGCATGCCATCACAAAGCACGGAGCATGTGGCAAAACACAGAACACTATTACCTTCCCATTGAAGCAGTACCTATTTATCTACTCACATTTTTTTATTTTTTTTAATCCCATTTATATCCTGCCCTTCTCCGAAGACTCAGGGCGGCTTACAATTTAAAGCACAAATCAATGTGCTTAGCAATTTTGCACGCTTTCCAACTGCTAAATGGGCAGGAGCAGTGGCAAGAATGGGAGCGTGGCCCATCACATTGTTCTCAGGTCTCAAACCCAGGCTTTCCAGCTGACAAGCCCAGCTTCTTAACCACTTGAGCCATCGCTCCCTGATAATGTAATATCGTATATTGTATACAGTATATCACATTCAATCTCATAGGGTTACAGGAAAAACCTTGGAGTTTATCGTTGATATCACACTGAGTATCAGTGTGAAAGTACATAACATTCATGTGTAGATTAATGTAATGCTTGCCAGATTACAGTATTGTAATTGTCTTCTAGAAGATCCCTAATGATATGTGGGAAGTAATGTTGACTTGAGGTTCTAGCATCCTTGAAAACCAGGCAGACTGAATGGCTCCCACACTTGAAAAACAGGAGTTCATTTGTCTTACAGCCCCGTTTGCAATCTTAGCAAATCTGAGAACCCACCAAAGGGAAAGAGTTAAGCCTTTTCTCTTCTTCTCCTCTTCTAGTTGGCAGAAAGTTTGTAGTTTAAAATTACACACTGACTCTGGTATAGAGACACAAGAAATTATAGAGCAGACACTGTCCAGGACAACGTATAATTTAAAATTGTAGTAAAGAATGTATACCGCATGGCAAAATAAGTGAAGTGCTTCTTCAAATATAAGTGTTTTGGATAGAAAAGCTGTAATTATCCACTCCTAGGGAAATGTTTGCATTCATTCTAAATCAATATTTACTATTCATCTCTTGTGTTCAACAAAACAAGGATTTAACTTTTTTTTATTTTAATGAGGTACTAAGACTACAATAATTCTACAATGTAATTGTCTCAATACAAAATATTGCTAAATTGTGTTGCTATTCTGGGAAAGAGCCATTTATACAAAGGAGGACGGGAAAGTGTGTGTGTGGGGGGGGCGGAGGGAGACATCCCTATTTGTGAAATGTTACTACAGTAACATGCAATTCAAACTCAGCCAAGCAGGAAGATTACCAAATTCAAGAGCTGTTAAGCTGTCTCTCTGTTAAGACCCTTAACTGGAAGCAGTCGGGTGAGTCTTCTTCTTCTCACCCGAGTCAAAAAGATGGACCCCTTTCTTCATAATGATGCCTTTGCAGCTGAAGTTTGACATCAAATCCCCCCCCCCCTTTTCCTGATTTAGTTCTATTTCTTTGCTTTTTAAGGGCAACCCTTCTTTCCAGTAAATTTTCAGGGGGAAAAGAAAAAAAGGCCGCAAACAATTAATGTGAATAAAGGGAGCATCCGCTCTTAGCCATCATGGTGGAAATCTAAAGCCATTCTGACAAGACTTAAGAAGAAGCTGCTAAAATTTGATCACCAGATATACATTTCTTTTAACCGCCAGCGCTTTCATTGTGTAAAGAAGTTGGCTACTTCCCAATAATTGTTCATGCTTTATTTCCAAACATCCAGAAGCAACAAAGTCAACGGAATGGACCAGAGCTTCATTTTCAAGTAAGTGATCTCCAGTTTTTAATTAATGTTGCCAGATTCTCAGAGAATACAAAGAAAAAGCAGTGTTATATCTCCAAATGTCCTTCATACCAGTCCCCTAATCTTCCATTCTCTCTTTTTCCATCTCTCTCCCCACCACTTTAAAGTCTTATCTTCCTCTAGTCTAGAGCAGGGGTTCCCAATTTTGGGAACTTTAAGACATGTGGACTTCAACTCCCAGAATTCCCCAGCCAGCTATGGAGGCTGGAGAATTCTGGGAGTTGAAGTTTATATGTCTTAAAGTTAACAAGTTTGGGATTCCCTGCTCTAGAGAACTGTATTTCCCATTGATTAAAACACACACTAATTCACTGTGTAACTGTGTGTCAGAAGATGGAGGATGAAGGGGGGGAAAAAGCATCCTATTTTCTGTATTCTACTACTTTTGTTCCTACCTTGCCTAAAAAATAATAGAGGAGAAAGAGGTTGTTTTGTGGAGATGGTGGGAGGAACCAAAGGCCAAGAATTTTCCCCTGGCTTAGATTTTAATCTGAGTTGAAGAAGAATGTTGAGGTTTTAAGAACTTGCCTGTTTGTTGAGGTAGACTTTTAAGAATCCCTGAAATTTGATTTCTGAGCCTGGCTTGGAATATTATCACCAGGCTTCCCAGACCACACTTGAAACAGGTCAGAGAAGGAAAAAAAAAAGAAAAGAAAGAAAGAAATCTAATCCCAGCAAAAAGTAGGCTGGTGTCTAAATATGGGCCTATCTCATTTTGGTCTGTTTAAAAAGCTCGTTTCCATGCCATTTCCATGCCAAGCTCCAGCATGATCAAAATGAAAATGATTGAGATACAAAGACTTTTTTTAAAAAAAAAAATCATAGTGGAACTGGTAATTGGCCTGTAACTACCGCTGGCTCAGAAATATAACACTGTAACTTCAGAAAACTGGGCATTTAAGATCCCATCTTTTATTTTAACCTGACATTGGCAAGCAACCCCTACGCCACAAAGCCAAGTAAAAGTTTACAGTTGAATATTTCTCCTATATCATGAAAAGAAGAAAAGGGTTACAGGAGAAAACCACCACACTTCACAAGCTGCAGATATTTTCAGTTTCTTTTCGGATTTTTCACTGGAATCTATGAAAACAGATCCAGAAACCATAAGCAGAAAGAAAGACAAAAAGCCCTTTGGGTATTTAGAATAGTTAACAAGAAGCTAACGCGTAACAGTTGGCTCCAACTATTTCTATGCAGGAGTCAGTTACTCATTACCCTCCATGCCTTGAAGACAGGTAACAAGAGGTACTGTATGAATAACATTTATGTAGACTATTTTATTGAGACAGAGTTAAATAATATGAGAAAAGAAAGTCAAATATTATTGAGAGAAGATAAGTTAAACAATATGTCCTCCTATCCACTCCCCCCTCCCCCAACATTTGTCCTCCTTTTCAACTGTCCCAATCCTCCTTGGGAGGACAAATTTATTTATTATTTATTTATTATTTTGACTTCTATACCACCCTATTCCCGTAGGACTCAGGGCGGTTTACAGGGCAATTAAAACCATACAATACAAAAGTTAAAATAAATTTAAAACAAGTAATTAAATTGAAACCCAAAAATTAAAACTTTAAAACCCAATTAAAAACCGCTCAGTCTAGGCCAGACAGCTGAAATGTTGAGGGAGGAGATAGGAGAACATATTGTTTAACTTTCTTGTCATCCGATGTACATGAAAATACTTTTTGCAGCATCAGAAATATTATTATTATTATTATTATTATTATTATTATTATTATTATTATTATTATTATTATTATTATTATTATTATTATTATTATTATTATTGCAGAAATGTACTAGAGCAGCAGCATTCCCCCACCTTTCTGGGTAGGCCACCTGGCAAAGAGGGAGGGGGGTTAAGAAGGGATGGTTTTCTGTGAGGGGCAGGTGTGCGCGCACAGCTTCATTGGAGTGAGCTGTGAGCGCTGGCGCCCACCACCTGCGTGAGTGGGGCTGCGAGCATCAGTTCTACTGTGAATACAAGCCCCATTGCAAATGCCGTTGCCCGCTGCAAGCGCAAGTGGGGCTGAGAGTGCAGGCCATCTATTAAGTATTATTTGCTATTATCTCACATAGCCTAGTTACGACTAGTCCACAGCTCAGAAGTGGGTTATGGCCCACAGGTTGGGGACCCCAATGATAGAGCCATTTGGAGGAACATTATGCCTCTCGAGGTCAGATCTGCCTCCACCCTCTTGGTCTTCCAAATCTAGCTCTGCCAATTGGGGGCATCCTGATAGGGCTGTCTCATTCTGGAGGTGGGCAATAGATTAGAGGAATCCTGCCTTCACCCCACGTACAAACTGGCAATATATAATATATAGTGTTCAATGTAACTTTTAAACCACACCCTGCCTACCTTTATTTCAGATAGAATCAAAAATGTCTCCTTTTAGTGTTGACTGATGTGAGAAAACACCCTCCTCTTTCATCTATTAAGTATTACTCGCTATTACTGTATCTGGGGCTTGAATATTGTCAAAATAACTCAGCAATGATTTATCAAAGTAAATAGGTAAGCATAAGTCTTGCCAGCTCAAACAAACAAAGGATGAAATAGACTGGTGTGACATTAACATTTCTCAAGAAAACACTGGCGTAGTAAACTCAATATTGAAATAATGTATGGAACATGATCTCCCATGGCTTTCCTCTGGCCTCTCCCCTTGTGTATCTGTCCCACATTTGCTCCAGAATTTCCTAAATCTTCTGGGGCTGATTTCATGCATAGAGAGGTGATTTGGTGGAGATAGTATTTACTCTTCTGGCATATTGTGTATGGCATAAGGAGGACATAATTGGATGCTAATGTTGATAACAAAAATGGAAAGTATCATTTCCACCTGCGTGTGATGGGTAAAAACTTCTTAAAATTATTTGTTTGCTTATTAAATTTATGTGCCACCAATCTCGTCAGAGATTACTCTGGTTGGCTTACAAACATTACCTATTAAAATAATAAAACAATAAACATCAATAGTAAATATCATTAAAAATGGGAGTCTACCTCTGTGAAGATCTGACCTGGAAAGTTAACACAACCCAGGTGGCTAGAAAGGCCCAACAGAGGCTTCACTTTCTTAGGATCTTGCGGAAGAACAGGGTAGAACAACAGCTAATGACCCTCTTTTACCGGTCTACCATAGAGAGCGTCCTCTCGTATGGTATTGTGGTTTGGTATGCTGGTCTGACAGCCGCGGATAGGAAAGTATTACAGAGGGTAGTGAGCACAGCACAAGACATTGTGGGCTGTTCCCTGACACCACTGGATGACATCGCCAGGGCTCGTTGCCTTGGAAGAGTGAGGAAGATTCTCAGGGATGACTCACACCCTGGACGGTATCTCTTTACTCTCCTACCATCCGGTAGGAGATATAGGAATATAGCCAGCCATACCAACAGGCTGAAAAATAGCTTTTATCCGTGGGCTGTTAGGCTTTTAAATGGGACATAATCTTATGCAGAATTGACTTGGGAGGCTGGTGTGTGGTGTAGTTGGTTCACATAGTGTGGTGGGATGGAGGGTTTGTTGTCACTGTGTGTTGGGGGGAGAGAGCACAGGGGGAGGCTCAGCTAATCTCAATGTACACATGTTGTACTTTGACAATAAAGGTTTATTATTAAGGACATGGGTAGAGCTAAGGTCTTTCCTAATCCAAGAGCCTCCTCCATAATGGTGCACACCTGTTGGGGCCCAAGGTCAGCTGGCAGAGCCAGGGCTTCAGGCCCTTACACAAACTCAAAAGGTGGGTGCAGACCTCACCTTGGGGGTTCAAAGTTCCAGAGGGCAGGAGCCATGGCAGAAAAGGCTCTTCTTCTGGACCCCATCAGCTGAAAATCCTTGGCTGACTGAGCCTGCAGCATGCTGCTCCTGCCAGCATGGGTGGAGTGGGTCAGTACCATTGAAGTGAGATGATTCTTCAAGTAGCCTGGACCCATGCCATGAAGGGCTTTAAAGGTGATAATCAACGCCTTGAATTGCACCCAGAAACAAATTGGTAGAAAAGTTGAAGCATGTTGTCCTCCATCCAGACCTCCACAGACTCCAGGCACTGCGAGAGGGCAGTGACAGCATCACTGGGGTCACCAGGTGTGGAAAGATAGAATTGAGTATCACCCATGAATTGATGATACTTCAACCATGGTGAGAAGAAGCCTCTGGTAACACTCCCAACTGATCCCATGAGCCCAGCTTGAAGAACAGGGTCTCATATCTGAAAACCTGGGGAGCAAGACCCCTGAAGGCCAAGAGAGATTCTCAGATGACCACTGTCACTCCACCTCCCCTGCCCTGGACCCTTGGCTGGTGGTGCCAAACCCTAAACCTGTCCAGACATATTTCCAAGAACAGCACTCCCTCTTCCTTTCCCTCCCCCCCACCCCAGCGTTACAGAGTCAACCACGTCTAGGTGACACATGCCTCTCTGCTTCTTAAATATTCATTTAAACGCCATCTATGTTGGGCCCTAATAATATATTCATTTTTTTTCTGACTTGTTTCTTCTTATGGGCATGTACTTTGCTTGGCACAAAGACTAAGACTTCTGTAAGCAAAATTAGGAAAAACTCATGTGCTGCTATTTTCAAAATAATAATTGTTAATTAAAGTAAGGAAACTCCTGTTCTTTCTCTCTCTCTTTTTCTCTTCCCCCACCCATTTCTTCATTTCTGGCTCAAACTCTTGTCAAAAGATGTAGTAAGAGCTGGCAAGCTTAGTGTTCCTAATGGATGGAAATCTCAGCCAGGTTGCTCAGTCCTTGCTATTTTTATTATCTAATTATTTTTAAATTATCCCCCCAAAAAACCCAAAACAAATGCCAAGCAGTCTTGCACTTATTATTCTTATTATTCTTATCATCATCATCATCATCATCATCATCATCATCATCATCATCATCACTTTATTAAATATATATATATATTTGACGTTGAACTGAATTTTATCATGTGTGAATTAGTTTGCAGAATGTTCACACTAATGGACATCATCTATTAAGAAAGACAAACTGAAGGAAAGAAAACTTGGAAACCTCTAGGTTAGGGTTTTCTTCTCAAAGGAATAGCAATTATTTATTTATTTCTGTCCATTCAAAGGACATTACAAAGAGCACTTTTGTCTCTAATAATTCATCTGATTGAAAATTAAGTCCGATGTATACATCGGTCCAAAATGTTTTTCCCATTTTTTTATTGCAACTTGAGGAATTTTAGAAAAATCATCCAGGACAGATTTTATGTTGCTAGTCTAAACTATGGATCTCCAAAACAATCTTGGGGTGATTACTTGCAAGTTTAAGTACCGTATTTTCCGGCATATAAGACAACTTTTTAACCCATGAAAATCATCTCAAAAGTTGGGGGGTCGTCTTATACACCCAGTCGTCTTATACGCCGGAAAATAGTACATAAATCAATCAAGCGCCCCTGTTCTTGCAAAGCAACTTCAAGCCTCCTTAGTCCAGTCCCCCCTCCAATGTGACTCTCCCTTCCCACCCCCAAGAGCCTCTCAGCCCCTTCCCCTCCCCCTTGCAAACGCCAGACCCCGGGAGCTCTTGCGTCTATTCCAAAGGGTGGGTGGAAGGAAAAGCCCCTTTCGGCTCCGGCTTGGCTGCAAGTCAGCGAGCCCAGGAAGGCACGCCCTCCCCTCTCACTGTGGAGGAAGCAGGGCAGGCTGGCGTCTGGCGGGAGCCGGCAGGGCAGTCCTGCGCACGCGCGCGCTCCCCGGCTCCTAAGGAGTTTTCGGGGAGCCATGGCAGGCGCCTCACGCTCTTCCCTCTTCATGCAGCATCGGCGGAGCCATCCGGCGTCGGGCGGGAGCCGGCAGGGCAGTCCTGCACATGCGCGCACTCTCCGGCTGCTAAGGAGTGCTCCTTAACAGCCGGGGAGCACGCCGATGCTGCTTCAAGAGGGAAGAGTGTGAGGCACCTGCCATGGCTCCCCGAGGACTCCTTAGGAGCCGGGGAGCGCGCACGTGCGCAGGACTGCCCTGCCGGCTCCCACCAGACGCCAGCCTGCCCTGCTTCCTCCACAGTGAGAGGGGAGGGCGTGCCTTCCCGGGCTTGCTGATTTTCCAGCATATAAGATGAAAAATCTTGAAAATCATCTCAAAAGTTGGGGGGTCGTCTTATACGCCCAGTCATCTTATACGCCGGAAAATACGGTATGTATCTCTAAGTTGCTGTTTAGGTGGTATCTGAAACCACTTAGATTTTGATAAATGTATATATAACAGGAGAATACATTCTGGTTTTGTTTGGTGTCTTAAAAAGGAAATACCTCCCCAGATAAAGAAAATGTTACTTATTGTAATAATAATAATATTATAATAATAATAATACTGCTAAGCTTGTAAGCCGCCCTGAGTCTTCGGAGAAGGGCGGGATATAAATGGAATAAAAATAAAATAAAATAAAATTATTATTAATAATAATAATAATAATAATAATAATAATAATAATAATAATAATAATAATAATATTTTAATAGAGTCTGATAGATGTTGACAGAAAACTATTAACTTATTGTGGAATGATATTGCTAAGCACATTGCTAAGCACATTGCTAAGCACATTTAATTTGTGCTTAGATTGTAAGCCGCCCTGAGTCTTCGGAGATTATATATATATTATATATATATATATATATATATATATATATATATATATATATATATATATATATATATATATATATATATATATATATATATATATATATATATATATATATATATATATATATATATATATATATATATATATATATATATATATATATATATATATATATATATATATATATATATATATATATATATATATATATATATATATATATATATATATATATATATATATATATATATATATGGGAGCTAATCAGAGATTCTGGCCTGAAAATCTGCCCACCCATTCTTAGTTTACAAACCATATAAAAACAGGTAATGGGCCAGATTTAATCCACAGGCTGCTGTTTGCCAACCCCTGCTTTTCATGACAACACTTACAATATTACAGAGAGAAAGAATTAAATACTCATTCTATAGCAAAAACTTGAATTTATTTATTCATTGTTGAAATAATATTTAGAATGCTGTTCAAGCAGATTCTTTCTTAGGGGTTATTTAAATATTGAAAAAAATACCTGTTATTGTCATAGTTATTATTCGTATTTGCAATATAATATATTTATGGGTAATTATGGATATGACAGAATCTATTATTAAATTACACACTGGTAGATTTGTATTAAAAAAAACAAAATAGAGTGATGTAGTTTAAATCTTATGGCTGAATGAATATGCCTCACCGGATTTCTGCTTTGGAGCAGATGGAAGAAGAAAATGATCTGCTTTGCAAGCCAGTGATATTTTACATTTTGTGTTTATGTAACATTGATGATTTTCACAGAAATGTATGCAAAGTACATAGGAAGTTGCACATACAGAGAAAGCATGAGATTTTAGGCACTCTATTAAGAGTCAGGCCACTTTGATTTATTTTATATATGCTTACCTCACACTGGAAAACAGGATACCTCTGCTACATCAGATGAAAGGTTCAATTAGATTAGTTCAGTTTCCAAATACCAACTACCAGGTGACTTGTAGAAGCTTATATAGTTAGACCACAAAGGGAACAGCCTCCCTTCCTATTTATCTCTGGCAGCATCTGATTTTTTGAGGCACATTGCAGGGGTGTGTACAAACCACAAGATTTGGGTCAGATTCCAATTCTGCAACACAGGCTTCATTTCAAAGCAAATTGGGTAACCCAAACCCTTGAGTAGCATAAATGGCTGCAGACTTTTTTTCATTTTTAACAGAATGAGAAATAATTAGAGGCACATTAGAACTTCTTGGAGAGATAAATTCTGCTAATATTAGAGATATTTCAGAACTGGCTTCTTTATGTTTTCCTAAATCATTGGTGCATTTTTTTTTCTTTTTAGAGAATTATGTAATATTTGCAGATATAGTTTTTTTTTTTAAAAAATCAGGATGAACCCTGTCATGTTTCAGGCAAATAGGGCCAGGAAAAAGGGGGAGGTGTTATTTATGAAATAACCCATCTTCTATATAATTTAGTCATAATTTCTACAGAAAAAGACCAGATTATAAAGTTGCTCTAAATTTAGTCTATATAGTAACTCTTTTGTTTAGACATACTGTAGATACCTCTGTAGACACCTTTCCAGTTTTTTTTTCTTATACAGGACTAACTGTACTAGCTTAAGAAGAATGAAACAGCTGACCCAAATGGCAGATCTGAAGTGTCATGAAAGATCAGCTGATTATTGATTTTACAATTATAGTTTTTAACTCCAAAATGCTTGCACAATTTTCTTATTCATTATTTAAATACTGTACACATTGATTTGGGTGGATGAGTGCTTTGATTCACATTGTGTCTAAAACTCCTTCCTTCCTTCCTTCCTTCCTTCCCTCCCTCCCTCCCTCCCTCCCTCCTTCCTTCCTTCCTTCCTTCCTTCCTTCCTTCCTTCCTTCCTTCCTTCCTTCCCTCCCTCCCTCCCTCCCTCCCTCCTTCCTTCCTTCCTTCCTTCCTTCCTTCCCTCCCTCCCTCCCTCCCTCCCTCCCTCTTTCCTTCCTTCCTTCCTTCCTTCCTTCCTTCCTTCCTTCCCTCCCTCCCTCCCTCCCTCCCTCCTTCCTTCCTTCCTTCCTTCCTTCCTTCCTTCCTTCCTTCCTTCCCTCCCTCCCTCCCTCCCTCCCTCCCTCCCTCCTTCCTTCCTTCCTTCCTTCCTTCCTTCCTTCCTTCCTTCCTTCCTTCCTTCCTTCCCTCCCTCCCTCCCTCCCTCTTTCCTTCCTTCCTTCCTTCCTTCCTTCCTTCCTTCCCTCCCTCCCTCCCTCCCTCCCTCTTTCCTTCCTTCCTTCCTTCCTTCCTTCCTTCCTTCCTTCCCTCCCTCCCTCCCTCCTTCCTTCCTTCCTTCCTTCCTTCCTTCCTTCCTTCCCTCCCTCCCTCCCTCCCTCCCTCCTTCCTTCCTTCCTTCCTTCCTTCCTTCCCTCCCTCCCTCCCTCCCTCTTTCCTTCCTTCCTTCCTTCCTTCCTTCCTTCCTTCCTTCCTTCCTTCCTTCCCTCCCTCCCTCCCTCCCTCCCTCCCTCCTTCCTTCCTTCCTTCCTTCCTTCCTTCCTTCCTTCCTTCCTTCCCTCCCTCCCTCCCTCCCTCCCTCCCTCCCTCCCTCCCTTCCTTCCTTCCTTCCTTCCATATTTTTCTTCTGAGGCACATGGATATAATTCTTTCAACAATTAGCTCAAAGGATAGAAAAGGAGCTAGTGAAAAATAATTATGAAGGAGACCAGACAGGGATTGTATATACCAGAAACAACCAATAGGGATTCAGAATTATTCATCATTCATTCTATTCTTACTTCCATTTATTCTTTCTATTACTTTTACCATCAACATATGCATAGTCATATATTTCAGCAAGGAGGCACCCATCGTGTCTACTCATAGAGATTAATTTAGTTATTTATTTAATCAGTGTATATAGATTGATCAATTTCAATTTATAGAGAAGCACAGCAAGGCAGGCAAAAGAAGCACGAATGAAATGTAGATTAAAATATAGCACCAGGCCTTTCCTTCCTTTCTTACCACAAAGCAGGCCCTTTAAATCTGTATTATGTGGTAGTGTTGTTTTTTGTTGTCTCACCTCCTCACTTATATCTTAGATGACTCATAGCAGGGAATCTGAAGTTTTAAACACTGCTCTGGACGTTTTGCAGATATGCTATCACAGAGTTACATAAGGGAAAAAAAACATTGTAAGCCGCCCAGAATCATTTGAGACAGTGAGATGGGTGGCATATAAATTTAATGATAGATAGATAGATGATAGATAGATAGATAGATAGATAGATAGATAGATAGATAGATAGATAGATAGATAGATAGATAGATAGATAGATAGGCAGATAGACAGACAGACAGACAGACAGATAGCTAGACAGATAGACAGACAAATAGTCTGGCTTTGTCAAAGAATGAACAGCCCTTTCCCAACAGAGAGGGAGGGATACAACACAACCTATTTCCTATTTATAACACAGTCCTTTCCAAGCAGGTTCCACACCCATTTGCACTGTTCCGGTGACCCTGAGGGCACAGATAAACCTCCAAATGGCCTCAATGGCTCTCAGAAAGAGTGCTAATGACCAGATGACTGCAAGGAATATAAATCATTCCATCCTCCACCATTCAGTCAGAACTGAAGAAGCTTCTTGGATGAGAAACAAAAGGTCTTCAAAGAAAAAACAAAGTCTAGTTGCCTTTTGGAAAACCATCTTTGGGACAACCACGACCTGGATGACTGACAACCTCCACAGACTTGCTCTATTCACCTTTGATGAAAATAATGCTATTCATATGGATTTCTTGATCCTAGCTCCACCTTCAAATTCAAGAATGCATGGCAATGCTCAAAATTTCCAAACAATGTTTATGCAGACTTTGGAGGCTCACAAAGGAAATTTGGTTGCAACACAACAACAGTAGGCCTCACACTTTATAAACCACCCAATGAGAAATTGCAGTGTTGAACTTGAATCTCACTGTTTTCCCCTACCTGCCATGCAAAGGAGACTTGGGGCCTGTGATTGTCATTTTTTTTTCCAAAACGGAAGGGCACCTGTTTCATTCAAATGAAAAGGAGACAGCCATGTCTGCAGGTAGAAATTCCTTGTAAATTCCTTCCCCTATGAGGCTGGGAAAGATTCTAGTTTGAATCTCTGAGGGGCTGTGTTAGTCTGACAATTTTAAAATAAAATTGTTTGACCAGATATAAAGCTGTTTTCTGTCCTAGCTTAGGACATGGAGCCTTTTCTTTAAGGAATCTGAACACTTTTTATACTTTTGAAGAAAAAAATGAGGTCAGGAGAAATACCCATCACCTAGGGAAGAAAAATAGGGGCATTGCCTCTTTTCCTTACCCTGGGGGAACGGGGGAATCCTGTATGGTTCCTGGACACACAAACACAAAAAAACCCACCCCATACTTAATTGGCTTGTAAAGGAGAAGTGACATAAGACAATATTCTCATAAATAATAAAGGAGAACAAGTTTAAATTATTATTTAAAAAATGGTGGCAAAATATTTTCATATATTAGTAGAGAGAAAAAAGGCAAGGTGGATATAGTTAACACTAATATTAATGTAACTGGATGAGAATATAATAGCCATAGCAGCAGAGACAGAGATAAACACTTTGGTACAATAAACCAAGGCGATTAAATCAAAGCAGGGGTTCTCTTTTTAGAAGAGAGACTTTGGAGTTTAGTTGAAAACTTGTCCAAGACTGATTGGCTTTCTACTGGTTGTAAAGATAGAATTAATTTCGAATTGGGAAGGAATTATGTGAACAGCCTGGCATTCTGTGGGATCCTCATGGTTTTTCAAATATAAACGTACAGAGCCTGATTAGTGTTAAAGGCTCAAAGTGACAAAGACAAGTATTAATGTTAAAGTCTGTGGGTTGTAAATCAATAGTTTAAATAAACGATTTGAGCTGTTCATTATGGAAACTTCATTCTGAGAATAATTATATGTCTAAAAGTCAAAGTGAGATTTAAGTCTTCTGTTGATCTACAAAGATTTGGCAGACATCATACATACTTAATCAGTCACAATATACCTCTAGGCTTTAGAGTGTAACTTCCTTATACTAGGAAATTCACTAAATGATGTGTGTTTGTTCATATTTGTTCATTCTACTGGCCATGGACCATGTGTAGGCTCTGTAAAACTGCCTGCTGAGGGTTAATGCTTGGCAGTGCACTGGAAAGTCATCCTTTCACAAGTCCATTAAGAACTCGCAGTGCAGCAGCATAGACATTTCATGCTATTTTCTTGGAAGAAAATTGTTCAGCAGTGAGCTGGATTAGAAGTCAGACAGAAATGAGTTGTGGGAAAAGCTTCCAGTGAAGTGAAATGGGAAACTAATAACACAAAAAGGGAAGAAGGATCTAGTACCATATATGAAAAGCAAGACACCCTTCCCAACGCCAAATCAAACCAAACCAAACCAAAAACCAGGAGTTAGTTGAGGTAGTAAGGCAGTGGTGGGATTCAAATATGTGAACAACCAGTTCTCTGTGTGGATGCCACTTCCAGAGGTTCGCTCTGGGCTTAGGCAACAAAAAAATAGCTACCGGTTTTGCGAACTGGCTGAATCTCACCACTGCAGTAAGGGTTATAGGCTAAAATTGTAAGCCGTAAATGCATTCAGACATAGTGTTCTGTCCTCACTACACATTACTCTGTGTGCAGCTTGACATGCAGGGAAACCCACCTATCCTTCAATAAAACAGACCGTATGCCTAGATCTGGATGCTTTATTAAAAGAACAGGATGGGTGAAACTGGGAAAAATAGAAATACATACAATAAGAACCCAAATACAAAATAAGCAGTATTGAGTTGCTGGTGAACATAACAATTAACTAATACAGATAAATCTAAATCTCACCAGCTGTGTGTACAGGATGTTGGTTTTGTCCTCAGATGACCAAGTGCCACAGATTAGGGTGGACTCTTCCAGGTGCTTTTGCTTCAAATGCTAAAGGAAATGGAGTATGGCTTCCCAGCATGCACTTGTTTGGGGAGTGAGGTTGATGGGTAAAAGCTTGGGTCAGCTTTCAAACAATACAGAATGGTATTTGACCCCTGGCCACTAAATGGAGCTAGAGAGCAACAACAGTATATACACATACTATATGCTGGGGCATGACACATAATTAAACTAAGTTATTGTTGTTTTAGGGAAAGTATCAGGCCACCTTTTAAAAAGCAACCATGGTATTAGAAATCAGAATCACTTTGCAGCTTTATCGTTTTATGAGGGTAAGTAAGATGTTACTACAGATGGTCCTCAACTTACAACCATTTGTTTAGTGACTGATTGAAATTAAACTGCACTGGAAAAAGTGACATGACTTTTTTCACACTTAGGACTGTTGCAGAATCCCCATATATTTATGATAGTGACGGTGTCCAGGGGTCATGCAGTCATCATTTGTAATCTTAGCTGGCTTCTGACAAGCTAAATCAATAGAAAAAGTCAGATTCACTTAATGACTGCGTGATTCATTTAGCAACTGCAATGATTCACTTAACAGTTGTGAGAAAAAAGATGGTAAAATGGAACAAAACTCCATTAACAATTGTCTTGCTTAGCAACAGAAATATTCTGTACTGAAATTAAAACAAATTTAGAGCTTCAATTTATCAAGTATGATAGGCCACTCACAATTGTCAAAAGCTTTTTCTGTATCAAGAAAAATCATGACTTTTTATTTTTAAATATAACTTATCAATAGCATTCAGAATAGGTTTAATATTGTCTCTTTGGTAGTTTTTGGAGACAAATCCAATCTAGTCAGGATGTATCACTTTGGTTTAAAAAGTGTTCTCTTTTATTGTCATGAAAAGCTTATAATTTATGTTAAGAAAAGAAATAGGTCTATATGAGAGTGGCTGAATTGAAACTTTTCCTTTAAAAAAAAATCAAAGATAAAGGTTTATTTTCATGAAAGCCTCACTTTCTTCATATTCCTGAATTTCCTCTATTATTTAAGTTAAAGTTTTAACTATTTTTTTCTTCTATATCTTATGCTATACAGCAAAAATACTATTAGGTCCTGGAGGTTTTTCAATTTCAGTTTTTTAATTGCCTCTTCATCTTCATTTCATCTCATCAGTTATAGAACTTAAGACTGTTTAAGAACTTGTTGTTTATCTGTAAATTTTGTAAGCATATTCAAACAACTTTTTAAGTTATTCAAATAGACTTCAGTCTTTTTCTGGATCAGTTGTCAGTTTACTATATAAAATGGAATAGTAATCCACACATTTCTCCATCTCCTTCTCTGTGCTTGTTTCCATCTCAAATAAAAGTGATAGGTTTTTTTTATTCTTTTCTTTATGCAATTGATAAGCTAGCAATTTCTCTGATTTACTGCTATTTAGAAATGTTACATTAAAATATACTGTTTTTTATTTTAATTGATCAATTTTAGAATGGATAAAATTCATTCCGTATTGTTTCTATCTTTTGTTCTAAATGCAAGTGTCAATGCTGCAAACATTGACATGTTTTTGCACTGACAATATAAAAGACAGCCTTTTGTTTAAACTGCTTCGCTTTGAATCACAGAAGGGAGGGAAATGTCAAATGGCTACTTTGAGAAGAAAAGAAATAGCTGCGCACAGAAAGGGAAGTGAAACTTCATATGTAAAACTAATTGGATAATGTGATTAATGATGTGTAAATAAGGGTGGGAATTGTGTATGATACGATGGGCCTAGGGGAGGAGATTTCACATTCTGGCATCCATCCATGAGTGCCAATGCTGTGTGTCATTATTAAGATTTTTTAGATAAAAAATGCCTGAATTTTGTTTGAACTGTCTCATTAATCGGAAGCATGACAGCAAGATTGTATTAACTTTAAGCCTTGATGCTAATTGCTTCAAATCATTCAGTAATATATACTTCTGATTTTGAATCACTTTCTATTTAAAGCCCGAGAGATAAACAAATATCTCATAAATATTTCACTAACATCCATATTATAAATAAAAAAAAACATCAGGAGTTAAATTGATTTGGAAGAAGCTCAACATGGGGATGCATTCATGTGTAAGGAAAGGGAACACATAGGCATCATAAATGCAGAGAATTTTCAAGAGTGTCTGTTTGTTAGCCATCGTTAATTCAAAATCTTAAAACCTTTGCAGCAACTTTTGTCTTTTGTCAAAAGAATAAACATTCCCAATTAAAAAAACAAAAACAGCAACCTACTGATGGTTAAATCAATGCCCAAAGGAGAATTGGAACTATTCTCTATGAATATGACCCCTATGAATTTAGGGGTCATAAGTACACACTTGTCATTCATGCATGTATCTTGCAATTGTACTAATAGCTGATCTTAGAAAAAACTTCTGCGATTGTTTTATTTTTTATAATTCATTGGGGAAGTAGCTTTCACATCCCCCTGGACTGATGCAACAAAGTTGATGAATGATATTCAAAAACAAAACTAGCCTACAAATTGCAATTGGATAATTGTCATGCAGTGCACATAGTTTACAGAACTGCATTCAGCATATTGTGACCTAAATTATCAAAAGAAAGGGGCGAACCAAAGGTTTTGTAAATAATAATAATAATAATAATAATAATAATAATAATAATAATAATAATAATAATAATAATAATAATAATAATAATAATAATAATATAAGGCAGGGGTCTTCAAACTTGGCCCTTTTATGACTTGTGGACTTCAACTCCCAGAATTCCTCAGCCAGGCACGCATTAACACATAGAGATGTGTGCCATTGGACATTACATGTAGATTTCTTTAAGTAATAAATCAATGGAAATATCCTTCCCTAATATACTTGTTGTCCAGCATATGTGTCTTGCTATGGAACAGGGGTCTTCAAACTTGGCCCTTTTATGGCTTGTGGACTTCAACTCCCAGAACTCCTCAGCCAACCAGACCCCTGGCATAGGGGGTCAGACAATCCAATCCTACAGTATATTTAAAGATCAACAGAGGAACAATCAGAAGTAATAAAAACACTTGCAAATAGTTATAGGGAATCAGAAATCCTTACATTCACAGCAAGTGAAATAGAATAAAGTGAGATAAAGCTTATCAAGTCAAGACTTGGTCAAGACTCCAAGTATACCAAAGAATGATAGAATCCCAATTCTGAAACTAGAGGTTGTGTTGCTTGACTTCCAGCATGGAACCTGTGACTTCTGCAGGAAGCGTGATATTGGAGTTTGCAACACTAAAACTGATATTAATAGTTAATGTGAGAAGGAAGAGACATTACTGTGTGCAGAAAAGAGGAATTCAGAGAGGAGGGAAGCAGGCATTATGTGTGGGTTTTGTTTTGTTTTTTGCTAGTAATATATAGTATATATATATATATATATATATATATATATGTGTGTGTGTGTGTGTGTGTGTGTGTGTGTGTGTGTGTGTATGGACCTTTGGTCTTTCGGGGGTTTTCCCGCGTAGAAATGAAGGTGTAGGCATTTCTACGCGGGGAAAAACCCGAAAGACCAAAGGTCCACATACAGACACCCGCGAAAACCTCAGAAAACATATATATATATATATATATATATATATATATATATATATATATATATATATATATATATATATATATATATATATATATATATATATATATATATATATATATATATATGTGTGTGTGTGTGTGTGTGTGTGTGTGTGTGTGTGTGTGTGTGTGTGTGTGTATACATCAGAAATTCTCAGGCCATTTTATCAAGAAAAATTACTAACAAAACAACTAGATCTGAATGATTAATTTGCATGCCTGTAAACATTAAACCTCATTGCTATTTTTGCAGGTTTGCGGCTCCTGTTTCAATTATCAACGTCTTTTCCAAATGCATATTTTCAAAATATGCTTAATTTGAACAAATTGGGTAAGATTAGCCTTTATTTCCTTTTTCCTTTTTAAATTTTTCCTATCTGTCTCATTAAAAATAAGAATTTGGATGGCAACTTTTGAAGGAGCTCTGGGGATACATGCAGCCCTCATGTTTCAATTCCTGTACCACTGATTTCTATTTGTTTCCCTAATTTTAAAGAGACCAAAAATATCATCTATGCAAATAACTTTCCAAATAAGGAATGGCAAAAAGCAATGAATTCAGAGTTAGTTCTGGGAAAAAAAACCTGTTAGGAATCAGATTGTATATACTATAGGCTTCATCTTTTAATTATTCATTTAGGAGGCATTGAAAGAAACATTTAGGAATCACACAGAGACACAGTGCTTTCCTCTTATGTCGAACAGCACGTGCATTTTTTTCCAGAAAGACACCGATATTTGCAATAATTATAAAGTATAAACAATAAACACAACAAATAGTCCTAAAAGGGATAAATAATTCAGACTTCTGGTTTTAAATAGACTTTCAATAGACCCTAATAGATAGCGTTGCTTTATTTGGCCTGCAAAATCTAGGGCAACCACTAGAGTTTTCTTTATTTCTTTGCTGCTATGTAATAGTCTGCTGGATTTCTCTAACTCAGGTAGAGCTGGTACGGTGTCCTGTTGATAGATTAGTGGGAAATGGAGAAGCATTTGTGGTTTAAGTGGAGTCTTTCACTGCTTCCCAATATTCTAGGCAAATTTGGTGTAGGGTGGGATTCAGGGAGGTACAGGAAGAAAGGAGAATAGGCAAATGCTGTTTTCCTCTTTTTAGGGCAGGAATGCCCACTTCTGGGATAGGAATAGCAATAACATTTAAACTTATATACCGCTTCACAGTGCTTTACAGCCCTCTCCAAGTGGTTTACAGAGTCAGCCTATTGCCCCCCAACAATCTGGCTCCTCATTTTACCGACCTCAGAAGGATGGAAGGCTGAGTCAACCTTAAGCCGGTGAAACTTGAAATGCTGGCAGTGTGCTGAATTAGCCTGCAAGACTGCATTTTAACCAATGAGCCATCACAGCACCATGGGATGTGCTGTATGTTCAAGAGATTTTTATAACAGCAGACTCACCCTGGATTCCAGCTACTCTTCTTGGCTATATTTAATATGTACTTTGAAGCCTTGTGACAATCTACCTACCACTAATGTTTCTTATTTTGGGAAAAGGAAAAGACAACTCTATAGTATATTTCTGCATATTGTTTATCAGGCTTACAATGATCAAGATCCTTATGTTGAAATGAAATAAAGTTTAACAAAGAAATGAAATAAATAAATAAACATGCCTCTAGATTGGGCAAGGATGATAGGGAAACCACAAAATTTCTTTAAATGAAGCTTGCTCACTAGCATTGCAATGGCATTTAGGCTTATAAACTGTCCCATAGCTGTTTACAATGTAGAAGCTTTATTTGTATATTGCCCCCAACTATCTGGGTCCTCATTTTACTGACTCGGAAGGGCGGAAGACTGAGTCAACTTTGAGCCCTGTGAGGATCGAACTCCAGCCTGTTGGCAGAGGTTGCTTGCAATATTGCAATACTCAAAATACTTATTGCTGTATAGGTTGTGGGCACAGATATTTTAATAACTTCTATACCTGTATCTACTTTTGTAGATAAAGTGTTTCCTGCTTATGTAATCAAGTGAAGCATAAAAACATGTTAAAGAAATCACTCAAGGTCTTTCCATCTGGACAAAGAACCCATCTTTGTCCAGATCTGAATAAACATGTGACTCACAGAGAATTGGACTCTTGTGTCTTTGCTTGCACTGAGCCAGACCTAGTCTGTCTGAATAACAATGTGTACTTTTTCAGAATCCATAACTGAACTGAGGCTTTTCTCACAATTATGTGAAGAAATCCAAATAGTCATTGGAACCTCCTACCTCTATCAGAGAAGACTATTGGTTCTGGTGGGATTTGTGTGTGTATGTATGTGTGTATTTGTGCAAAAAGGATTCAACGAAAGACATGAATATTTGTGCTTAAGTGAGTTGTGTCAATTAATGTTTCTTCATTTAATCACCACGTATGGATCAGTCTTATAACATGTTGCCATGTGTACTAGAAATGAGGACTTTCAGAAGGACTATATATTTTAGTCATAGAAGAAATGAAGGCTATGCAGATACATTTTTATGTATTTGTTAGATACAAATAAAGCAACAGCTTTAAAAGTGCCAGAAATTGCTTCTCCCTTTTGGCAGTTTTTCAGCACTCTTTGCAAAAAAAAATGGTTCTTAGTTTATTTCCATTGCCCTGAGCGATAAAATTTTCTCACCAAGCTTAACTGGCTATGGGCATTATTACTTCCATCCACTGTGTAACTCTGCAGGGGAGAGCAAAGGAGACAAGTGGCATGGTGCACATCATGTTGTTAGTGTGTTAATTCATCCAATGTGTATAATGATATCATAAAATACACAATGACATGGTTTCTTAAAGATGGCTAGATGGGATGGCTACTAGATGGGATTATCTATCGTCATAATTCAGAGACATCGGACAGGAGCAAGGCTATCATGATAGCGATGATGATTATGCAGTCACCCTGTTCTGTAGAAATCTTTCTGTGGGGTCCTTGGTGCTCTCTGAGCTTGGTTGTTTTCCTGCAGACATTTCATTACCCAACTGGGTAACATCATCAGTGTTAGGAGGGAGCAGGGTTTGCTCTCTGTTTACATATAGGTGGCTTGCTTGCCAGTGTTGGTGGGACTATTCTTGGTTCCTTGACTAGTCTGTTGTTTACTGATTGTTTGTCTGTGTTGATTGATTGGGGTATTGTTTACTGCTTGATTGTAGGTCTAGTTGTAATCTTGGTGCTAATCTCTGCTTATCACTGCTTGTGTGGGAATTGATTTGCAAAAACACCTCCTCACCAGCAGTCAACACCCAAAGAATCTATGTTTATTGCTCATTGGAAACTGCTTAGGGACATTTTTGCATAAAACTGACTTAGCTTATTCTTGACAAACCTCGCCTGGGTTCTGGTAATAGCAGCATTACTTTCAAACTACTTTCACTTTTGCTACTTTACCATTTATTACAGTAACGTGCCTATTAATAACGCAAAACTAATGAAGCTGTACTTTTTTTTATTTCTTCCTTTTCTTGTATTTGAATATTAGGTCTTTTGCTGTTTTCCAGTCTTCCACCATCTTTCTTACTGTCTGATCAGCAGTTTTCAAATCACCAGGGTTGTTTTTTCTCTCTCTCTCTCTTTCTTTCAAATCCTGGGTTTTGGCTTTATCTGACTCTGGAGTTCTGGATTCAAAGGATAGCATGGTGGCTTTTTATTATATTTTTATCCACTCTAAACAGTGTTACCCTTGTTCCACTATCCTAACAAGGCTTAGTCTCCAGAAGTTGGTGCAGAAAAAGGTCTTCTGAGAGAAGACAGATGTAACAAGGTTTTAACAAGTTCTCCTCTCACTTTAATTCCCATGATTCCTTCCATACACAACAGTTCAAGGCTGTGTTATATGTTAAACTAATGTTAAGAGTTAAAAGATTTAAAACATTGTATGAGGTAAACACGGTGACAGGAATACACGCGGGAGCTTTTGACAGCTGTCAAAAGCTGCCGCCAGCAAAAGCGCATGCGCAGCCAGCTGACAGCTCTCCGCTGTCAAACAAGTTCCCCACCATGCATGCGCCACCGCCACGAGGACGCAGAGCTGTCAAATACACACTGCAGCTGATTGGCTCCGCAATCCTGGCGGGAGAAGAACAACAGCAGATTGGCCCAGCCGGCCGGCTGCCGGCTATAAAAGAGCTGAAGCCGAGCACCTACTTGTCCGGTACCTCAATAAACCTGTTAGACCTAGCCAGCTGTCTCCGAGTGGTCTGTAAGCCACTTCAAAGGCCTTATGGATTCTTCTTTTATTTTGAGCAACCCTAACCCTCCAATCCATTTCTGGCCAGCCTCTTCTTGATCTCTAGCCTTCTACCTCTGAGAGTTTAAGTTTTCAATTCATGTTTCTGTTGTGGTTTCAGAAACTTTTCTGATGTTGTGTTACAGTACACCTTCAGATCAGAAATAAATCTTTAAAACAAGATTGTTAGATCTTGGATGCAAGATCTGGCTATGGAAGGAATTTTCAAGAGTGCCTTCTTTTGTTGCTGTTTTTCTTTGTATCTTTTGTCGTACTGCAGCAGCATTACTTTAAATATTATCTCCTACCAGTTAACACGGTAGGGAAGACAATCTGGGTACAATTTAAGGCACCTAGTCTAAAACTTAGAAGATCAAGAAGAGAATTGCAATCACTGAGGGATGAGAAATAGTCCAATTATAGCTATATTCTAACTGAAATGCTATCCTTTTTCGTCTGGAATCCATACAAGGGAGAAATACATTTTTTTCAAGTTAGACGTCTGTTTTAAGTTTAAGACAGAATAATTTAGAATGAATAAAGTGAACAATAAGCCTGCTGGATAGAGTTTCCATATTTGTGCATCTGACAAATATGTCAATATTTAATCCAGTATATTTTCCACTTTCTTCTTCTTTTTTTTAGATTTCATTTTTTTAACTCACCTTTCTTAGTTTTATAAATAACTCAAGGTGGCAAGCACACCTAGTACTACTACTTCCTTTTTTTTATTTTCCCTACATAACAACACTGTGAGGTGGGTTGGGCTGTGAGACAGTGACTGGGCCAAAGTCTTCCATGTGGCTTTCAGCCTAAAACAGGAGTAGAAGTTAGTTGGGTGGCCTATAGTATACACCTATGGCAATGTCATTTTTTTCTCCCTTTTATTACCATAGGTGTATTCTATAGGCCACCCACATCCTCTGTTATTTGGTCTATTTCTTTCAAATAATTTAAATCCCTTTAGCCATATATTCCATTTCTGGGTTTCATCCCACCAAGTTTCCATAATGGCAAAAATATCATAGCTGCCCTCATTTACTTGAATTTCTAATTCACCCTGTTTATTCCTCATACTCTGTGTGTTGATGTATAGACATTTGAGTCCTTTTTGATTGACCCTGGGTTTAATTTCTACATAACCTGTTTTGTACCTTAGTTCCCCTATTTCCGTTCCACCTGTTTGATTAGTGCACATGGTATGGCACACACTATCAAAAGCTTGATTTTCCTTGACGGCAAGGTTGATATTCTTAACCGCATAAACATCTATGTCACAAGCACTGATAACCCCATTAGTTTTAGATTGCTGGGGACAGAAATGTTCTGTATCAATTAACTCTCCATCCCCATTGTTTAGTTTAAATGCTTTTTCCAGAAAAATCTGTGAATTTAATGCCAAGTAACTCAGTCCCTTTTTTTGATGGATGCAAACCATCTTTCTTGTACAGTTTTTCATCAGACCAGCTGCAGACATTGTAACGAATATAACCAAAGGCTTCCAATTTACACCAGTCCTTTAGCTACATATTGAATTCCTCTATACTCTGGCTTTTTCCTTTTTCTTCCTTTTGTTCCTTATATGCAGGTAAAACCTCTGAAAAAGTAAGCCTAGAGCCTATCCTACTGAGTTCCTGCCTCAAGCTTTGGAAATCATTCTGCAGAGACAGTTCTTTTTTGCGGAGGTGGGGCAGATCATTCATGCCAAGATGTACAAGAGCATCGTCATCATAGTCCTTACTGGCATTTGTGACTATCTTAAAAATATGCCTTTTGTCTCTGCTGGCAGTAATACCTGGCAAACACCTGGCCTTTTTCAAAACCTCTGCATCCTTTCCTAAATTGACATCCCTTACAATTGAATCACTAACCAGAAGGTGGCTTCTCTTTTTAGATACCTTTCTCTTCTTGCATTACTGATGTGTAATACCTGCTTCAGTCTTTCCCCTATCCAAACAGATTCTTCATCTCTGACCACAATCTCCTGCTCATTTCAGTTATCATCGTCATCACAACCAGCTTGACCTGCCACCTTAGTATCCCTATTAAGGTCAGTAAGGGCACTGTATCTGTTATGCAGGGACACAGCAAAAGCTTTCTGTTTGTGGTTCACAGCTTTCAACCTACCAGGTCCCATACTGCCCTTCTCCTGTGGGATCTTTGTGGTAAAAAGGCCTGATAGACGGGCAGCTCAATAGAACAGAATGGCTGAGTTAGATACCTAATTTCTGCCTGAAGAGCATAGACTAGAGATTCTAGATAAGCAATCTGTCCATTTAGACTAGTAATTTGTTTACAAATAGGACAGTATCCAAATCTGAAAAGAGTTCAGTGACTTGGGAAGTAAAACAAGCCATTTCTTTTCCACAGATCATATAAATTGATTCTACCTACAGGCTTGTGCGCTTTGAAATAAACTTTGCAGAAAATAAAAGTCTGTTTTTTTTTAAAAAACAACAACCTATAAAACAGTTTTAAGTTCATTAGACTGCAGTACATTCTACACAGATATCTTAAATCTTATTTTAACATGTTCTTTCTTCCAAAAATCAAACTTAGAAAATAACGATTTGGAATCTCAATTGGTTGATATAAAAAAACTCATACTGTTCTGTACACAACTGCACAGCCTCGTGATTGGCTAATCCAGCCGGCGGGAATTCCTGGGCACCGGGTTGGCTGCCTGAGGCTAGGCGGGAGATTCCAGCCGGGTGGTTGGCTAGCGTCTGGCATTTGCCGGACATATAAGCAACACGGGGCCATGTGAGTTCAGTTCTACCACGTGCAGCTTAATAAACAGACTATACCCGGATCCATCTCCGTGTTATCTGTCGCCCAACCGTACACAACAGTGGCGACGAGGATGGGATCGCGGCAGAACAGTGGAGAAAAAGGCACGTGAACAGAAAGTGTGCGGAGCGGGAAATTCAAATAGCCGTCAGCAGCACAACGAGTCTTCAGCCCAGCGGTACAGGATCGCGGATGGGAAGCAAGAATGGCTCAAGTCAGCTCGGTGAACTTTTGAAAGAGAGAATTTCTGTGTGGTTTGTTTATCATTTTTAAACTGTAGATATAAATGGAAGACAATGATAATTCTCCTGAAAGAGTTCACAAAATCATCCCATGTTTGACACAAATATCTGAGACCACATTAACTTAGAAGGGAAAGTTAGAATGTTTTCTGCAATTTTTGATGAAGTTCTAATTTCTCCAAACATTTCATCATGTTGAAACCAGAAAAAGAGCTGGAAGCTATTCATAAAACAATTGATTCATCTGTGGCTTGAATGCAGAAAGCTAATGCTGATGGATAACTTTCTTGGATGACCCCAAAAAGAGAAAATCTGAGTTGTTGCCAACTTGCTGTTTCTTTTCATTAGCTTTTAATCATAGCCATTTTGTGAATAATTTTGGTAGCAAAGATTCATTGTGTTTCATAGAGTACAATGGATTAGCATTAGCACCAATCTAAAGTTCCCAGAAATATCAATAGAAATTGATGAGATTCCAGAAGGTTACCAAAGACTGAGAAGATTTAGATACTTCTTTGCTCATTATAAATACACTTTCTGGGACTTGAGCCTGACAATATTGTTCCACAAACAAAAAGAAACTTAAGGAAAACAACAAGCAAAAGAGAAGTGCTGAGCTGTTTCCATGAAAGTTTTTCACTTTGACTGAAAGGGTCAACAAGATATGACTGGCACGAAGTATGGCTTTCTTGGTTTATTGATAGGTTTGGGCTACTAGAGGAACCATATTATCCTGCTAAGACTAATCCTAAGACTACAGCAGATCCTGTTGCTCAAAGAACTCCACTTGTTGGGATCCAGAAGAAAAATCTTCTTTGCCACAGTGCCCAACCTTTGCAACATCTTACCCTCTAAAGTAAGATCTGTCCCAAGATGTTGAGATTTTGGAAAAAGTACAAAGAGCAACTAAGATGATTAAAGGCTCGGAGACAAAAACATGAAAAACTGTTGCAGAAATTGGGTTTGGCCAGTCTAGAGAAAAGAAGGACTGGGGGGGGGGGACATGATAGCAGTAATCCAGTATTTGAGGGGCTGCCACAAAGAAGAGGGAGTCAATTTATTTTCCAAAGCACCAGAAAGCAAGAGAAGGCACAATGGATGGAAACTGACCAAGGAGAGAAGGAGAATTAAGGAGAAACTTCCTAACAGCAAGGACAATTAACCAATGGAACAGCTTGCCTTCAAAAGTTGTGGATGCTTCATCACTGGAGGTTTTCAAGAAAAAAAATGGACAGCCATCTGTCTAAAATGGTATAGGGTCTCCTGCTTGAACATGAGATTGGACTAGAAGACCTCCACAGTCCCTTCCAGCTCTATTCTGATTTACTGGTAAAAGTCTAAAGATATGGCTCTGCAAATTGGTCTGGGGACCCTAACTCTAGGGTGATGGTGTTAATTTTTGATTCACATCCAAAGAGCCAGCATTGTCTGAAGATGCTTCTGTGGTCATGTAGTCAGCATGACTATACACCGAGGCACATAGAATGCTGTTACCTTCCCACCAAAATGGTACTTATTTATCTACTTGAATTTGCCTGCTTTCAAGCTGCTAGATTGGCAGATGCTGGGGCAGGAATGGGAGCTTACCCCATCACACAGTACTTGGGTCTTGAACTGCCCACCTTCCAGCATTTTAATCACTTTGTTGTTGTTAGCTGCGAAGTCGTGTCCGACCCATCGCGACCCTATGGACAACATTCCTCCAGGCCTTCCTGTCCTCTACCATCTTCTGGAGTCCATTTAAGCTCACGCCTACTGCTTCAGTGACTCCATCCAGCCACCTCATTCTCTGTCGTCCCCTTCTTCTATTGCCCTCAACCTTTCCCAGCATTAGGCTCTTCTCCAGTGAGTCCTTCCTTCTCATTAGGTGGTCAAAGTATTTGAGTTTCACCTTCAGGATCTGGCCTTCTAAAGAGCAGTCAGGGTTGATCTCCTCTAGGACTGACTGGTTTGATCGCCTTGCAGTCCAAGGGACTCTCAGGAGTCTTCTCCAGCACCAGAGTTCAAAGGCCTCAATTCTTTGGCGCTCAGCCTTTCTTATGGTCCAACTTTCACTGCCATACATTGCAACTGGGAAGACCATAGCCTTGACTATACGCACTTTTCTTGGCAGGTTGATGTCTCTGCTTTTTAGTGTGCTGTCTAGATTTGCCATGGCTTTCCTCCCCAGGAGCAAGCGTCTTTTAATTTCTTGGCTGCAGTCCCCATCTGCAGTGATCTTGGAGCCCAGGAAAATAAAATTCTTATTAATTACCATGGGCTTCTTCTAACAATCAAGCTCCTCAGGAAACTTGCAAGTAACCTGCAGGAATCTGACGACTTCTAGATGGCTTCATGTATGAAATCATTTCATAAGACTAGTTAGTAATTACCAAGGGGATTGCCATTCCTTCCTAAGAAACAGAAGTTTGATATGCTTACATATAATTATCTTCCCTCCCTTCCTGCCCTCGCCTCCTTCACTTGTCCCTTTATCTGTGGAAAAACTGGTATGGAAAATAAAGAAGGAAATCCCAAAACAGAAAGCTCTTAGCACTATTAGACCTCTGAGTCTTTCTTTTCCCTATTCTTCTTCTTTTTTTAATCCCATTTATATCCCACCCTTCTCTGAAGACTCAGGGCGGCTTACAATCTAAAGCACAATGTGCTTAGCAATAGCCTTCATTCTATGTATATACCTGCTTATTAGGGCTTTCGGGGGGCCCCAAGTGGCATTTTTACAAAGTCAGCTTATTGCCCCCAACAATCTGGGTCCTCATTTTACCTACCTCGGAAGGATGGAAGGCTGAGTCAACCTTGAGCCTGGTGGGATGCGAACCTGCGCTAATTGCAGGCAGCTGGTGTTACTTTAGGAGGCATTAGCCCACTGCTCCACCAAGGCTCTTGAAGTCAATTTGCTTCACTAACCTTCTGGTCAGGCTAAGGCCTTTTGTATTTCTGACCCTACTTTTCTACCTATGTGTATGTGTGTATGTGTCATGTGCTTTCCATACTTTGAAATGTACCCAGGAGATGGACATACACATAAAATATAAGTACATACTAAATAGTAGGATTCCTGGCTGACAAATCTATCAATCTCCTGGGAATGGTTTATTTCAATGTAAACAGGGGGAAAAATCGATCAAAATATCATTTTTGTCTCTCTCGCAGCAAAGAACAATGGACATGGAGATGGAGATGTAACTATGCCCAATGCAGAAGGGCATTTCCATGGCCAAGGTGCAGAGCCAACTGGAGCTGAGCAAGTTCCTGTCCTTGGCTGCATCATTCCTAGGCTCATAATGGAGATGTTCTGGATTGTTTGCATGGGAAGTGCTGGTTCAGGAACAGAAGAAAAATGTCACTTCCAAAAAGGAAGCTTGAAGTGATTCTCAGCAGGAGAATGGAGATAACATGGAGGTGATGTCCCTCAAAAAAACCTCCCAGAAGGTAGTAAAGTGCTTTCATCCTAGGGCAAGAAGGAAACGAGGATGACTTCAAATACAACACCTGTTAGGTGAAAAGAGAGGAATAATCGTGCATAAAGAAACAAATGCCTCTGAAAACAGTGTACACCTGACTTTTCATTATATTGATAAGAAATTGTATGTTTGTTTAATGTTTGTAGATATGGCTTTTCACACTAAAGCACTGTGCTTTAATTGTTTGCCATGCTCAATCAGTTTGTCCCTATCATCTTGTAGTATTTAGCAGAATCTTTATATAGCTTCAAGGAAATCATTTTTTGCTCCCTTCAACTAGGGACAGTTCTGGATGTTCTCTGATACTTCTGAAACAAAATCTAACATTTAAACATACACATAGCATGATACAAGGTGATATATTATCCTGCTGTTGTTACAGACTAATTAAGAGCCTTTTGTGGTAGCAGCCAGTAGTTGTAACTTACTATAATTTGTCTCCATCTAATAGGTTTCTTGCTAAGAAAGGGCATAAATAAATGTCTACCAAGCAGCTGGGGGGAAAAATCTGAAGGACATTAATGTGAACTTCTTTAATTATTTGAATTATCTTCTTTATTTAATTTATATCCTGCCTTTATTATTTTTACAAAGAAACTCAAGGCAGCAAATATATCCAACCTGCCTTCCTCTTCCTATTTTTTTTCCCCACACAACAACTCTGTGAGATGGGTTGGGTTGAGACAGAATGACTGATCACCCAGCTGGCTTTCATGGCTAAGGTGGGACTAGAAATCAAATCTCCTACTTTATGTCTGATGCCTTAATCACTAGACCATGGGTGTCAAACTCGCTTGCATACATGTGATGTATTGCGACGTATTGTGACTTTTTTTTTTGCCTTTGTGGTGCTGGGGTAGACATGGCCTGCATGTGATACATCCTGCCTGTGGGCTGCCAGTTTGACACCCCTGCAATAGATCAATCATCATCATCATCATCATCATCATCATCATCATCATCATCATCATCATCATTTGTTGTAGGAAACAGTGGGAAGAAATAAAATACAAATACTTATATTCATCTAGTTAAAATCAAGCAGTGTAATTATAAAATATAATTTACACTAAAATACATGGGTGCAGTAATGTCCAAGGAATTATTTAAATTATGATTACATTGTTAATTACTGGATACAGACCAAACGTCCATTATTTTAGTTGGTTCTATGATTTATTTCCCAACCAATAAAACTAACAACTACATTTGTTGTAAGGAAAGTTCACAGTCCAGGGAATTCCATGTGAAATATGAAATGGGTAACTAATACAAATAAACTATATAAATACTTATATTTGTTGCAGCAGGAAAATATAATCAGTTAATACAAATCTTTTCTATTAATGTAATAAATTATTTTATCTCATAATGATTTTTATTTGTGCTTTAGGTTACTGAGTTCTCTGTGTTCTGAAAACTAAAAAAAAATCATATCTTGTCTAGCCTGAATGCTGTACCTGTTGGAGGAGAGTACAAAGATAATATAAAATGCTCATTTAGAGCAGCATGGAATTCTTAGAAGCATTTAAGACCCATGAGAGGAAACAAAAGTACTTTGGGTACAGAAAGGAGGAAAAACAGGAATAATTTTACAATAAAAGGAATTATTTGGAATTTGATAAAATTAGTACTCTAGGCAAATTTATATAAAAAGGAAGACAAAATGGCTGCAATATTTCCAGTACTTTTCCACAGATCATCTGTAAAATATTTATTTTTTTAATGACCTTGTCATCCCTTAATTTGGGGTCAAATCAGGGTGACTGAATGCAGCTGAACCTTTACTGGCTGGATGCCCTTCCTGACACCTACATGGAGTTTGTAGCAGATATTTTTTTTGTACCCTGATAGAGAAACATCAGCCACTACTAGGACTGAACTCTCAACTTTCCGAGTGGGAGGCAAACATCTTCACTTCTAGGCCACCACTCCACTTACCTGTAAAATATTTAATAAAACCTGGAAATGTTTAATAAAATATCTGTAAATGTTTAATAAAACCTGGGCTACTTCACATATAGCCCAATCCTATCTCTGCTTTTGTCAGCATAAATCTATAAATACTTCAATAAATGCTTACTTGTAGGAGATGACCAGGCTGAGCCTGAGGGAGGGGGTCAAACGAGTCATAAGTCACAAGTCCCTGCATGTCCACAAGAGATCTAAATCCAGCCCACCTTGAATGCCTCTCTTATCTCCCACACATTTCCCTTGACCGCTAGTTGATCAGATTCTTGTAGAGAGCTTAAGTTTACAATAAATCTTTATATTCATTTGAACTGCCTGAATCACCTGATTTTCCCAGGGCTTGACATTACTTGAACTTCAGAAAGTATGACTGAAATTTAAGAGGACAAATACGAACGTTGTGCTCCCCCCCTTAAAATACTAATGTAGACTTTAGAGTTTTGGACAACGCCCTGCCCACAATACTGTGAACTGACAATGCTGGGTAGGAATAGTTATCTAAGCCAGACCTTTTCTGTTGTGATGGATTCTTCTGCCTTTGGAAGAGCAACTTCAATTTAACTGATTGCTGAAAATGCACCCATTAACCCTGCTTTTTAGTTCTTTATGGTGGGTTTGCTTCTGCATGAATCAAACACTCAGGGATTATGAAGTCTTATTTTTTTCCCTGTTTTTACATTTGTTCTGTAAATCATCCTGCTCCTTTTAAAAGTGGTATTCAAATTCAGAACCAAATAATAATACGATTAAACAACTGTAAAAGTTAAGAAAGGAAGACATTGAACAGTTCAGTGAACCTTTTAAAATCATTTCTGCAAAATGGAATTGCTATCAGGAAGGAATTGTATATGGTTCATATATCTTGTATGGCAAATGGACATTTAAAATGGAAAGAAAATTAAAATGTGTCTTTGGTGAGGGAATGAACCCCATTATTTTATGATAAGTGCATTATTCCTTTTGAAGATTCATGTTATTTATTTTATTTATTTATTTTATTTTATTTAATTTGTATACCGCCCTTCTCTCGAAGGACTCAGGGCGGTGAACAGGGCAATAAATACTAAAATACAGAAATATTTAACTCTGGGCAGAGCCCACAGTGCCAATTTGGAGCAACATTTTTGTTATTGCCTGTTACCCCCAACTAACAACAAGCAAGACAAGCAAGAAAAAATGGCAGGAGATTTAGATGAGATCCAACAAAGGTTCTTCAAAGAAATGCATCTAGCCACCAGTACTAATATTACTTTTTTTCAGTCAGGTGGCACTGATTCTTCACCAATATTTTTCTTTTCAGATGACAAAATAATAAGTTTATGACTTTTCTTTTAATTAGATGCACATTCCTTCATCAAGGGACTGAACCAATTTGCTATTGACCTATTTAGCTATTGTATCTTCACTGAGCTAGAAAATGTATGGTAATAAGGGTACATAGAAATGCAGGCACAGGTAGGCAAGTATATTTATGTCAACAATGTCTTGTTGATGTTGTTGTCATTGAAACTCTAACTAGAACGAGGAATTCAGAATTAAGAGATTGGCATATGATTTACCTTCAGTATCCAACTGCAGTTTGACTCATATTGATCTCCTGGAGTTAAGTATTCCATTTACAAATCCTGATAAACGTTGGATGTTAAAACTGCCTAAGTGAAACTGGCAGGAAATATGTAAAGGCAACAGTCCCTCTCTTCATATTTGCTATTCCAGCTCATGATATGAAGGAGTATCCCAGACATACCATTCTAATTACCAGGGACTCTTACCAGTGATTAATGTTTAAAGTTAGAGGTGGAAAAAATTAAATTAGCTTGGAAATTCTACTCTAGGTTTATGGCCTGAAGTTTGCATCCTAGTTCTGAGGGCTAGAATGATGGTGGTGGCTATTACTGCCAAAAACAACAACAACAACAACAAATGGAATGCACAGGACTTATTTATATACATTGCTAAAACTACTTTCTTCTTCTTCTTCTTCTTCTTCTTCTTCTTCTTCTTCTTCTTCTTCTTCTTCTTCTTCTTCTTCTTCTTCTTCTTCTTCTTCTTCTTCTTCTTCTTCTTCTTCTTCTTCTTCTTCTTCTTCTTCTTATTCTTCTTATTCTTCTTATTCTTATTATTATTATTATTATTATTATTATTATTATTATTATTATTATTATTATTATTATTATTTACTACAATAATTCTTTTTTCCCCAATAGCAATGGGGATAGATAAAGAAATGTATCTTCTAACAGTACTGCAGATAGCCCTCAACTTCCCACCACAACAGAGCCCAACATTTCTGCTGCTGAGAAAGTTTTAAGTGAGTTTTGCCCTATTTTATGACCTTCCTTGCCACAGTCGTTAAGTGAATCACTGCAGTTGTTACGTGAGTAACAGAGTTGTTAAGTGAATGTGACTTCCCCATTGACTTTGCTTGTCAGAACGTTGAAAAAGTTTGGTCACATGACCCCGGGACGCTTCAACTGTCAAAAATTCATGCCGGTTGCCAAGTGTCTGAATTTTATATCTATGGCCATGGGGATGCTACAACGGTCATAAGTGTGAACAGTGGCCATAAGGCACTTTTTCAGTGCTGCTGTAACTTTGAACAGTCACTATATGAACTGTTGTAAGTCAAGGACTGCCTGTACTCTCACTCACTGTACTAGTTTTCACGGAAAAAGACATTGTGTTCTACTGGAATTCCCCCTCCTCCTTCTCTTTTACTGTTTTACAATGCTATTTTATACAGTACTACCCCATTATTTTTATTATAGCTTCACCTGCTGATGAGACAGACCACAAAAACGAAAAGAATGCTCAAACTAAACAATAACAATTTTCAGACTCGGCTCCTTCCCAGGATTTGTTCTACCTTTTGTAGCGACAATAATATTGCAATAAGCAAGAGAGCGGCATGGGACACATTGGTCGTTGGGGCAATGGTGGGGACAGCAGGGACTTAAAAACTCAATTTCCTACATTTTATTTTCTATTTTTAACTACCATTTTTTTTGTTTTTCAGTGCAGATGGAGCTACTCATCAAGAATCCAAGCAGGGACATTTTCCTTGTGACAGACTGGCTTAAGACAAACCATTTTCTGTGTAGCCAAGGAAGAGTTGGTGGTTACTGTGGAGGTACTGTCTAAACAGCTCAATAAGTAATTCATAATAAACAGGGGAAAATAGTAACATTTCAAGCCAGAACCAAGAAGATGCATAACGCCAAGAGAGCATTCTTTGAAATTCATAGCTTTAGGAGCTAGTAGAAGTTACTTTCTTTGCAGTTAAGTTTCATTAGAAGGTTAATGATTTCAGAGAGACATCCTAATGGGCAAATGGAGTAAATTGAAACTGATAGACACTAATTTTGGCACAGAGGAAGATGGATATCCCCTGAAATTAACAAGATACTGAAACAAATTAAAAAAATATATATGTAGGTTTCAGTATAGCTCCTGTTTTAGGTTTTCCTCATATAACTTTTGGTATTTATACAGTTTTTCTGTGTTACCCATTTGTCACCTTCTTTTTTATTCTACATGGAAACAATATGGCTCCGGTTTCTTTTTTTTTTTTTTGCTTACACTTAAAAATGTGATATATTTCAAGCTGACCCTCTTGTGTGATCTCACAATGAGAGTCCAGTTACCACATGTGTCTTGTTTACCTGTCTGATCAAAGATTCAGTATCAAAGCTACTTTTTGGCTTAAAACAGGTTTTATAAACAGGTTTCTCCTTAAACCATGCTTGTGGTCCTGCCCAAAAAGTTTTAAATAATAGTACTAGAGCTCAGATTTGTGTATGACTGAACAAAGAAAATTTGCCTCATCTGTGTTAGTCATATTCTAGGATTGATTGATTGAATGAATGAATGATTGATTATGTGTCATCCAATCAGAGTCAACTCTCAGCCATAATGTAGGTAGATCTTCTCCAGGATGATGTGTTCCAGTTCTGGATATTCAAGTCTCCCCCCAGCCTCACATCTTCTGCCCTCTTCTTCTCTTTCTTCCACCTTCTCCAGCATTATAGACTTCTTAAGAGAATTGGGTACATGAAACAACTATAATTAGAACAAGTATAACTCACATTTACACATCACTGTATGTAAAGATTTCATTTAAGGAATATTGTAGAGTTAACAGGAAACGCAAAAGTCTTCTGGAGTAATCCATTGCCAATTAAGAAAATTTACTAATAGCCCCTGTTCTAAATGGCCAACCTCCCTCACCTTGAAAACCTATAGCTAATTGCATCATCTGAGGGGATTTGTTTCATAGTGCTTATGGGATTGATGATATCTGATTTAATCTTGTCATTTGAAACCCTAGTTCAAATACTAACTGGTAGTGAGCAGAAGACAAACTGCCTCATTTGAAATTATGGATAGGTTTGATCCCTCTTATCTTGCATTTTAAAATGCTTCAAAATGAATATCTTATCAGAAAAAATATTTTTATAATTTGAATGGTCATATCTATCAGATGTAAAAACTACCTTCAAGAACAAAGAGGTTGCCAGAAACAGCTTCAGGAAATAATAAAATCCTTTATATATATTTTAGGGGTCTATGTGTGATTTCAGCACTGTGGAAAATAAATATCAGGAGAGTGGTTGGTTTTATACAAAAGTTTATTGAGAGGGAAAATCCACCCACCAGCTCCCATGCTGAGGATTATAACCCACTTCCATTGCCAAGCTCTCTGTTTAGGTAAAGCCTAAAGAAAAAAAACTGTTTTGCTTTTAAAGTTACAAAATAGGTCCTATTATTGGGGCAGTAAGGAACTGACAGATTTCTAAGCTCAAAAGACAGCTGTTCCTTCTCAGGTACTATTATTAATATGCCCCAAGGCAATGTTTGCTCTGAAATATCTCTAATTGAAATAATTTACCCTGATCCTCGGAGAGTTAGGGAGCCATTTTCATCATGTTCACACACAGCCAAATAATTATGAGATGCCATATGGAAAAGACATCATGTGGTCTACGTATTTCTGAATATATACTTTTGAAATGGTTCCCACTGATCGGTTACCAAGCTGAATTACAAAAAGTAGATGTTTAACAGTAGTTTAGGCTTAAAGCTGCCTCAGCCTCTGTAGGCCCACAGTTCATATGATATAGGAGAACAGCAGTGATTGTGGCTTACCAATTTCTAAACAGTGGAATGAAAAAGGAAAAAAGTGGCAATGCTTATTTAAATTAACTTTGCATCTGTTCAAAAGATAATACAGGTAAAAGACATGGTATTTACATCTAAGAGCATAAGTTAACAATTTATAAGACAGAATCTAGTCTGTACCTTGATTCTACAAGATTATTATTATTATTATTATTATTATTATTATTTATTCAATTTCTATACTGCCCTTCTCCCGAAGGACTCAGGGCGGTTAACAGGGCATATATAAATAACAATACAAAAAATAAAAAGAAATTAAACAAATGCCCGATTAAAATACAATACAATAAAAAAGCAGTAAAAAACCCATTAAAAAACCGTAATGTTCCCCATCAGGCCAGACCAGCTAGTTCAAATAAGTGGGTCTTCAGCCCGCGCCGGAAGGAGCGAAGGTCCGATGCCATCCGGAGCTCAACCGGCAGTTGGTTCCATAACGCCGGAGCACCCACAGAGAAGGCCCTCCCCCTGGGGGCCACCAGTTGACATTCCCTGACCGGAGGCACCCTGAGGAGGCCCTCTCTGTGGGCATGCACAGGGCGGAGGGGAGTTAACGCCAGCAGCAGGTGGTCCTTGAGGTATCCCGGACCCATGCCATGTAAGGACTTAAAGATCATAACCAAAACCTTGAACCTCACCCGGAAGACAACTGGTAACCAATGTAGCTCGCGGAGCAAAGGTGTAACATGGGAGTACCGGGAAACTCCCAAGACAACTCTCGCGGCCGCATTCTGTACCAGTTGGAGCCTCCGAGTGGTCTTCAAGGAAAGCCCCATGTAAAGAGCATTGCAGTAGTCCAGGCGAGAGGTCACGAGCGCATGAGTGACCGTACACAGGGCATCCCGGTTCAGATAGAGTCGCAACTGGCGCACCAGGCGGACCTGGGCGAAAGCCCCCCTAGTCACGGCCGCTATATGATCTTCCAGAGTAAGTCGTGAATCTAGGAGGACTCCCAAGTTGCGAGCCCTATCCACGGGGGGTAAGGACTCACCCCCCATAAGAAGAGATGGAATATTTTGAATGTCCCGGGATGCCGGAATGCACAGCCACTCAGTCTTGTCAGGGTTGAGTTGAAGTCTGTTCCTCCCCATCCAGGCCCGAACCGCCTCCAGGCAACGGGACATCACATCGAGGGCATCACTGGGGTGGTTTGGGGTCGAAATGAAAAGTTGGGTATCATCAGCATATTGATGATACCCAACTCCAAAACCACGAATGATCTCACCCAGCGGTTTCATGTAGATGTTGAACAGGAGAGGCGAGAGGACTGACCCCTGAGGAACTCCACAAGCGAGAGTCCTAGGGGTTGACCTCTGTCCTCCTGCCAACACCGACTGCGAGTGTCCCAGGAGATAGGAGGAGAACCACTGAAGAACTGTGCCTCCCACTCCCAATCCCGTGAGACGCCGCAGCAGGATACCATGGTCGATGGTATCGAAAGCCGCCGAGAGGTCTAATAGGACAAGGACAGAGGAATGTCCTCTGTCCCGAGCCCTCCAGAGATCATTCACCAGAGCGACCAATGCCGTCTCCGTGCTGTACCCGGGCCTGAAACCCGATTGGAACGGGTCTAGATAATCCGCTTCATCCAGGACCAGGGGAAGCTGATGCGCCACCACACTCTCAACAACCTTCGCAAGAAAGCGAAGGTTGGAGACCGGACGAAAGTTGTTCAAAACAGCTGGGTCCAAAACAGTCTTCTTGAGGAGAGGTCTCACCACCGCCTCCTTCAAGACGGCGGGGAAATTACCCTCACTCAAGGAAGCAGATATAACTGCCTGGAACCAGCCTCGTGTCCTCTCCCGGGCTGCATAAACCAGCCAAGAAGGGCACGGGTCCAATAAACATGTGGTGGAGCTCAGCCTCCCCATAATCCTGTCCACTTCCTCAGGGGTCACAGAATCAAACTCCTCCCAGATAACATCGACAAGACCGCCCGTGTCCTGCTCGTCAGACTCTGCCCAGTTGGAGTCCAGACCGGTCCGAATCCGAGCGATTTTATCCAGCAGATGTTGTCCAAATTCCTCAGCACGACCCTGCAAGAGTTCCTCCCTCACCTCCTGATTAAGGAGGGAGCGGGTCACCCTAAACAGGGCGGCCGGGCGATTATCTGCGGACGCGATGAGGGCAGAGAAGTAATTACACCTCGCCGTCCTCATCGCTGCGAGATAAGACCCAATAAAGGTTCTTAGTCGCAACCGGTTGGATTCGGATCGGCTGGACCTCCAACAGCTCTCTAGGCCCCGTTTCCGACGCTTCATCTCCCGGAGCTCCGAGGAGAACCATGGAGCCCGTTGGGATCTGCACCGGGTCAGGGGCCGCAAGGGTACAACTCGGTCAAGTGCCTCAGTGGCCGCCCTTTCCCAGGCTTCCACTAGGGCATCCGCCGAGTTGTGAGCAACGGAGGCAGGTGGGGACCCCAGCGCCGCCTGGAATCTATCAGGATCCATTAAGCATCTGGGGTGGTACCATCTAATTGGCTCCGTACCCCCACGGCGGGGGGTGGCAAAATGGAAGACCAGCCGCAGGAGGTGATGATCGGTCCATGACAGGGGCATAATAAATGGAGAGCCCCCACCAAGATCATCAAACCACCATCCAGATAAAAAAACCAAGTCAAGGGTGTGGCCTCCCTCATGAGTTGGTTCAGAAATTACTTGCATCAGGTCCATGGCCGTCATGGAAGCCATGAACTCCCGAGCTAGCTCAGATGAGCCTCCCAGGGATGGTAGATTGAAGTCACCCAAAACTATAAGTTTGGGGAACTCAATCACCAACCCCGAGAGGATATCGAGCAGCTCGGGCAGGGCTGCCGCTGCGCGACTAGGCGAAAAGTACACCAGCAGCAAGCCCAACTGCACCCCCGGACCAAATCTCAAAAAGAGAGACTCACACCCGACTATCTGAGGAACGGTGGTCTCCCGCGGACATAAGGTCTCCCTGATAGCTACCGCCACACCCCCACCCCTACCTTGAGCTCGTGGCCGGTGTAGCACCCGGAAACCTGGTGGGCAGAGGTCAACCAAAGGGACCCCACCCTCTGGGCCCAACCAAGTCTCCGTGATGCAAGCCAGGTCCGCATGTTCATCCTCAACTAAATCCCTAACAAGGGGAGCTTTGTTAACCACGGACCTGGCATTCAGGTACACCAGCCGGAGCTCAGGAGGCTGCACATCCTCGCTCCCGGAACCTCGGGGAAGAAACAGAGGGTCGGAGTGCCTCACCGCTTGCAAATAGCGGAGACGGCCCCCCTGGTAACGATACGGCCCTCTGTTTATGCACCTGCCGCCATTCCCCAATGTCGTGGGAATCGATAGTCCCACGACCCGCTCCAGAGCCCCGGAGACAACCGCACCCTGTTCTCCCCCCGCGCTACCAGACCCAAGCCTGGCCTGAGCCATGGTTGATTGACCACCCCCCATAGACAAACAACCCCCACCCCCTCCCACCCCTCTCCCTAACCCCATAAAAATTTTGCTAAAAAATTAACCAGGGGCCTCCTATTAAATTTATGTTGAAGGCTCCTGCCCCTGCCCAGCCATCTCTCAGGGTCCCAACAATCGGGCCCTTCATCGAGATTGGAGGTATTTGAAAAGGCGGGTCGCACCCAGGAGAGGGGGGCACCCCTGAGGGCAAACAAGTCTGTGCTGGTGTATCGCCGCATATAGGTCCGACAAGTCCAGGATAGGCAGTCCCGTAATTGGTCATATCCATAGGAGGATCGAAGAACGGGAATAAATATCTGGATCCACACCCAACTTCACTGTCACTCCGTTGGGTGCCCCCGGAAGCAGGCCACCCCCTGCCCTCTCACGACGGGTTGCAACTCTGTTCCTGGGGGTGGTCCAAGATATACTCTGGGTAGGCATACCCCATAGAGCTCCCACCTCTATGTGGCTGCAGATGTAAAGCCAAGCCACTCTCCCACCGTGGCTAGTACCCAGGTCCGTCCAAGATGCATACAAATAGATAGGTATTGGTTATTTTCAGATCTTGTAGCTCATTCTCGTGCTTTCTTCAGGACCACACCTGAATATTAGGTGGTTTGATATATCGAAGGACCGAATGAACTATTTGTTAGATTAGTTGTACTCCTTTGCAGCAAATGCTTCTCTGCATTAATATATAGAGATGTGTGCCATTGGACATTACATATAGATTTCTTTAAGTAATAAATCAATGGAAATATCCTTCCCTGATATACTTCTTGTCCCATATTTGTGTCTTGCTGTAGAACTGGGGTCTCCAATCTTGGCCCTTTTATGACTTGTGTACTTCAACTCCCAGAATTCCAAGTTTGAAGACCACTGCTATAGAATATACATTTCTAAATGTTGCAAGGGCAAAATCAATTCATAAATTAGAAAAAAGAATAATCTGTACTAATAAGGACCACATATAAAGAGATACAGTGAGGGAAAAAGTATTTTGATTCCCTGCTAATTTTGTATGTTTGCCCACTGACAAAGAAATGATCAGTCTATAATTTTAATGGTAGGTTTATTTTAACAGTGAGAGACAGAATAACAACAAAAAAATCCAGAAAAACGTATTTCAAAAAAGTTATAATTTGATTTGCATTTTAATGAGTGAAACAAGTATTTGACCCCTTCTCAAAATATGGCTTAGTACTTGGTGGCAAAACTCTTATTGGCAATCACAGAGGTCAGACATGTTTTGTAGTTGGCCACCAGGTTTGCACACATGTCAGAAGGGATTTTGTCCCACTCCTCTTTGCAGATCCTCTCCAAGTCATTTGGCAGCTCGAACCTTCAGCTCCTTTCACAGATTTTCTATGGGATTAAGGTCTGGAGACTGGCTAGGCCACTCCAGGACCTTAGTGTGCTTCTTCTTGAGCCACTCTTTTGTTATCTTGGCTATGTGTTTTGGGTCATTTCTGTGTTGGAATACCCATCCATGATTCATTTACATTGTCCTGGCTGAGGGAAGGAGGTTCTCACCCAAGATTTGATGGTATAGGCCCCATTCATCGTCCCTTTCATGCAGTGAAGTTGTCCTGTCCTCTTAGTAGAAAAACATCCCCAAAGCATGTTTCCACCTCCATGTTTGATGGTGGGGATGGTGTTCTTGGGGTCACAGGCAGCATTCCTCCTCCTAACACGACAAATTGAGTTGATGCCAAAGAGCTTGATTTTGGTCTCATCTGACCACAACACTTTCACCCAGTTCTCCTCTGAATCATTCAGATGTTCTATAAAAGTTCAACATGTAATACAGGTGTTATCAAAAAGTCTGTTAAATAAGTCTTTGGTCTCTTGGAGTTTGCCATGTCTTGCCTGGAAGATTACAATTTTTTAATCACAATATAAAATTGCAAACTTCTTCAGCCAAGAAAGGGTTGTCCAATGAGACCATTAGGGGAAAATTTCAAGCCCTATATTGATGGCCCTCTCACCAGAATGAGTTGGAGGAGTTCATCAAACATAGCCAGGAAGCTTGACCACCATTCAAATTAAATGAATACAGATAGTTCTCAACTTACAACCTTTCATTTAGTGACTGTTTGAAGTTACAACAGCACTGAAAAAAGTGACTTATGACCATTTTTCACACATATGACTCTTGGAGCATCCCAGTGGTCAAATGATCAAAATTCAGAAGCTTGACAACTGACCCATATTTATGACAGTTGCAGTGTCATGGGGTCATGTGATCATTTTTTGAAACCTTCTGACAAGCAAAGTCAATGGGGAAGCCAGATTCACTTAACAGCCATGTTATCAACTTAATAACTTCAATGATTCATTTAATAGCTGTAGGAAGAAAGATCAACAAATGGGACAAAACTCATTTAACAACTGCCTTGCTTAGCAACAGAAATTTTAGGCTCAGTTGTGGTCATAAGTCAAGGACTTTGGATGTTTCCCACCAAAGGACAAGAGCAAAATGCATTGTTTAGTCTCAGCTGAGAGTCAGGAAAAACTCAGTTTGGCTCACAATTGTGCAAACTGTAACTTTCTCTCGCTTCTTATAAGAAACAGTGGAAAGTAAACAGTATGGCTACATTCTTTTTAATATTTTTAAATCACGGTATAAGTTTATGTGCCTCCTTTTCTCCAAAGAGCATTTATGTCCTCTCCCTCACCCTCCAAATAAGCTTTCATGCCTGAGTAGTAGTTTGAATCCTGTTTTTCAGTAGGATTGGGAAAGAGCCCTACCCTTTCCCTCAGCCATGACATTTTTATACCTCTTACTGTAATTATTACAGCACAGCTGATAATCTCACCCCTGTTAAAACTATTATACCACACAGGTTTCTCAGTCACATATTTAAAATGCCATGCTGCATTGACACATATTTAATTGACCTGATGATTAAACAGACTTTTAAACAAAAGTAACATTTTCAGAAAGTTACAAATTGTTTTTCTTTTGTACAAAAGCCCAGTGTACATATTTATAATACCCTTGGGCTTTCTAATTCTGTTAATGTAACGTAGGAAAGGTAAAGCATTATCAAGTTCCATAGTATTCTAGTCCTCCTCCTCCTCCTCCTCCTCCTCCTCCTCCTCCTCCTCCTCCTCCTCTTTTCCCCACTTCTTCTTGGCAGTCGGGTCCTTCAGTGTGCGTCTTGATTAAAGCACAGTGAGAAGGTCATTGCCCAAATTTTATCTTCCACAGAGTTTCCCACAGCATGTATTCCTCACAGGGAACATTTTCTCAGATCAGGTTATTTCCAGAAATGTTCTCAAACCGAAAGAACAGTCCTTGCAGTAAAATATTTCATTCCCACTTTTTATCCTTTATCTCACAGTCCTCTCTTGACAGCACTTATGTTTCTTCGATTGACTGGGCCAAGAATAACAGCATTAATGATGTTGTCTCTTTGTGAGTGCATTATGGTTTCCCTCTTTTTCTTCTTCTTCTGACCTTTCAAATATGAGAATCTTTGTTTATAATATTTCTTCAAGAAGGCGGGGGAGCAATGAACCCTTTCTGTTTACATTACGACAGATAATTTCAACCCTAATACTCAACTGCAGGCATGTCAGTCCTGAACTGTGTGCACGTATAATAGTTGTAAGAATTTTTCTACGCATTTCCCATTAGTGCTGCTGCTCATACTTGAGAATCCTAGGAAGACAGATGTGTACTTCAGTCTTCTCCATGTTTATTCAAAACTAATTTCCACTAATTTCAATGAGTTGCACTCATTAAGTGTGAATAGGAATCATGTTGCATTAAACATCTTGGAGGCAAATACATAAACCTGCCTTCAAGAATAGCAGAAGCTTCTTAAAGAAGTCTACCTCATTTCTTATTTTTAAAACTTCATGTCAGTTATCAGAGTCAATACGGTATGTTACTACTAAAGAGGATTTTGGACTTTAGGATTTTGTTTTTCTTGAGTTTGTGATCCCACTGAGAGATTACTTAGGCTTGATCCTGGCCTTATGTGAAATACTTAAGTCCCACCCTTTTCCCATGTCACCAAACTAGATCTTTTTCCTGAATATATATTTATTAGATTTCTATCCCACTTTTAATTCTCCACAACAATCCTTTGTGGTAGATTGGACTGAGAGAAAATGAGAGGCCCAAAGTTACCCAGTAAGCATCCATGGCTTGGCATACTGTTCCTGTTCCTAATCTAAGCATTTAGCTACTATATCATACTATCCAACTCTCTACAAGATGTCTTCAGAAGAAAAACCTTTTAATTTCAACTCTTATGCCAGTCAGGGCTTGGGTTAAAGAAGTCAACACGTTTACTGCTGCCTGCATAAAAGCTTTTCTGCTGAAAGCCTTTGCATCAAACATGTGAATCTTTAAAAGAAATAATCTGAGTGGTTTGGAATAGGTATGTGTTTCTCTCTCTCTGTTTGTGTGTGTGTGTGTGTGTGTGTGTGAGAGAGAGAGAGAGATGTGTTTGTGTACCTTTCATGGGAGTTTTGGAAATCATTGTGCCAGTGTTCCCAGTCTTGCTCTGCTGCCCTATTTGTTTCATTAACTGCTAACACTTGAATCAGTTTAATTTGATTAGTTTAGTATGAGCGATTGCAGTGAAATGTAGAGAGGCCGTCTTTTTCATGGTGGATTATAGGACTTTTCTTTAAACAAACAACATTTGTATCCTTTTTGGTTTTCAAGCTTTAGGATTTTTATCTCAGGCCATTTGTTACTTAAACGCTTCCTGTTCTTGACTAGCTCTCTTTTTCTATTCATTTCCCCTCTTTCCCAAAGGAAAGGATATATAACCAGTTTGAAAGTTTGATAAAATCCCAAATCCTGAATTGTCATATTTTAATGCCTGCCAATACCTTTCCACAGCATTTTTCTACCATGTTTTAACATTAATTATTTTTTCTGTCAGTGTTTTTCAGGGCTCCTCTTACCTTAATTAACTAAAATAGAATCTTTCAGAAGCAGCACAGTTTTGTTTCAATTAGGGATGCTAATGAAGGCCAGAATTAATTGGAGTCTAACAAGATTCTGAAGTATGAGTAAAAGAGGTTCATTCCATTCTCCTCAAAGGGTGCTTGGAAGAGAAAGTTCAGAAAATTTCCTGCCTGGGTCCGCATGAAGCTTAGGACCAGATCCATATTACCACCACTATTCTCCAAACTTTTTGTGCCAGATTCTGCTTAGTAAGCCTGAAGATAAATGGCACCATCCAATCAAATGATATGTCTTAGCAGAAGCTGTTTCCAATCTGCTTTGGTTTACATCTAAATGTGTAGGGATCCAAGTACTCCAGCAGACTTGAATTCTTTCTAATAATCTGTAAGTAAATTCAGCTACCCATAATTCTAATGCTGTAATATTGGGTGTCAGCGTGAAAGAAGCAAGTGTAAAAAGAAAGAAATTGGGTGAGCTAGTGAGCAAGATGCAGTTTAGTGTTCCTCCTCCACCTCCTCCTCCTACTACTACTCCCCCCTCTTTATTATTTTTTTCTACTCTACAATCATATGAAAACCTCCTAGTCTCTTTAGAGTACACAGAAAGTTTTTCCTTCATCTTGAGCTCTGTTTAGTCAGGTACTAAATCATCGAAAGAAGCTATGTCATGGGGAAAATCTAACTTAAATTGAGAATTGAACAAATGTTGATCTGTTAGAAAGACCAGGGATAAAATTAAGTTTAGGAAATGAAAAAGACAGTGGAGAGAAGCCTTCAATGAACTATAAGGGAAGTTGGCTGGGTTTCAGTTGTTCAGTTCAGCATACGGTAACGTTCCTTCTTATTTAATAGGATGCATCACCTGGAAAATATTTTGTTCTTCATTTCCCAAATATAAAGAGAGATGTAGATTCCTACAGAACCATAGCACTAAGTGAGTAATCTGGGAGCAAACACCAAAAACGATTCTGTCAGACCAATCAGGCTAATAGTATGGACACTATCCAGAGGAAAGTTGGGACGTAAAAACAATAAATCAACAAACAACAATTGTTTTTTTCCATGAAAGACACATCGAACTAAGAGGAGTTATTTCTGTAAAGATATGTGTAGACTAGCATTGTTTGTTTTCACTAATCAGAAAGTCTCTCCTAGAAACTGAACTCTACGGATTCCATCTATTTAATTCTGATTGCCGATGTTTGAAACCAAGACTTGCAGTGAGAAATGCAGTTCTTATTTTGAATAGATGACTCATCTATCATTATAATCTAAACAAGTAAAACCTCTATGCTGCTCCATGACTGGAGGATGGGTTTCCACTGAATTCTTGTCCTGTGGTTGAGATAAAATCTGTAATTGATAAAAAAGAAATGTTGCAGTGCCAAACCTCCATAGAGCATTCTTGCCTTTTTCTTCTGATGAGGATTGGTTATCTCTATTGATATGAAGAGACTCAGAATCAGTTATCAAAGGCTCGCCAAATCTAAAGGGATCCTTTTTTTTTAGTAATGCAACCGTAATCAAGTGTATCCAGACTTAAGAGGGTATAGAGCCAAACATTCTCTGATTTATTGTCAATTTGGGGTTACTGGCAGAAATCTGGACTGGATAATTTAATCTTACATGACCTAATCTAATCAAGATATTGATATTATGATCCAACTATCTTTGTGAAACTCTTTGTGGCATTTATCTCCTGAAATGCAGTGGGATTTTTTTCCCCTTTTCTTGTAAGCAGCATGTTGCATTTTGCTACAAAAATATCATGTAACTGCTTGACATTAATATATAGAAATGGTTAATATTTTACTTTCTAAAGAAATGCTGTTAGAGAAGAACAAAAAGATGTAATGCTTAAAGATCTTTCATGTGGGTGCCACTCTCACTAAGTCTATTAGGTCACATGGTTGCTTTTTTAAACATTTGGTAAAGAAATAAATGTCATGGGAATGGACTCAGTCCATCTGGAAGTGGCAGATTCCTCCCTGTTCAGTCATTCCTGTATTATAAACCAGCTCACTTGCAGCTCACAGAAGTATTTTTATTTTCTTTTTCTGCATAAGCAGTGGAAACTAATTCAGTGGAAAGTGGAATGGAAGTTTGTTTCAGATACCACTGCAAGGGAGGAGAAATGCCAGCTGCCTTATTTGCTTTTTTTGTCAGGATACTTACACCATTTTCTCTCAGGGATGGGCTTGCTATTTCTGCACACTTTCTTCATTACTCATAAAGGAAAGGAAAGCAGTCACATTTCTTGGAAATCCCTTTCCCACTGTTGTTGTTGTTGTTGTTGTTTTTAACCTGCAATATCTCTTGTATGCTAGGGATGCAGTGGCTCAGTGGGTTGGGACGCTGAGCTTGTCGATCAGAAGGTCGGCAGTTTGGCGGGTCGAATCCCGAGTGCTGCGTAGCAGGGTGAGCGCCTGTTACTCGTCCCAGCTTCTGCCAACCTAGCAGTTCGAAAGCACGTAAAAATGCAAGTAGAAAAATAGGGACCACTCCGGTGAGAAGGTAACAGCCTTCCGTGCACCTTTGGTGTCTACTCATGCTGGCCACATGACCAGGGAGACGTCCTTGGACAAGCGCTGGCTCTTCGGCTTTGAAACGGAGATGAGCACTGGCCCCTAGAGTTGGAAATGACTAGCACACATGTGCGGGGGAACCTTTACCTTTACCTTTATCTCTTGTATTGTGAAGAATTCTGGAAAAGTATATTGTTGTTATCATGGTCATTCACTCAGTCAGCCAGATGTTCAGACTGGATTTGGCATTTTTATCTGCCTTCGAGTCCTTCCCAAGGTTTTCCAATCGTTTTGCAATTATACCCAAGGCTCCTAATACTATTGATTTGCTTTATTTTGCCACAATCTTTCTATTTCTATTTGCAGGTCTTTGTTATTTCTTATTTTCTCCAGTTCCTTCTCTTCTCTTCTACTATCTCCAGGTGCTAACCCTCAACTATCCAGACTTTTTTTTTCTTTTTTCTTTCTTATCGACAGTTGTTAAGTCTGGGGTGTTCTGTGGCAGGTGCGTATCTGTTTGAATTCTTAAAGTCCCAGAACACTTTAGTTTCTTTGTTTTCAATATTTTTTTCTATTTTATGCTCCCACAAGTTCTTGCTTGCAGGCAATTGATATTTCTTGCAGATCTTCTAATGCACCATTGTTGCTACTTTGTAATGCTGTTGCTTGTAGTCAATCTGTGTGATCTTCTTGCAGCAACTAACCAGGTGGTCCACTGTTTCTTCGGCTTCTCTGCATAGGTGACACTTGTTGTCTGTTGCTGTCTTCTCAATTCTGGCTCTATATGCATTTGTTCTTAAGGCTGGGCCTTGTGCAGCCAGAATTAGCCCCTCTATTGTTATTTCTGCCCTTTTTAGACACACTGAAGTCCCTGGGAAGTGATTTGGACTGAGAGAGCGGGTGGTCTCCAAATCCTCTGGAGATTTCTGTGTCTATGGGTGACTTGGAACCTGGGCCTCTCTTAATTTGATCTCTAACCACTCCATCTCACTGCTTTTAATTCAATGAATGATTCTAATAGTTTAATGTAAAATGCTAATAGATTCTATTGGGCTTTCTAATGCCCATATACTAATTGAAAGAATATAGTGGTTGCTCTAGCACTGGCCAAAATATCAAACCATTTTAGCCATGAAATGTGCTTCAGTGGTTCAGTTCAGACTGTACATCAAGTAAGTAATAAAGAAGTTTAACTATGGTTCGGGTAATCTATTAACATTTCAAATGTTGTACCTTTGAGACAGCATGGACCCATGGAACTAATTATTGAAGGAGTGAAAAGCTGCACTCTTTTAACCATGCCTTGTCGGCTAAAACCTGAACCATGGTTAAGTTCCAATGATCCTAAACTATGCTGGTATCTTCTGTGGTTTGGCATTATGCTTGAACTAAACTAGTATATGCTTTTATGATGTTTTGTTTGGACTAAAATCATTGAAATCCCCAACAACTAATTTCATAACGCAGCGTAGGCCATAATGTGTTCTGCAGATATATTTTTTTTACATTTCTGTGCCCAGTATTCTAAACCAGCAGGTCAGAGAAAATGCAAGGGATTTGCAAGCATCAGGAGCCTATCCATGTTATCAAGAATGCAAACCTTAATGCCTGTTTATACAGTAGTATTTTCCATCTTATTTTCAACTATTCAATTCCATTTCTTGATCTCTTTATTTTGCTGGAAAGTATTGGGTTATGATATTGTGGAGAGAGCCGTCCCTGCAGGCGTAGCATATTACTATCTCACTCTGTAAATGTTTAATTTTTGCTTAGGGAGAATAGGAGAAAAAGGGAAAGGAAACAACATTTTTTACCTTTCTTCCCTAATGTGCTATAAGTAACATGAATAAGATACTAAGTTCCAAACACCTGTCCTTCTGCTTCCAGGAGACTTACGAAAACAAAAATGCTTTCCCAATCATTTATTTGGGGGAAAAAAAGATTCTGTGCTTTATATTTCTTACAACACTCAAATATTATTACTCATCTATGTCAGGATTAATTAAGCAGCACTAATACAGTACGTTTACAAGAAAAGGGATGTACCAGAGAAGGAAAAATACAGGTTGTCCTTGACTTACAACTATTTCTTTAGTGACCGTTCAAAGTTACACTGGCGCTGAAAAACTTGATTTATGACTGTTTTTCACACGTAGGACTGTTTCAGCATCCCCACAGTCATGTGATCAAAATTTGAACTCTGGGTAACTGGCCTGTATTTATGATGGTGCCAGTATCCCGGGATCATTTTTGCAAACTTCTGATAAGCAGCCATCAATGGGGAAGCCAGATTCACTTAACAACCATGTCACTAAATGAACAACTGCAGCGATTCAGTTAACTGTGGCGAGAAAGGTTGTAAAATGGGTCAAAACTCACTTAACTGTCTTGCTTAGCAATGGAAATTTGGGGCTCCATTGTGGTCATAAGTTACCTGTATTCACAGCTCCTATGATTATAAATGTAACTTCATGACCCATCCTAGGAGACTTTGTTCTCCAATATTGTGTTACTATATTTTGTATATCTCTAAAAAGACAAATATAGAAAATAGCACACATTTCTTTGGGAATAAGGAGGAAGGAGGACAATTATATAGACTGTGATGAAATGTACATTAAGTGGACCTTTCATGTTGAAAGATATATGCAATTGCTTTTTTTCTGCTGCAGATTATCACAGCCACAGTCCCACTTGCTCAATGAAAGGTTTGTGTGTTGTGTACATCATCTTGTGATATATGCAGGTCCTAATATGAAGAATGGCCCATAAGCAGAACAGAGATTCAAAAAGGTTTTGTGTGACCACTCAATCACATAATATTTTCACAGTTGCTTTATCTTTGGCTTCTAATATGTGGCCGTAGAGATTTAACTCTGGTAGCAACAACCCCTTTGGAATCCAATCACAGATATTGTTATCTCAAACTTTTCATCTATCACAAATGCAACCAAACACCTCTACTTTGTATATGGATCAAAGGAATGGGATCCCATCAGATTACAAAACCATTAATTTAACTTGTATTGTGAGTCCCCAAAACAGAGGCCCTTAAAGAGTAACAATCTGTTTCTAGAATATAAAAAAGCATAGTCATCTTGATATTACAGTATTACAGGAGAGAGTAATTTGGTGTATTGAGAGAGGATGAGAAGAATCTCTAGTGCAGAAACTTAATGTTAGCATTGTACAAAATATTTGAAAGGGATGCTTTCAAAGGGCATTACACAAGCAAAAGACCTTTCCTATAAGCCAGTGATGGCGGACCTTTTAGACACCGAGTGCCCCAAACCCGCCCCTCCCACTCCTGCTCCCACCCCACCCGCAGGGCTACCCACCACCTCCATGGCCTGCCGCAGCAGATCACCCAGGCGGTCCTGCAGCGCCATGGTGGCCATGCCCTCCACCCGCACCCCGTAGCATCATCTGTGCACAATGGGGCGCAAGGACGGAATCTTGTCCCTGCTGCCCGGTTGCCATGTGCTTGGCTGCGCTGCTCCGTGCAGGCCTTGCCCAGGGGCAAATCTCCTCTGGGGGGGCTGCTAGTGAGGAAGGAGCCAGGGGGAGGCAGGGGCAGGGGAGAGGCGGGGCTGGGACGACAGCACATGTGCCCACAGAGAGGGCTCCGAGTGCCACCTCTGGCACGCGTGCCATAGGTTTGCCACCACTGCTATAAGCATTAAAGCAGCCCTGTCCTTTGAAGGCCTTTTGCAGTTGCTTCAAGAACTGCAGTATTCTTGGCTGGTTACTTTTTTGTGTTATATTTACAACAGTATCATTTTGCATTTAGTCCAATGAAAGTATTTTATTAGCATCAACATAGAGGGGCCTGTTGAAGCCTTTGAAACAGCACTGCTGAAGTTTCCAGAGGTAGGTTGCAGCTGCTTTCATGTTCTAAGAAGAGGCACTTCACTTCTGCCAATGCACTTTGCAAAGCACCCTTTGGAAATATCTTATGCTGATACTCTATGTATAATGCTTATTATGTATAAACTTTAGGATTTAACATATAATCTTTACAACTGATCATACTGAAAGAATGTATATGATTTCCCTGATGACTTAATGTTATTAGATATGTTACTAAAATAAAATATCTTAGAGATGGCCTCCTTTCTCTTCAGGCATTTCCAAAGAGATCTTTTATTTATTGCATTATTTCAGAGTAGTTGGAGACACTGACTGGCTTGTTTGGTGAGATGACTAAATTGTCATTTTTAATTAGCTTTATGCTGTTTTTTGGAAAAACTAATTACTGTATTTTTTTATCAAGTTTTCTTGATTGCCAAAGACAAGAATACCATGGTTACATATTTTTTGAATTCCCCAACTACACAGTTAGTGATTTTGAGTTCCCTCTAGTATGTTTTTTTGTAGTAAATCCTGTAAAATAAGGAATAGATAAGAAAAATACATATTGACAAATTCTATTTAGAAAATGACATCAATTTCAACATGAAGTCATGTACTCTAAATACTTTTGGGATATCAAAAATATTCAGATGCAGCTATTAGATATTACAATAAACAAAGTTGTTTATTTTTGTTGTACACATACACACCTACACACAAACACATATATATGTATGCATGTATGTATACATGCATGCATATATACATACATATATTACAAGATATAAAAAGGAACTGCCACTTAATGTCATTTGTGTTTTTTGGGGGGATGTTTTTCATTTTTAATATACATAAAACAGTTTTAATCACAGATTAGTTGCAGTTAAATTTTCATTTTTATGGACATTTACACATGCTCAAAAAAGTTAAGCAGGGTCAAAAATGCTTAGTAGGAGACCATCAAGGAAAAAAAAACAGGATCAACCTGGAAAATAAAAGTAATAACTTAAAATTCCAAAGAACACCTCTCAAAGATTTGATTACTCTTATTCTCTGTACTGTTCTGTTCCTTAATGGATAAAACCTTCATCATCATCATCATCATCATCATCATCATCATCATCATCATCATCATCATAGTAATAACAATCACTAACCTAGAAAAAGCTAACATTAATTCTCTTCCTTATTGGAAATCTGCCCCTCTTTACCTGCATGCAATATGTTTGATGCACATTACAAAGATTCAGAGATTCAATAATTTTTTGTATTCTATCACAGGAGACCTTTGGTATAACTACAACCTGGATGACTAAGAATCTCCATAGACATCTATCACTGAGTTCTTCATATATCAGGAGGTGGAAGAAAGAACACGAGCCTACTATCCTCGGCCTATGATTTGGCAGTAGGTACCTTCAGGACCATCTGTTTGAATAGAGCTAATCTACTCTGAATCTACTACCAATCCAGTGTATGTATCTCATATTAGGATGTTTAGTGTGCCCTCATGAAATTTTGAAGTAGGATGGGGAACAGGGACATTTTTTCCTCAATGCTCAATTGTTATGGGTCATGCTGTGCTATGTCCCTCCTCCCTATTGGTTTTCAGAAAAATAATGACAACAGAACTGTTTTATATAGCTTTTCATTTTTAAGTTCTGGTTGTGTTCTGGACACCTGGGTTACTTATTGTACGCTTATTTTATTTTATGATATAGGTTTAAGAGATTTTTTGGGGTTGTGTGAATGGTACCTGGAGTCCCAGATAAATATATAAAGAAATACAAAGAACAGAATTCATAAAATGTAAAGCAGGGGTCTTTAAACTTGGCCCTGAGGAATTCTGGGATTTGTAGTCCACAAGTCACAAGTCTTTGTTATGTACTGGGCTCTTGTTTAATGTGAGTTGCTGGAGCAGCTAACGGCTCTCCAGCAACCCAGACTTTAAGTCTCCTGTGCTGCAATTGGCTATCTCCAAGCGGCAGTGGTTGATTCAAACCTATTGGCTGCCACCTGGGGGCTAGACTATATATTGTGGCTTGTTGCAGGCATTTCCCCAGTACAGTTCGAGCACGAAATTAACAATGAGTTATCCTGTACTCTGTTCCACGTCTTCATTCCTGCACCAAAGAACCCGCTATTTAACAGTCTTTAACTTGAGCTTCATTCCTAGTGACTTTAGAACCCATCAATATAAAGGTGGGTTTCCACTGCCTTTTTCCAGGATTTATTTGTTTTTACTTACCTATATGGCCTACATGCCAGAGTGGTCTCCTATGCTTAGCTTCCATGCTGCAGCAAGGCCAGGAATAGGCCACCAGCATCTAAGATAAAACATTTTATTAGTTATTTAAAAGGGAATGTGAACAAGTAAGCCCAATCTGCTTATTCAGAAAAGTTAATATGTTTTCATTTCTGTTAACAATGTGATTGATATGGGACATAAAACAGAAAACAGCTATAGTAAACATGAATGGTAATCTTTACATCCATAACAAAGTAATCCTCCAACATGAATCTATTTCATTTGTTTTGTTTTTTGTTAAATATGCTTTTGAGCAGACACATTCAGTATGTTCATCACTGACTGTTCAGCAGGGCTTTTTTTCTCATAGAACGCTCAGAACGGAGTTCCGGCACCTTTTTTGGTGTGACATGTGTGAGTTCCGGCACCTTTTTCTTTTACAAAAAAAGCACTGCTGTTCATCATCATAAACCAGGTTTAGGGAAATGCTCTTAGCTCTGTTCACTCCCACAATATAATAACAGAAAAATCAGTCTGATCTTATGAATTAGCATTTGAATATGAGTCCTGGAGTTTCGTATGAAGTTGCAATGGAGACATGGCTACTTTTAGCAAAATGTATTCAATTGTACAGGTATATTCTGATGAAATTCTTGTCCAAATCTTCCATATTCTTCTTTATGACCAAAGATTGATTATATATATAGCAGCACTCGAAAATGCATAAGGAATATATGTCAAAGAGAAACTTTTACTAAGTTTTTCCATTAGGTTTGGGAGGATCAAACTTTTTGAGATTTAAAAACCATAATATTGGTCCTGTTGGGAACTTCTGTATTCTACCAGAGAGATGGTGATGGAAAAATAAATTGTGATTGCATTTTGACATGTTTAATGCATACAGTTTAAACACAGGAAATCTTCACTACACCCTGTTCTGTAAGCAACACATAAATACATGTCAGAAGTATGCTAAGCTTGAATTCTCTCAGGAGTTCATCCTGAAAGAAGAAAATTCAAAATGATTTACTGTCTGCATCTGCAGTCTTCACAGCTTTGCTGGTTTCTGCTATTTGCAGAGGCAGGGAGAAAAGTCTGGGGCATCAACAGCCTTTTAACAATCTCACAGCAGAAATGTCTGGTATGTTAATAAGATAATATCTTAGGAAGGAAGGAAGGAAGGAAGGAAGGAAGGAAGGAAGGAAGGAAGGAAGGAAGGAAGGAAGGAAGGAAGGAAGGAAGGAAGGAAGGAAGGGAGGAAGACACCAGTATCATATTCCTTTGCTTCATTCAGTTTTCCTCTACAGAAAGACTGCAAATTTTACCCAACTCAGTTCTACTTGTTAAATTCCCCTCTACCTTATTCACCACAAGCTGTAAGTTTATAAGATATTAAGGAAACAAATGAAGAGTTTTATAACTGATGATCTTCTAGAACCTTGCTTTGAAAGGTGTATATATTAAGTAAGTATGTAACATATTAGAAATGGTCCTATTGTAGCCTTCCCTGTTCAATTGTCTACCAAATGTGTTGTGCCTCTAAGCTCCAGAATGTGCAGCTAATTTGAAGAGCAACCAAACTCAGCTTCTATTGGTTTGATCTGGCCCAATCCGCAGAGTTGGGCCAGCTGTAGGACCAAGCAACCAATATCTGTTGATCATCTTCATTGTTCTTGCTTAGAAAGAGCAATAGATATTCCATTTAAGAAAGGAGGAAGACTTTAGTGATGGAATTCTAGCTCAACCAGTGATTTTGGTGGCAGTCAAAGGAGCTATTCCTGAATAAATTGTGACTGTGAGAAAATTCTGGAAACCATAATCATCCCACCTGAGGAATCACTGTGGGTCATTTCATCATAACTTTTCATAAAATTACCTAGCATCATTGTGAGGGAAAGTCTGAACAGAAATTAAGTTTTGAGCAATTCCACTATCTCTCCCCACCACCCACACACACACACACACACACACACACACACACTACACGTACAAATAAATTATTCTGCATTAGTTCATGATAACATATGCCCATGCAGAACTCAAAATTAGAGGAAATATGAAGTGTTTTATTAATTGCATGAATGTTGATTGTTAAAATGGAGGACTAATTGGTGATATCTGTGTGTAGTAGGCTTCCTCAATATGTGTTAGATTACATTAACTAACTTCATGTCCTGGATATCAGACATTAAGCATTTTGTAAGAGTAATTGTTAAGTTGTGTATAATTGGATGATATATATTATCAGTAAAATCCAAAAATAACAAGAGTTATACAGAATACGCAAAAAGAATTATTTGAGTAACAGATAGGTGTTGAAGAATGTAAGTGTTATTTTCATGCAAAATCCTTTCCTTTTCAGAGTATTGTGAAACCACATACTGAGGGGAGCAAATATTTTTTTTAGAAGGGAAGTATTATTGTAAACATCAGTTCCCTTAATTAGAAGTTTAATCTGCAGTTTCTATTCTCTAGTTTGAGAGAAGTTATAGATTAATACATCTTTTTTTAAAAAAAGTAGAAGTGGTAATTGGTATGCACTTATTTGTAAGCAGAGCATAAGACATATTTTTTTCCCCACAACAAAAGCAATTTGGGCTGAAAAAAGAGCAGTTGGCGCAGAGTCACCCAGTAAGTTTCTATGACTGAGTCTCCTTTCTCCTACTCCAGCTTCCTAACTATTAAATTACGCCGACTGTTTCCGAATTCTTCTAGCCCTCTTCACACCTCTGAAAGTCACATGTGATTTTGTTCTATTCATTCTTATTTAATAAAAGCAAGGATATGTTATACTTATTTCCTCTTTGCCATGTAGATTTACAATATTAATAATATGCCAAATTTTAAGTTCTTTCCCTTGCTGGTTGACCGGGCAATGTTCAAATGCAATGTATATCTTTAGCAGAGTTTTTTTCCCCCCTTCACATTAGAGCTGGAGGTTTATTATCTCTGTATTCACATAAGGATATTGATGAAAATCATGTTTTTTATACTATTTTCTTCACAAAGCAGGCCAGGATAGTTGATAGGAAGAATAAATCAATTAAAGTAAAACCATAAATTAAAATCCAACAATTCTTTAAAAAACAAAATCTAAAAGAGCAGTCCTGGTGTAGTTCTCACCTTACAAATCTCAGGGTAAGCAGATGTATTCTTCATTGTTTTCTGGAAGAAGAAACCATGGAACTGGCTCAGCATTTATTTGGAAAGAACGGTATAACTGGATCACTGCCAGTATGTGGTCCCATTTCCATCCACTACATTCAAATCATGAGCAAAGCCTTTCCTCAGCTGATTTTAGAGGATAGGTTGGATCAGATCGGAAAAGCCAATATTTTAAATACTTGTGTCCTAAACTATTTAGGTCTTTATGGATTTATCTCAACACTTTAAATCAGGCCTGGTACCTAGCAAGTATAGTACCTTCAGGGCTGTACAATGCTATTTAGCTCACTATATAATAATCAGGTAACTGTGTTCTGTATCAGTTGCAGCTTCAGAAGCATCTTCAATAGTAGCTCCAAGTGGACTCATGGCAACAATCCAATGGTGAAGTTATTAGTGTATGAATTACTGATGGATCCTACGCTAGATGGTCATAGTTGGTGCAGCAACTTGAGCACAGGACCTCCATGTTCCTGATGTAGTCTGTGCCTCCAGAGAAAAAAAGGAATAATAGAAAACCTCCAGGTTAGTATCTTTTCCTTTAGAAAGATGTTAACTGGCCCACAACAGTTTATATATCTTCCTAAAGGGTATGAGATTTACCTAACCACAGCACTAATCTGGATTCATATTCAGTTGATTGATCCACATCTACTTCATTGTTACTTTTGTGCATGTACAAGCTTTTCCTGATTCAGAAGGGAAGATATGATAAAGCTCCTGCAATATATACTGGCAAGCCATCCTCCAAGTCTCCTGATGACTATCTGCATTTGCTTCAATTGAAGATATTGAATAGGAGCAAAAAGAATTAGACCATGAAGAAACCCACAATCCAACACCATGGGGGTCAAACAGATTTTTTTTTCTTCACTGCTACTTTGCTGACAGTTCTAAAGAAGGAATGACATAATTTTAATTCTGGACTTTCAATTCCCAAGTCATTGAGGTGGTACCAACAATCCCTAGGAGATCCAGTTAAATCCAATTCAGTAACATTCCCCATGTGTCTCTCTTTTGGTGGAAATCACTTATCAGGCCAGTAAAGGCTATTCTGTGTTGTAGCCAGTCCTGATGTCCAACAGAAACGGATCTAGATAATTGGCTTCTTCCAACCAAGTGTGTTTTTAAAAGGTCAACAGTTTTTCTAGCATCTTTCTAAGAAAATGATGGTAGTCAGGGGGGGCTTTATCTTTGTACCTGGAAAATTCTTCATAATATAAGGAATTCATTGGATTTCTGTGGGCTGCTACCTTAATTTGCTACTTGTTATAGTAGGTGAGGCCAGAAATTTAAATCTTGACAAGGGAATCAAGAATCATCTTAATTGTTTTATCCCCCTAAATAATTTGAGCACTGTGTGCTCAGCGATATGAAGAGGGCCTATGAAACCACCTATATTTTGTTATGCTGGCCATGAAACCTGGACTTAGACCTCACTCTTTTTCCTCTTAGATCCCTCATGAAGCAAACTTCCTGTTTCATGAGAACCATTAAAAGTTAAGTCCAAGGTACAAAATGGGTGAACTGGTTATGTAGGAAAAGTAACCTAGGAGTAAAAGAATAAAATATTTTGCTTTTTAAAAAATTTTTATGTTACATTAGGGCCACTAGAATCAAGAATTCAGTATATGAGTTCTTGGGCTTCTTGTTTTTAAATCTATCCAATCACTTCCAGTGGTGGGATTCAGCTAGTTCGCACCAGTTCAGCAGAACCGGTAGCTAATTTTTTGTTGCCCAGGCCCAGAATGGACTTCCGGAAGTGGCCTCCACACAGAGAACTGGTTGTTCACTTATTTGAATCCACCACTGATCACTTACCAATTCTAATGTAAGCTCCAAGCTGTTTTGGAGTGCTTATTTTAAAAGGCACTGAAAGAAAAGTATGGGCCAGAAAAGGGAATTGGATCAAAGTGAAAATATTAATCATATTTTTTCTTATTGGCTTTTCCAATTCCATTTGCTGCTCTGGAAGCAACCTTGCCTTTCTTAAAAGTTTCTGTTAAGTGTTGCATACATCCGTGTAACATGCCTTGTTTACCTTGAAACAGCTACTCTCAGTGTGTCTTTTCATAAGGCTCAAAACAGCCAAACTGCTTTGCTAAACCAGTTACATTGAGGTAGCTGGAATATGTTAGAAAATACCACGAAATCTCACCAGTTGTGCTGAAAGCTAAAGAGATAAAACAGGAAAAGAAGTCACTTCTGCCCCTTTTACTAGCAGTCCAAAATACTCTTACCAGAGGAAACAGTGCATAAACTATACTTGAGTTTTAATTAAAAGGGAAACTGATAAATTGCTAAGATTCTGGTGTTCTCAAGATGGCTATCTGTTATAAAAAACTCATTTTTGTGTCTAATGTGCTATCTCTATCATATGAAATGGTTTCTGGATTAATTTTTATCATAAATGGAAATTATGCCAGAAAAATATATCATTAAACAGCTTCTACCTCCCCCACCCCCACCTCAGGCCTGTCTCAAGTTCTTCCCGAGCCAATGCAATTTGATTAACAAATACTGTTGCATTGTACACTTTGTGAACATTTAGGAACTCTGGTGCACAGTATGGATAACTTAACAAAAATTAACCAGAAGGAAATTAGTTGTGAATGTTTTAAGAAACAAAGGTTAATAGAAAATAATTACCAGCCCTTGAAAGTTTAACTGTGGAATTAAATAACAAGAATATGAGTGGTCACTGGATACCTGAGGGAATGAGATACTAAAATAACTTGAGTTCACATTATTTACAAAAAGATTAGCTCTCCTGACTTGCTGGCAAACCTATATAGAAAAGCCCATTGATGACACTAAAGACCTTGTTAACGTAGTAAACAATTAGTCATGGGAGAATCTGAGCTAAAAGGAATACTTTTTCAATGATGTAAAAGTAAATTAGGGAACAGTAAAAGTTATTACTCTGGAGATTGTTGGACCACAGGGAATAATAAAAATCAGGTTACCCTAATTTCCTTTGAAATACATACAATGCATTATTACCATTATTAGCCAAGCATCCAACATGTAAGTCTGAACTACAACTTCAGGGAAGAGCTAGGTGTTTTTATATATATACATATATCTTGAGTGTTTTGAGCACCTCGTCAACCCAAATATAGGCAAAATCTTTTGCCTGTATCAGCTCAAACTAGGGCCATCCACAGGAAGCAGTCGCAACTGTGACAATTGTTTGTATTAAATAAATTTGGAATGCTGACAAAGAATTAAAGGGAGACTGATATAGCTATTTCAAGCTTCTTGAAGTATGTGTGTGTGCGTGTGTGTTTGTGTAATGTGCAGCTGAGTTAAACTTGCTCAGGAAAATTAATCCATTTGTACAAAAAAGGTACTTCTTCAGAGAAATATCAGCATAATATCTGAAAAATGTCTATATTTTGTTGTTGTTAGTTGAGAAGTCATGTCCGACCCATCGCAACCCCATGAACAACGTTCCTCCAGACCTTCCTGTCCTCTACCATCTTCTGGAGTCCATTTAGGTTCATGCCTACTACTTCAGTGACTCCATCCAGCCACCTCATTCTCTGTCGTCCCCTTCTTCTCTTGCCCTCAACCTTTCTCAGCATTAGGCTCTTCTCCAGGGAGCCTTCATTCTCCTTAGGTGGCCAAAGTATTTGAGTTTCAACTTCAGGATCTGGCCTTCTAAAGAGCAGTCAGTTGATCTCCTCTAGGACTGACCAGTTTGATCACCTTGCAGTCCAAGGGACTCGCAGGAGTCTTCTCCAGCACCATAGTTCAAAGGCTTCAATTCTTTGGCACTCAGCCTTTCTTATGGTCCAACTTTCACAGCCATACATTGCAACTGGGAAGACCATAGCCTTGACTTTACGCACTTTTGTTGACAGGGTGATGTCTCTGCTTTTTAGTGTGCTGTCTAGATTTGCCATGGCTTTCCTCCCCAGGAGTAAGCATCTTTTAATTTCTTGGCTGCAATCCCCATCTGCGGTGATCTTGGAACCCAGGAAAATAAAATCTGTCACTACCTCCATTTCTTCCCCATCTATTTGCCAGGAAATGAGAGGGCCAGATGCCATGATCTTGGTTTTCTTAATGTTTAATTTCAACCCAACTTTTGCACTTTCCTTCTTCACTTGCAACAAGAGGCTCTTTAGTTCCTCTTCAATTTCTGCCATTAGAGTGGTATCATCTGCATAACTTAGGTTGTTGATATTTCTCCCAGCAATCTTAATTCCAACTTTTGATTCATCTAGCCCTGCCTTTCTCATGATGTGCTCTGCATATAAGTTAAACAGGCAGGGTGACATTATACAGCCTTTAGCATAATCAATGAAGCAGAAGTAGATGTTTTTTCTGGAACTCCCTAGCTTTCTCCATGATCCAGCGTATGTTGGCAATTTGATCTCTAGTTCCTCTGCCTGTTTGAAATCCTGCCTGTACTTCTCGTAGTTCTCGATCCACATACTGCTGGAGTCTAGCTTGTAGGATTTTAAGCATAACTTTACTACCATGTGAAATGAGTGCAATGGTGTGATAGTTTGAACATTCTTTGGCACTGCCTTTCTTTGGAATTGGAATGTAAACTGATCTTTTCCAATCCTGTGGCCACTGTTCAGTTTTCCAAATTTGCTGGCAAATTGAGTGTAGCACTTTTACTGCATCGTCTTTTAAGATTTTGAATAGCTCAGCTGGAATACTGTCACCTCCACTAGCTTTGTTGTTGCTCAGCTTTCCTAAGGCCCATTTCACTTTACATTCTAGGATGTCTGGCTCAAGGTCCGTGACCACCTCATTGTGGGACATTAAGCTCGTTCTTGCATAGTTCTTCTGTGTAATTTTGCCACGTCTTCTTAATCTCTTCTGCCTCTGTTAGGTCCCTGCCATTTTGGTCCTTTATCATGCCCATTTTTGCATGAAACATTCCCTTCATCTCTTGAAGAGATCTCTAGTCCTCCCTATTCAATTGTTTTTTTCTATTTCTTTGCACTGTTCATTTAAGAAGGCATTCTTATCTCTTCTAGCTATTCTCTAGAATTCTGCATTCAATTGCATGTATCTTTCTCTTTCTCCCTTGCCTTTCACTTCCCTCCTGTCCTCTGCTATTTGCAAAGTTTCCTCAGATAGCCATTTTGTTTTCTTGCATTTCTTTTTCTTTGGGATGGTTTTAGTTGCTACTTCTTGTACAATGTTGCGAACCTCTGTCCATAGTTCTTCAGGCACTTGCTCTATCAGATCTAATTTCTTAAATCTATTTGTCACCTCTACTGTATATTCATCAGGGATATGATTTAATTCATACCTGAGTGGCCTAGTGCTTTTCCCTACTTTCTTCAGTTTAAGCCTAAATTTTGCAACAAGAAGCTCATGGTCTGAGCCACAGTCAGCTCCTGGTCTTATTTTTACTGACTGTATAGAGCTTCTCCATCTTTGGCTGCAAAGCACATACTCAATCTGATTTCTGTGTTGACTGTCTGGTGATGTCCATGTGTAGAGCCGTCTCTTGGGTTGTTTGAAAAGAGTGTTTACTATGACCATCGTATTCTCTTGACAAAATTCTATCAGCCTGTGCCCTGCTTCATTTTGTACTCCAATGCCAAACTTGCCTGTTATTCCGGTTATCTTTTGGCTTCCTTCTTTAGCATTCCAATCCCCCATGATGATAAGGACATCATTTTTGGTGTTAGTTCTATAAGGTGCTGTAGGGCTTCATAGAACCATAAAATGTCTATATAAGATTAGATAAATTCACAGAAAATTGAATTTGTATTCTTATTTTATTAAAACATGTATTTTTTTTTTATTTCTCAAATGTTCACATCGTCCCTCTCACCTAAGTGTTTCTGGGTAGTTTTTCAAACAACATCATAAAATAATATCAACATGAGATTAAAGCATGTTTAAGGAAGTTAAAATGGACACGTTAAAAATAATAATCAAAGTGTAAAAGTTAACAAGACTAAGCATAAGCAGAATTGTTATCAAAAGCATGACCACTGCTGTTTCCATCTCATATCTGGGACTGAAATCTGACTGGAAGGGGTCCAGATAATCCATCTCAGCATTTCCCCCAGGCTGATCTTGTTGAAGAAATTAATTAGGATGGGATCAGGGTGGTATTTGAATGGGAGACGACTGGGAAACACTGAATGCTTAAGTCAGGGAATTCTTCACTTTTTATTTGTCCTAAGAGATACAATATTTGTTCATTTGTTAAATTTATAAGGTGACTCTGGGCAGCTTACGAATGATAAAAACCCTACGCGAGGAAGATAGATGGTTAAAAGGTTTTATAAATAAATAAATAATAATGATAGAGACAGTTGATAGATGATAGATAGATAGATAGATAGATAGATAGATAGATAGATAGATAGATAGATAGATAGATAGATAGATAGATAGATGATAGATTAAAATAAAGAAGAGTTACATACAAACTATAACCAAAGAGATGAATGGCATGGGAGTGAGATCTTCTTATCCTGTCAACCATCTCCAGTGAAGAATACTTTCATTGGAGCCCCAAGCCACCTGCCAAAACCAGATTTGAAGGCCCTTCCTGAAGGCCAGAAGGACAGGAACCAATCTCACCTCTGGTAGTAGAATATTCCACAGGGTGAGGGCCACAATAAAAAAGGATATTCTTCTTCTTCACCAGGTGAAATTCCTTGACAGATGGGGTCTGCAGCAGGCCCCTTCCTCTGGAACAACTGGGATGGGCTAATCCCATTGGGCAAGGTGGCTACTCAGATACCCTGGGCCCATGCCATAAAGGGGTTTGAATTGGACCCAGAAGCAAGCTGGTGACCAATGCAGCATGTGCAAATGTGGTATTAAATGCATTAACCTCCTAGGGGGTCTGTCTGTGCCCCTTCATTCTCTACCAGATGATTTCAGGTAATTAAGACTATGAATTACAGTGACACAAAGACCTGAAGTATCTTTTCTTTTTAAGTCCACTGGCCTCCTCCTGAAGATACTTCAAATTGAGCTAGACTCCTGAGGATTTCATAGTCACATCCATATGTTTTCTTGGTAATAATGTAGTAGTAGTTTGCCATTGCCTTATTCCAGTATGGATAGATGGATGGGTGAATCAACAGACAGACAGATAGACAGACATCCCTAGTCTATCCTACACCTCAGGGATATCCATCCAAATAACAACCAGGTGCAATCCTTCTCATCTTAGGTTGGACTAGGTGCTCTATCTGATTGGCCATTCCATTCCTAGCCTCCTAATAGTTTCTGATACTTTGGGCTTCAGTGTTTATATTGCTACTTGATCTTGGTGTATACTGTTAAGTTTGTGTGTGTGTGTGTGTGTGTGTGTGTGTGTGTGTGTGTGAGAGAAAGAGAGAGAGAGAGAGAGAGAGAGAGAGAGAGAGATGTGAAAGTGCAAGTTTTGTTTCTCTTTCTTCCTGAAGTCTTAGGGTTTTTCTCTTACTTAAAGCTTTGTAGCTGAGGCAGCAGGATCTGAGGCTCATCTGAAGTTAGTGTTTTCTTATGTATGATAGTAATAAAGAAGCCTGTTCTGAAATTGCTATGGTCTCTTGGGTGTTTCCTGGAAAGCATTATGTAGGGGTGAACTGCAAACACAGCAAGGATTTTCCTTCCCTCCTTGAAAACCTTTTGTATTAACAACTGGAGGCTACACCAATAAAGTGAAGCCTGAGCTGGTGTTATTTTGTGGGCTTTCTATTCAATACAATTCTCAGTTAGATAGCCATTTTTGAACTACATCCCAAAACCCAAAGACCAATTCCAACTTTTTTTTTTAGCAAAAACCCCAACTCTAAATTCTCTTTTTAAACCACTGTTTACATAAAGATAAAACAACTAGGTTCCATTCTGCTTATTATTATTGCGTAATAATGTACTTGTTTTAAGGACCTTCTTTTCTGATTATTGTATACACACACACACACACACACACACATACACTAAGTACATTTGAAAAGTGTACTAATTCAGTCACTGTCTTTGAAGTTTCATAGCCTTAGGCTGTGTAGATGATCAGAATATACAAGTGCTAAGTTCGATAAATGCCTGCCATGGATGCATTATGAACTACTAGTTACTTAGATGGATTGAATGCTTTTTCATAGGCAACTACATTTTGATATCAAACCTTTCAAAAAGCAGCTCGACTTTATTTTTCCTTGAAGACTTTTTGCTTCTTATCTAAGAACTGAAGAAGCTTCTTGGATTAGAAGTGAAATGTCTTTAAGAAAAAACAAAGTCCAGTTGCCTTTTGAAAAAAATATCTTTGGGACATTCATGGTAGGAAATAATAATTTGGAACAATTAAAAAAATAGTGTTTTCCTGAATCTACCCCAAAGGTTGTCTGGAAAAGCTCTGTTTAAACTAGCTTCCATATTTAAAAGTGAATGGGCTAATCTAACTTCCAGAGGGAGGCTGTCCTACAGAATAGTGTAACTACTGAAAAACAGCATCTTTAGGCCTGGTGAAAGTCAGCCACCACAAGAAGCTCCTACTAGTAAGCATATATTTAATAGTTCAATTTTGACTGATGGTAATCTTACAAGGATCTAGATCCCAAATCATAGAGAGCTTTGTAGGTCAAAACCAATACTTTAAATACTTTGCTATTGCAAACCCTCATTGGTTTCCAAGAACTATACTATAGTTCTTCGAAACCAATGAGGGTTTACAATAGCACACTAACATATCCTGGCAATACACACTTGCCATCCAGCTGATTCTTGAATTCCTTATAAGTTGCATTTGCCAAGTAGTTTTCAAGGCAGGCTTATGCAGAGTATATTGCTGTAGTCTAGGCAGGTAGGGATAAGAGCACAAATTATCATTGCAATATGTTTCCATTCTAGTTAGGACTGCAGTTGGTGTACCAGCTGAATTTAGACAAAGGTTTTCTTTTTCTGGAGCAGGTTTTCTCCACAAGGAAGTAACATCAGAGCCAGCAGAGATCTTCTCTGCTAAACAGCATTTCCATCTTGCTAGGATTCAATTTCGGTCTATTTTATCCCTTCTGATCCTTAACAATTTCCAGATACTGGATCAAATCTTCACTAGCATCCCCTGAGTGATCAGAGATGGCACATGCGGTATCATCAATATAATCCAGCAAACTTGCTCTGAAGTGATGAATGAATCACCCACAGTAACATCATATAGATGTTCAATAGTACTGAAAAGAAGACAACATCCTGTGGGATCCCAGATGGAAGTAGGCACAGTTTGCAGATAATCTTCAAACCTTTTCAAAGCTTCTTTCAAGAATTCCAGCATCAACCATACAACAAGGACTTGACCAGTCCTTGCCAATCATACCTTTTCCAGCCCTGAAGGAGCCATCAAAGGCATGCATTTAACATACATATGACATACATATGACAGAGGCCTTGCTAGGATGTACAGTATCCCACCCTATCATTTACATTGGAATCCAAATAGGATGTTGCCCTAGTTATGGATTTGCAGCTTGCCTGTGAATAATCTAAACAACTTTACTGGCAAAATGCTTGCAGTGGTGTGCTGGGAAATAATTTCATGTGTAGCAGACCCCAAAGTGTCAGCGCACAGCTCAGAAATATTGCACAATCTATAGGATTTACATTTTGATTTAAAAAAAATCAGAATTTTCCCAAGTACACGCATGTGAGTGACAGCATATGATCCAGGATCCAGAGCAGAAATGAAGACAGGTGATAGATAGATAGATAGATAGATAGATAGATAGATAGATAGATAGATAGATAGATAGATAGATGATAGATAGACAGACAGACAAACAGATAGACAGACAGACAGACAGATGAGAGAGAGAGAGAAACACACACACAGAGAGAGAGAGTCAGGTAGGAAAACATATGTGTGCATGTGTGTGTATACACACATGCACACACACACACACATTTCTTTTTAATGTGCAAATTTGATGAAGAATGTCTGTATTCATAGAGTAGCGCCAATAAGCATACAAACTACGTCACAAATTTTGGCAGATCTGTAAGCAATTTTAAATAGGAAACATGTAATCAATTATCACCTTATAGAAGAATGAAATGTGTCTGAATTAGGGCTACCAGACCAAGGCCACAAAAATTCATCTGGAAGCAATAAATGACAGGTTTCTGTATCCTTTTGCTACCTTCTAGTAGTCATCTAGATTCCGACTGCTCAGAACTGGTTGCCTCAATCAAGTGATGTCCACATACATTTTCTAGGTTCAGTACTAAGTGGTTGGTTTATGTACATGCATTTCCTGCAAAAGTTTCCATTTTATGGAAACTTTTTATCAAGCTTCTACCTTTTTATAATTATATAGAAGTGTCTTGTGCAAACCTCAGAGGGATAGCAAAATAGGCAACTTAAATGCAAACTCTTATTATGTTCTCAGTTTAATTTTCAAGTGTGCAGGTTGAACGAACTTTTGAGTTGTTGTAACCTTTCACTAAGTCCATTCTTGGGTGAATAGGCCTGCCTGCACTATAGGTGAATATGGTGAATCTAAAAAAGACAGATTATAAAAATCAGCCTTTCTTTTCCCCTCAGGTGCATTAGACTTACAACTGTCTCAATGACCACATTAGCTGAGAAATTATGACAACCTTTCTGGAGGTCCCCAGGTTCTGGAAAGCTTTCATAAATCATGGGTTAATCCATATAAGAATGTCCATTTCCAAGGCACTGATTTTTGAGTTGAAATCTTAACTTTAATTTTACAGTTCCTTCAAACTATAAGTCCATCTAACAACATTAGGAGTTCTTGTATAGCTAGAGGGTGATATACAGCCTAGGACTTTTATGCTACTCCTAAACTAGAAACCTATTTGTCCAGTATGGAAATGCTCCTTTTCCCAGTGGAAAAAAAAAAGATTTCATTATTTTCTCCGCTTGAAGAGCTGTAGTTTCCTTTGATTAATCTATAGCCCAATAAAAATGTAAATACTTATTTTGAAAAGACCATGCTTCTTAAACAAATGCTTTTCTCTACCTTCAACAATGGCAGATTTACTGAGATGACTTCAGAATTCTATTCTTCTTTCCATTTACGATGAATCCCAAGACTGCAAAAAGATGGCCTTTTCTTCTCATGTGTGGTAATAAAAATGTGAGTTAGTTCATTTCTAATAGCAAATAACATTTCAATGTTTGCATAGAAATTGTGCAGACTACTCTTTGAGTTAATATGCTATTGTGAGTCACTTTGGTCCAGTGGCTAAGGCATTGGGCTAGACACAGGGAGACCATGAGTTCTAGTCCTGCCTTAAGCACAAAGTCAGCTGGGTGACCTTGAGTTAGTCATTCTATCAGTCCTGGGAAGGAAGCAAGGAAACCAGTTATGAAAAACCTTGTCAAAAAAATTGCAGGGCCTAATTCAGACAGTCACCAGTAGTCAAAACTTATTTGAGGTAACCCCCCACACACACACAACATAAGGTGAAACCTTATGTACCCACAAGGTGAGACCTCAGCCTTATCCTTCCCTTCCCCTTGGTAGTCTGGAAGTTGAGTTATGGGAACTGGACTTCTTTCCTTGTGGGTTCAAAACATTTTGCTGTTTATCTAAGTAACTTTTTCAGTCTGAGCAAGTTGGTTACCCCCTAACTAATTTGCTCGGGCTGAAGAAGCTACGTGAATAAGCAGTGAAATGTTTCAAACTAGAAAAAAAGTTAAGTTTCCATGACTCATCTTCCAGATCACTCTACCTGGATGCCTGAGAATCTTTATCAACATACTGTACTCCCCTTTGACATATGGTGATTTGGCACAATTGTGCCAGGACTTGTCTCAGGCCTAGACTAGGCTAGAATAATGAACAGAGATATCTGAACTGGACCAAAAAAGAGGCTTGTTGGGTCAAACGTGTTTGAGCAGAAGAGCACCATCTACATTAAATTAAGACAAAGTGTTCTCCATTTTAGAATGGCTAAAATACTGCCTGAGGATTTGGAGTTCAAAGGCTGTGGCCTATAAACACAGAAGGTCTACAGCGCTACACAGTTTGATGAAAACTTAGATCACACATTGCTGGTTTGTGCAGTAAAGAGAATTGTCCTCAGATCAGTGCTGAATGAAATGGTTTCTCTGCCTGCCAAATTCAGCTTGCGCTTTCTGAAAGAAAACTGGAAAGTGAGATTTTGAAAATATCAGGAGTTAGGTAAAAGTTGCCCTGAGGTTGTGCTTTTGGTTTATTCTGGCCCAGCAAAGGCAGCTATTTCTTCTTAATTTGATTGATATTTTTTTGGCAATAGCAGCATCTTCATACTTACCAAACAGTGAAAAAAAGGAAGCATAATGATCCTTCCAAGTTAATCCCAGTCCTTCTGAAATCATTCTTTCTGCTCATCCCAGTGGCTCTTCCAAACTAAAGCAAGATCAAATAGGAAGTTTACACCAGAAAACCTCTACTAGTATGACTAGGTAAAGGTAAAGGTTCCCCCGCACATGTGTGCTAGTTGTTTCCGACTCTAGGGGCCGGTGCTCATCTCCGTTTCAAAGCCGAAGAGCCAGCGCTTGTCCGAGGATGTCTCCGTGGTCATGTGGCCGGCATAACTAGACGCCAAAGGCGCAAGGAACGCTGTTACCTTCCCACCGTAGTGGTCCCTATTTTTCTACTTGCATTTTTACGTGCTTTTGAACTGCTAGGTTGGCAGAAGCTAGGATGAGTAACAGGCGCTCACTCTGTTATCCGGCACTCGGGATTCGACCCACCAAACTGCCAACCTTCTGATCGACAAGCTCAGCGTCCTAACCCACTGAGCCACCGCGTCCCTCACCAGTATGACTAGAAACATGCAAAACATTTTCTTTTTACAGGGATGTCAGGAAACTAGGTTTTGGAAGTTGGACAAGGATGGCTACAAGTAAACTGTAGCTAGGGAATAGCTTAATCAATCTCTCTGTCTCTCTCTTGTTTGGTTGTTTTCAAGGAGCTCACTCCCAACCTCAGTCAC
>NC_138202.1:144715332-144872832 GCF_964194415.1 Vipera berus
ATAATTAAGTGATGCTCTGCACAGGACCTCAGTATTTTCCTGACCTTTGCCAATTTGCTCTCCTGCTCTGCCAGTGTTGGAAATATCACAAAGAGGGGTATACTCTATTAACATGACTCACCTACAACACTTTCCTTTGTCCAATATTACAGTTTACCTTCAACCTTATCTTCATAGCCCATTTCATCTTAAGGTTTTGATTCACTTTTCAGTCAACAGTACTGTAAGAGAAAAAGTTCCAAGCAATTTTGAAAAGCAAGTGCAATTTCACTAAGAGAGCTGACAAAGGCTTTGAGGAACAAGTTTTTTTTTTTTTGCTTAAAAAAGAAAACATCAAAAGGAAGAAAAACAGTAGAGCTGACAAGCAATTTGTAGAGAGCATGACACATTTTTTTACACATCTCAGGAAAGTTTATTAGCTGAAAATGAAAAAAAAACACAATTGGCTGTGTCACTCACACAATTAAGGTTCACCAAGCATAAGAGGGGGGGAAAAGTAAAGTCTGTAAAGTTATGGGAAACGATATAGTCACTTGGTTGAGTTGAGTGGCTATAAAATGGATGGATGGATGGATGGATGGATGGATGGATGGATGGATGGATGAATGAATGAATGGCCTCAGGTTTCCAAAAAACAAACTTCCCCCATGAAGATTCCCTCATTAGCTTATCTAAATGATGTTAAATTTGCTTAATATTTACCTTTCTTTTAATTTAAATGACATTTCCTTCCCTTGCACCCCTGCTGAGGTACACAGTAGTCTTTGTGCATCTCTACGGACTGAGTAGAGAGTTGGATGTATAAAATTTTCCTAATTTCCTCTTTCAGATCTTCACCCTAGCAACGACCTAAGAGACAGCAGTATTAAAAATGCAGATCCTTTGCTATAAAGATTTTTTTTACTCATTTGTATTGAGTAACAACCAACTCTCATGAACTGATCTCCAGGTTTCTCTCTTAGAGCAGTCTGCAAAAAAGGAGGCAGGACCACAAGAATGAAGCAAAGAAAACCAAAACTGATTTAATGTAACCACAATTAAATACATTTAACATCATCCAGTATTCGGGCATGGTTCTCTTTCTGTCACACCACAAATTACATTTGGGCTGCAACTTTTGGAGGCCGTTGCGGCCACCACCAAAGCTTTGGGGAGATACAAGCTATTCTGGGTTCCCAGGTTCCGTACAACTGTTTTATAGAAACAATGCTTTTGTCTGCCAGTGCCAAGATAAGGTCAATGAATATAGACCTTACCTGTTTAAGACACTTAGGAGATATGTTTATGGCTACTACCCCTACTGTAGTATCAAGAGATCATAGGATTGTTTCATTTCATGCCCTTCTCACCCCTTCTGTCTCAGTCGTCCAGAACCTAAAATAATGTTTGTTTGCTTTTTACAAAAGAAAAAGTGAAGAAAAGAAGAAGACAAAAAAAGACAAATTCTGCTCCTTCGTTCTTCTGGACTGTCAGTGCCTTACTCAGGGTAATATGTTAAAGATGAAATTCAGCTTCTGACATATCTCAGATCAAATTGGCTTATCTGGACACATTGAGGAGCTGTTTGGATCAAAGCCGGATTTAATCCGCAATGCTTTCCTCCAAAATAGATTACATCTCAGATTTTCTTAAAAAGCAAATCTCAAATTTGCTTAGTGACTTTCCTTATCAAAAGACATAGAATTCTGAAGACCAGAGATTTGATGTATTTCTTCTCGAATTATCACATAAAGATAAAGCCCTAAATATAAAGCCATATAAGACTTAAAACTATTAATCTGAAACTTGGCAAACTTGAGCTACCATAATTCTACTGAAACATTTTTAAAAGTACAGGTAGTCCTTGATTTATGACCGCAGTTGAACCCAACATTTCTGTTGCTGAGTGAGACATTTGTTAAGCGAGTTTGCCCCGTTTTACAATCTTTCTTGCCATAGTTGTTAAGTGAGTCACTGCACTTGTTAAGTTAGTAATCCTGGTTGTTAAGTGAATCTGGCTTCCCCCTTGACTTTGCTTGTCCGAAGGTCGCAAAAGGGGATCCCATGACCCTGGGACACAGCAACAGTCATAAGTATGAACCAGTTGCCAAGCATCTGAATTTTGATCATGTGACCCTGGGGGTGCTGCAAAGGTCGTAACTGTGAAAAATGGTCATAAGTTACATTTTTCAGTGCCACTGTAACTTTGAACAGTCGCTAAATGAACTGTTGTAAGTTGAGGACTACCTGTACTCCATTCTTTTACTGCTGTTGGTTGTAAGTGGTTCCACACTAGATTAGGTAAGGATTAAACTGAAAATACATTGTTTACCAAGTTTAGAGAAACAACTCAGCTTTACAGATCTTAGTTCTAAGTCTGACTCCTGGGAATTTATCCATCTGTAGTTAGGAGGATTGCAAGTATAGTTCTATTACTATTATATACAAATGAGTCCCAGTGATAATAATGATTTTCAATACAAGCTGTGCTTGTACAAAATTGGAAACTTTATAGATGAATACCAACTGTTGTGTTTTATTTGGTTCTTAAGTGAGACTCGGCCAGCTTCCATACTGTACTAAAAATTTACCTCTAGGTCATCAACACCTATATATAGTTGCATAACATATTTTTCTGAGAAGTAAAAAAGTTTCTTATGGTGCATTATTTGTTTTCTTTTTTTCCTCAGCAGGGTTTGCTGATGCTAATGGCTTCACAGCAGTATACACTACCTCGATTATTACAGGTCTAATTCAGTCATTAACATTTCATTAACGGAGTAGCCTTCTAGCTGCTTCCATGCCAGTCTAGGTATTGATGAGCTCCAGAGCCCAGGAAACTGATCATTAAGATGGTTACACATGGAGCAGTGGATAAATGGCGGGGGGGGGGGATCTCTTTGGTAAACCTATTTGGTAAATTTATATTGGAAGCAGGACATTTTAATACTGGAAAGGGTGTAATTCAAAGGGTTCTGCCCAGGACAGATCATTTATAAGAGAAGAGTATATTGACCTATCACAAGCCATATGGGATATTGCCAATCTGCCATGCTTATAGCCTATACTCGTTTTTTATTCCCATTACTTCATTGTCCCCAAAGTATGACAACATGAATTTAGAGGTGCTGGTAGAGGCTTCTTTTTCAGCCCCAGAGATCAGTGAGTATCAGGTCTTCCTTCCAAGTGTTCTCCCAATATCCTGCATCCCAGATGACTCAGCAGGCATAATGAAGAAGGAACTAATCTCTCTGTGTTGATCCATTCCTCATCAGCATGATTACCCTACAGTATAATTTTCCAATGTTGGATCCTACCAGACTTATAAAAGAGCATTCTGTTTTACAAAACAGGTTTATAAGTTGAGTTAAACCGTTCTCAATATGTTGCTCTGATTGTTCCAAGTTTCAGCTGGGACAAAGTCTATAGGGATCTTAAATGATGAGTAGGACAAAAAATTGGAACCTCCTCCTCCTCCTCCTCCACATGCCTGATCCTTCCTGTCCTTTATATTCTTAAACACCATCACCATGCTATTTACAAGTAAGGCACACTCACCTGGCTTATCTGCTTCCCCTCAATCTCTTCAAAATATTTTCCCCCTTAAATTACTATATAACAGACTTTGTCTGTTCCTCCTATCCTGTCACTCCTCAAAAGAAATGTTATGACAGATGTGGCCTGCCCAAAGCTGGCAATTTCTTGCAAAGAATACTTCATATGTGGAACACTTCATAATTTCTATGAATCTATGTGTAATTGACATATAACTCATGTATTTTTATCTTTGTTTTGTTAGCTGCCCAGAGAACTTATTCAGATATGTTTATATAAACTGAATTAAAAATACAACATTTAGAAGATAATGTTGGCATTGCTAATGTAATAGTATAAAGTCAGAACAGAACAAAATAACAGAGTTGGAAAGGACTTTGGAGGTCTCCTAGTCCAACCGTCTGATCAGGCAAGAAACTCTATACCACTTCAGACAAGTGGTTGTTCGATCTCTTCTTAAAAATCTCTTCCAGTGTTGGTGCACCCACATCTTCTGGAGGCAAGATGTTCTACTAAGTAATTGTTTTAACTGTCAGGAAATTTCTCCTTGCTTCTCTCCTTGATTAGTTTCGATCCATTGCTTTTTGTCCTGTCTTCGGGTGCTTTGGAGAATAGGTTGACACTTTTTTTTGTGGAAAACCTTTAGATATTGGAACACTGGTATCATGTCACCCTTAGTCCTTCTTTTTATTCAGTTACGTTCAGATAAGCTAAATTAAAAATACAACATTTAGAATATAATGCCAGAATTGCATTGCTAATGTAATAGTAGTGTAAAGTCAGAAGAGAACAGAATAACAGAATTGGAAGTTATTGTACAGAACCATATTGCATGAAAATGGAACTGAGGCTAAGTAATATTTCCCATTTTATTAGAATAACTTTCTTATATTCTATGTGCCAAGAAAAAATCCTGGGACAAATTTGATGGGTACCATGAGGGAGGAAGAGAGGGAGGGAAGGAGAGAGGGAGGGAGGAAGGCTTAGTAAAAGCATTGGTTTTCCCATCCATTGCCCTCAATTATGGACACCTATGACAATTGGATAGAGGACGTGGTGGCTCAGTGGGTTAGGACGCTGAGCTTGTCGATCAGAAGGTCGGCAGTTTGGCGGGTCGAATCCCGAGTGCCGCATAGCAGAGTGAGCGCCTGTTACTTGTCCCAGCTTCTGTCAACCTAGCAGTTCGAAAGCACGTAAAAATGCAAGTAGAAAAATAGGGACCACTACAGTGGGAAGGTAACAGCATTCTGTGCGCCTTTGGCGTCTAGTCATGCCGGCCACATGACCACGGAGATGTCCTTGGACAAGCGCTGGCTCTTCGGCTTTGAAATGGAGATGAGCACCAGCCCCTAGAGTTGGAAATGACTAGCACGCATGTGCAGGGGAACCTTTACCTTTACCTATGACAATTGGATTGAGTTGGTCAGGAGACCAGCTCCTCTATGAAACAGATTGATTTAGTAGTTCAGTATAAGTGAAAATCCCCTGTGTTTTCCCTTCATGTAATCAGCATACTTCCTCTTTGGCTTTAGGTCATCTGTATTATAAATGGGCCTTTAGGACAGCTGTATTATAAATGGGCCTGTAATAACAATTATTGATCCCTACTTCATATTTTCAGGGATGACAAAATCTTGGTGAGCTGAGTCGACATGTAAATTGGTTTCTTCAAATTGTGATATTGTTCATTATATTGATATAGCGGGTTTCTGTTTGAAAGATCCAGAGGGAAAAAAACCTCCAGGGTTAATTCAAATTGGTCCTTTCCCCAACTTACTTTCCTCTGCAGAAACGCCACATAGAGATAACCTAGCACATGTGGTCAACTAACATAACAAGTGTGCGAGGTGGGGGAGGCAAGAAGAGGGCAGAGATAATTATGTGAATTATAGCAAAAGAATATCAAAATCTTATTTGAGCAGAGAATGATCTTTGTCTCATTTGATATAAATAAAACAAAATGAACTGTATTGAGGCAAAAAACAGCAATGAGCAGTCAGCTAAAATGAACCAATTTGTTTCTTTGTTAGTATCATCCAGACATCACTAAAACAGTACATGACTATTATCAGGTTTCTCATCGAGGAAAATATTTATTCATTCATTCATTCATTCATTCATTCATTCATTCATTCATTCACTGACTGACTGACTGACTGACTAATTGCCAGAATAGGATTGTAGAAATCAAGCTTAGTAGAATGTTCAGCAAACAGGTATAATGTCAAGGAAAATATGTTTTGAACCATCTTCATTTGCCCTGTAACTTTTAATTTATTTTTTGGAACATGATCCTTCCAAACAAATGTCAACGGTGAATGCTCAAATTATTCAAATGTATTTGCTGCTGATGTAGTATTAAAAGAGCTGTGGTGGTGCAGAAAAGAATAGCCCGCATAATAGTTAATAACAATTTGACTGAAGTATGTAATATTGAAAAGGGTACAAGGCAGGGGTGCCCGTTGTCACCTTTATTATTTGTTTTAACATTGGAAATATTATTGATTAAAATATGGGATTCAGATAAAATTAAGGGAATTCAAATTAGAGACCAGGATTATAGATTGAGGGCGTTTGCAGATGATCTGGTTGTTACAGTGACTCAGCCTGATTATTCAGTTGTAGAATTGATGGAGATAATAACGCAATATGGGAAAGTTTCTGGATTTAAGGTTAATATACAAAAAACTAAAATGTTGTCTAAAAATATGACAGTATCACAAAAGGCTGTCTTAGAAGAGCTAACGGGATTTGAAATAGTTAAAAGGGTTAAATATTTGGGGATATATTTATCACCCTCAAATGTAAAGTTATATAAAAATAATTATGAAAAGTTATGGGGAAAAGTACAAAAAGAATTAGACAGTTGGAAAAAAATACAATTATCTTTATTGGGAAGAATTGCAGCTGTGAAAATGAATGTTTTGCCAAAATTTTTATTTTTGTTTCAAATGATACCTATACTTAAGAAGGACTTAAATTTGGAGGAATGGCAAAAAGGAATTAATAAATTTGTTTGGGCAGGGAAAAAGCCACAAGTCAAATTTAAGATTATGCAAGATACGCGTGAAAGAGGTGGTCTTAAAATGCCTAATTTTAAATTATATTATGAAGCTGCTGCCTTGTCAGCGATAAGTGATTGGTTTAATTTAACACAAGTGAGATTATTAAATCTTGAGGGCCATGATTTGCTATTTGGATGGCATGCATATTTATTGTATGATAAGAAGGTGGACAATGTGTTCAAGATACATATTTTAAGGTATGCTCTGTTGCGAGTTTGGAAAAAGTACAGACACAAGTTAAATTATAAGATACCTATTTGGGCAATACCTAAACACGCAATAGAAAATATAAATGTTGGATTTAAACATGATGTGATTACATATAAGGAAATTTTGAGTTTTGAGAGGAATGTATGGCAATTAAAGCCATATAATATTTTAAAAGAAGAAAAGATTGTACAAACCTGGTTTCAGTATGGGCAATTACAGGCTAGGTGGAAAGAAGACCAGAAAATTGGTTTCTCAGTGATTGATGAAAATTTGGTAAAGCAAATTAGAGATCAAGGTCAAGCACATATTAAAAGGATATATCTTGCATTGATAGAAATTGATTCAGAGACGGAACTTGTTAAAGACTGTATGATAAAGTGGGCTCAGAATTTTCAAGAAGTTATTACAATGGATACTTGGGAAAAGATTTGGGTGAGAAATGTAAAATTTACACAGGCCCAAAATTTAAGAGAGAATTTTTATAAAATGTTTTATAGGTGGCACTTAGATCCTAAAAAATTAGCAAGTATGTATCCGAACTGTCAGCCCAAATGTTGGCGATGTGGTTGTGAGGATGCAACGTATTTTCATATATGGTGGACTTGTAAAAAGGTCAAAGCTTTTTGGATTAAAATTTGGTGGAATATGCAAAAAATATTCAAGAAAAGGATAAAGTTTTGTCCGCAATTGTTTTTACTCGGCATTATTACAGATACTACTGTTGTGGACACTAAGTTGATGTTGAATTTAATTATGGCAGCTAGACTTTTAGTAGCGCAATATTGGAAGAAGGAAGAACTGCCGACTATAGAAGAATGGACTTTAAAAGTTTCCAATTTGGTGGAAATGGCAAAGATTTCAGCGTGTTTGAAAGACCAGTCGCAACAGAGATATATTGTGGAGTGGCGAAGATGGATTGATTACATCCAGAATAAATATGGGACTAAAAAGTTTCACCTAGCATTTGAATAAGTATTGGATTTATGTGATATATAAATTGCTGGTAGTTATTTTATTAAGAGTTAAAGTGCGATAGAATTTAATATTTTATTGTCACTTGCATATTGTAGATTATGTTTGTTTGTTTGTATTTTTATACCCTGTATTTAGCTCTGGGAAGTCAGGGAGGGGGGAGGGGGAGGGGAGGGAAGAGTTGGGGAGGTTTGGGGAGAGGGGAGGGGGTTGGGAGGGGTTTTGTTTTTTTAAAAAAATGTACTGTAAAACTTTTCAATAAAAAAAAGAATTGTGGTGATGCAACGGTTAGAATGCAGTATTGCAGGCTAACTCTGCCAACTGCCAGCAGTATGATTCTCACTGGCTCAAAGTTGACTCAACTTTCCATCCTTCCGAAATCGGTAAAACAAGAACCCAGATTGTTGGGGCAATATGCTGACTCTGTAAACTGCTTAGAGAAGGCTGTAAAACACGGTGAAGTGGAATATAAGTCTAAGTGCTATTGCTATTGCTATTCTGGGGTTCCTACCCAAAATCAGATGCAAGAAGGATAGGATACACTGAGAACCTAAAGAAAAGAAAGAAATCTAGGTCTTTCATAACTCCAAAGCTCTTCGCATCTCATTCTAATAGTACCTTCAAAGTCAAAGGGGAGTAACTCTGGTCCCTTTATGACCTATGGATTTCAGCTCCCAGAATTCCTGAGACACAATGACTAGCTAAGGAATTCTGGGAGTTGAAGTCTTTAGGTCATAAAGGGAGCCATAATTGCCCAGTCCTGTTCAAAGGAAGGAAGTGACAACACCCAAATCATCTATCATTGTGCAAATAATGTATTGTACATTATTTGAATCATGACATGACTGACAGAAATTACATAATTCACATCATTTGTGCAATGACATCATATCATGTGTTGAATAAGGATTCTGCCTGACCGGATACATGGGGTATGTGGAATTGCCTAGAAAATTATACTGAGAGATTAGGAAAAGTACTATTATCCTGGACACTAAAGACTGAAGTCAAGGAATGTGTTAGTTATCCATCCAACAGTTATTTTGTCAGTAGTAAAACAGTAGTAAAAAATGACATGATACATTCCGCTGTGGTACTGGTTTCTCAGTATTTTACAAGAGTAGATGAGTGTCTATGCACAATTTGATATATTGTTATGATATGATGGAATATGTATGTGACATATTTGGGTCATTTATATTCATTTACTATCTTAATTCTGGCTTTATCTCTATTTAATTTTTAATTTTAATTTAATTAATTGTTTGGGTGTTGTTTTTTTTCCTCTAATCTGTTTATGTGCATTCTGTATTTTTTTAAAAAATGCACTTTAAAAAAAATTCTGACAGATATTTATGATTTTTTTGTATGTTTAAATGTTATATTCTCAACTTTATAATTTAAATAAATATGCTACTTTGAAATACAACAGAGAATTTGAAGGCAGTTTCACACATACTTGTTCAGGGAACAATTTCAAAGTACAAAATGTGGACCCATGAGCTATCTGGACTGATCGCTTACAAGACATTAACCTGAAAAAAGCAAATCACATGATAATGTAGTGTGCTGTATGAAGACATTGTTGTTTGTTCATGGTTTAGCATGTTTTGAAATTGTATCTAAAGAGTTTGATCCCATTTGTCAGTCTAAGTATTGCTGAGCTCAATAGCACAATAGTACATTGTTGTTGTTGTTAGTTGCGAAGTCGTGTCCGACCCATTGCGACCCTATGGACAATGTTCCTCCAGGCCTTCCTGTCCTCTACCATCTTCTGGAGTCCATCTAAGCTCACGCCTACTGCTTCAGTGACTCCATCCAGCCACCTCATTCTCTGTCGTCCCCTTCTTCTATTGCCCTCAATCTTTCCCAGCATTAGGCTCTTCTCCAGTGAGTCCTTCCTTCTCATTAGGTGGCCAAAGTATTTGAGTTTTAGCTTCAGGATCTGGCCTTCTAAAGAGCAGTCAGGGTTGATCTCCTCTAGGACTGACCGGTTTGATCGCCTTGCAGTCCAAGGAACTCGCAGGAGTCTTCTCCAGCACCATAGTTCAAAGGCTTCAATTCTTTGGCGCTCAGCCTTTCTTATGGTCCAGCTTTCACTGCCATACATTGCAACTGGGAAGACCATAGCCTTGACTATACGCACTTTTGTTGATAGGGTGATGTCTCTGCTTTTTAGTGTGCTGTCTAGATTTGCCATGGCTTTCCTCCCAAGGAGCAAGCGTCTTTTAATTTCTTGGCTATAGTCCCCATCTGCAGTGATCTTGGAGCCCAGGAAAATAAAATCTGTCACTACCTCCATTTCTTCCCCATCTATTTGCCAGGAATTGAGAGGGCCAGATGCCATGATCTTGGTTTTCTTAATGTTTAGTTTCAACCCATGTTTTGCACTCTCCTTCTTCACCTGCAACAAGAGGCTCTTTAGTTCTTCTTCACTTTCTGCCATTAGAGTGGTATCATCTGCATATCTTAGGTTGTTGATGTTTCTTCCGGCAATCTTAATTCCAACTTTTGATTCATCTAGCCTTGCCTTTCTCATGATGTGCTCTGCATATAAGTTAAATAGGCAAGGCGACAGTATACAGCCTTGCCGGACTCCTTTCCCAATTTTGAACCAATCAGTGGTTCCGTGTCCAGTTCTCACTGTTGCTTCTTGGCCCGCATATAGATTTCTCAAGAGACAAATAAGATGGTCTGGTATGCCCATCTCTTTAAGGACTTGCCAAAGTTTGTTATGATCCACACAATCAAAGGCTTTAGCATAGTCAATGAAGCAGAAGTAGATGTTTTTCTGGAACTCTCTAGCTTTCTCCATGATCCAGCATATGTTGGCAATTTGATCTCTGGTTCCTCTGCCTCTTCGAAATCCTGCCTGTACTTCTGGTAGTTCTCGATCCACATACTGCTGGAGTCTAGCTTGTAGGATTTTAAGCATAACTTTACTAGCATGAGAAATGAGTGCAATGGTGCGATAGTTTGAACATTCTTTGGCACTGCCTTTCTTTGGAATTGGAATGTAAACTGATATTTTCCAATCCTGTGGCCACTGTTGAGTTTTCCAAATTTGCTGGCAAATTGAGTGTAGCACTTTTACTGCATCGTCTTTTAAGTTTTTGAATAGCTCAGCTGGGATACTGTCACCTCCACTAGCTTTGTTGTTGCTCAGCTTTTCTAAGACCCACTTCACTTCACATTCTAGGATGTCTGGCTCGAGGTCAGTGACCACCTCATTGTGATTATCTGGGACGTTAAGCTCATTCTTGTATAGTTCTTCTGTGTAATTTTGCCACCTCTTCTTAATCTCTTCTGCCTCTGTTAGGTCCCTGCCATTTTGGTCCTTTATCATGCCCATTTTTGCATGAAACGTTCCTTTCATCTCTCCAATTTTCTTGAAAAGATCTCTGGTCCTCCCTATTATTGTTTTCTTCTATTTCTTTGCATTGTTCATTTAAGAACATATACACAGGATGTACATATACATCCTGAAACCTAATGTAATTATATATTATAACTCTGAATACTACTATGTTTTCCATGAAGATTCTCAGCAGCTGATTTATATATTATAAGCTGGTCTCAATTTTATTTATAGGTAATCCTTTACCTATATCCTGAAGCAGTAGGCGTGAGCTTAAATGGACTCCAGAAGATGGTAGAGGACAGGAAGGCCTGGAGGAACATTGTCCATAGGGTCGCGATGGGTCAGACACGACTTCACAACTAACAACAACAATCCTTTACTTAGTAACACTTAGAAACACTATTCCCATTGTAAATTGGTGCAGTTGTACAGTGAGTTATCCCATGACCAGGCCCAATTTTATGAACATTTTTTAGTCTGCTGTTAAGCAAAACATGTAGTTATTAACTGAATCACATGGTCATTAAGAGAATCTGGTTTCCCCAATAACTTTGCTTGTTGGAAGCTAGCTGGGAAGATTGCAAATCCTAGATAGATAGATAGATAGATAGATAGATAGATAGATAGATAGATAGATAGATAGATAGATAGATAGATAGTAGATAGATAGATAACCTCAGTGGTGGGAGTCAAACATGTAAACAACCAGTTCTCTGTGTGGATGCCACTTCCGGAAGTCCATTCTGGGCCTGGGCAACAAAAAATTAGATATGGTTCTGCCAAAGTGTTGCGAACCAGATGAATCCCATCACTGGATAACCTTTATTGTTATTTTTTTACTGTGGGAACTATGGCACACTTTAAAAATGAAATTTAGTTGCTTGCTCTCAAAGTGTGCACGTACATAACACACATTTAAACATATTATATACAACATATGTATAGACCTACACCCATAAGTAACATATAAATATTAATCACTGTCCATCTTGCATACATAACAGAAGGAAGAAGCTTTAGAGTTCACAAGGTTAATACTGTATGGAACAAAACTGTGACTGAATCTGGATGTTCTGCTATGGATACCACGGATACTTCCTCCCAGAAGGTAACAAAGAAAACAGGTCATGAAGAGGATGTGTAGTGTCCCAGACAATCTTGCAGACCCTTGTGGACAAGATCCTGAAATAATTGTAAATGAGAGACACTTGCCAAATGCCTGGTTTGTGTTATGACCACCAGGATGTGCTACAGTTGTAACTTGGAGGATGTGTCATAAGTCACATTGAGGTCCTCATAATTTTGAATTATCGTTAAATTCAAGGTTGTAAGTTGAATACTACCGATATGCTTTCTGCACCCTTTCAGGATACTTTTTTTAAAAAAAGAATATCAGAAAGAAAGGCTATTTGCAGAAATGAACTCTAAATATGACTAAAAAGCAACAGCTTGAAATGAAATTAGAAAATTGGGAAAAGCAAAGTGCTCCATAGGCATTTTTCAAAAGATACTGGCAGAAATTCAGGCAATATCAGAACAAGCAATCGCTTAAAAAGTGCACATTAACAAACAACACAGAAGGAATGTTTTTTGCTGCCCTTCAAAAAAAGCTCGATGTGCGAATGTCATAATGGCAAAAATATAAAAGATCAGTTTGGATAGTAAATACTGATTGTGCCGAGATACAGATGAAACTGTTGACCATATGATAACTGGATGCAGTAAAAGCTCACAGACTAATTACATAGAAAATCGTGATTGAGTTGGAAAGATATTACGTTGGCATTTATGTAAAGAGCATGGATTCACAGTCAATAAGAATTACTGGAAACATGAAATCCCAAATAAAGCCATAGAAAATAACATACAAACACACACACACGCACACACACACACACACACAATATTAATAAAATTCAGGCTGATTGAACACCTAAAATAACCACATCAGACATTTCTATCATTGGAAGGAAATTTATTGATTTATTGATGTAGCAATTGCAAAAGACTGTAATGTTGGAGACAAGGAACTGGAAAAGATTTGGAAACAGATTGCAAAAATGTAGAAGATAACAAAGACACTAGTTCTTGGGGTGCTGCATAAATGCCACAAGGACTTAGAATTTAGATTGCCTAATTTGAAATAATTCACAATAGCCTACTTATAAAAATGTTGGGTACCTCATTCATCATTCAACATTATATTGATAATTTCCAAGTTTTGTGGTAGGAAATCCTGAGGGGGGAAAATGCCCATCATTATTTGTGATGCCATGATTAGTGGAACTGTAATAATAATAAATCATTATGCCCTAACCTGTCATTTTAGCAGTTCCTAAGATCAACTCTCTTTGTTTTCAGATGTCAGCTTTAGTGGAGGCTTCCATTTGCAGAGAAATGGGATACCAATTTTCCCATAATCCCCACATTGACTAAGAAAGGTGGGGATCTCTTCAGAATTCCTTAGAAAGAGAAAAAAGAAGAAGAAGAAGAAGAAGAAGAAGAAGAAGAAGAAGAAGAAGAAGAAGAAGAAGAAGAAGAAGAAGAAGAAGAAGAAGAAGAAGAAGAAGAAGAAGAAGAAAAGGGGAATGATTAAAATGGGACAAGACCAAAGAATTTTCTGGCAGTTAATAGGTGAAAAGTAACAATAATAGGAATGAAAATATGCATTAATTTTATGTATTGGGCTCAAGTATAACACCACATAGTTAGCTGGAGCAGCTAACAGCTCTCCACCAACCCAGACTCCAGGTCTCCAGTGCTGCTATTGGCTGCCCCTAGGCGGCAATGGGTTACTTTAAATCTATTGGCTGCTGCCTAGGGGCCAGGCTATAAATTGCCGCAAGCTGCAACCCAATTCTCAGTTCAGATCCTGAAAGCAATAAACCATGAGGTTTGTTGAACTCACTCGCCTCATCTTTCCTGCACAAAGAACTCACTACACAACACTGGCAACAAAGGTGGGATCCTGCTTCTCCAGAAGAGCTGAAGTTCACTAGGGGAGAAGCAGCTCACACCTGGAGGGAAAAGGCATTTCCCCCCCCCCCTTTGGTCGACTAGCAAGCCACACTAGCGACCTTGTGCTCAGCGGATTCAGTCCTTGGGCCTCAGAAAAGCAGGATCAGAAACCACAGGAACCAGCTGAAGACAGCATGCCGAAGGTTGGAAGACTTCATGAATTTGACGTCAAGCATCCAGAGGGATGGCCTTCCTACTTGTCCCAGGTAGACAGCTACCTCCGGGCAAACCAAGTCACAGAAGACGGGCTAAAGGCTGCCATTCTGCTCTGTATGTGCGGCCCGGCCACATTCGATCTGACCGAAAACCCCTTCACACTGACACCAATAGAGTCAGTTTCCTACGCTGACCTCAAGAAGAAGCTGGGAGAGCATTTCCAGCCAAAGATGTCAGTAATTGCTTGGCGTTTCAAGTTTGAACAACGATTGCAGCAGCCTGGTGAAACAGCATCTGAATACATCACGACCTTGAAGCAGGCCGCACGCCTCTGTAAATTTTCCAATGTGGAGGAGCAACTGCAAGATCAGCTCGTCTGCGGCCTACGGAATCAAATACTCCAGCAAAGACTTTTTGTCAGACCAAATTTAACATTCATCAAAGCCCAAGATGAAGTAATGGCAGATGAAGCCACCGGGGGTGCAGTCCAAACAGTCCAGCCTGCCAAAACAATGAAGCACAAAGAAACGGTCCACCACGAGGACGCCAAATGCTCAGAGGAATCTTTGGAGGAAGAAGATCCTGAAGTCAACAAGTTTCACAAGCAACCCGATGCACAGCATCGCAGCAGCAAACAGCAAGAGAACACTTACAAGGCAGTTTTCTTACCTAGATGTAAGGGCTGCAGCAGCAATCATCAACACGCTGATTGCAGATTCCGGTCAGCCACGTGCAGGGCCTGCAGCAAAACAGACCACATCGCAACGGTTTGCAGAACTCGCCAGAGGGACCAGCCACCCAAACACCAGTCGGAAGATCCGACCAGGAGAAGTACTGGGGCCCAGGATGCATTTAGTGTGGGGTTTTGTATAAGCCATAGAAGTGTATGCCGCACCGGGGCTCGACACCCCCTCAAACCTAAACTCAAACTGCAGGTGGAGTTACAAGGAGTCCCTTGTAAAATGGAGTTGGACTCTGGTTCTACTGTCTCCATTATCTCCCAGGACACCTTCAATTTCGTGTGCAGTCATAGTAGGCAATGGGCCAAGCTAAGGCCCTCCGACATAATCTTAACTGACTTTCAAAATGCTCAAGTCAAAGTTAAGGGAGAAGCCACCTTGACCGTAAAAATTTAAGGGGTTTTATTGGCACCTGGATGTCATAGTAGTAGGGGGGCAGAGAATGAGTCTCATAGGACTCGATTGGTTTGATGCTTTAGGCATTCAAATAACTGGTATCAACCGGACACATAATCTTAACTGACTTTCAAAATGCTCAAGTCAAAGTTAAGGGAGAAGCCACCTTGACCGTAAAAATTTAAGGGGTTTTATTGGCACCTGGATGTCATAGTAGTAGGGGGGCAGAGAATGAGTCTCATAGGACTCGATTGGTTTGATGCTTTAGGCATTCAAATAACTGGTATCAACCGGACACATGCTGCAGACCTTTCATCAGTCTGCGAGGACTTTGCAGACATTTTTGATTCAGCCCTAGGAACATACACAGGCCTGCCTATCTCATTCAAGCTATATCCCAACGTAGTCTCCATTAGGGTTAAGCCTAGAAGGGTCCCTTTTGCCCTAAAGCATAGCATTGATTTAGAATTAGAGAAGCTTGTAGAACAGGGCATTTTACAACCAGTTGATGGTGGGGAGTGGGAAACTCCTATAGTCACACCACTTAAGGCCAACAGAGAAATTAGGATATGTGCAGACTATAAATGTACACTGAATAAAGCCCTTAAGCAACACACTTACCCTGTCCCAGTGGTGAACCACATTTTAGCTTCCTTGCAAGGAGGAACCATTTTTGCTAAATTAGGTTTAGCACAGGTCTATCAGCAACTGCCAGTTGATGCCACAGCCGTGGCTCAGACGATCGTGACTCACAGGGGAGCTTTCAAGGTAAAGCGTTTACAATTTGGAGTTAGCGTTGCCCCAGGCATTTTTCAGGGGATCATGGAACGCACACTTAAAGGCATTCAGGGTATTTGCCCTTATATTTTGATGATGTACTTATTGCTGGGGAATCCACAGAAGTGTTAGTCAGCAGGCCCAGGGCTGTTTTACAGAGGCTTTGAGAAGCAGGCCTCAAATTAAAGAAGAGTAAATGTAGTATTGGGGTCCCTTCAACAGAATTTCTAGGATTTCGAATTGATGCTAACGGTATTCACCCTGCTGATTCCAAAGTGAAAGCCATTAAATTGGCTCCTAGCCCTAAATCCAAAGGATTTAGGCATTCTTGGGCCTCCTCAATTTCTACCATGCTTTCCTGCCTAACAAAGCTGCCTTGGCAGAGCCTCTTCACAGGCTCTTAGATAAAAAAGTTCCATGGGAATGGATGGGCACCCATGAAAAAGTTTCCAGGACTTAAAAGCACTGTTGTCAGCCAAATCCACTATAACTCATTTTAAGGAGTCTAAACCAGTCTGTTTAGCATGTGATGCATCTCGTTATGGGGTAGGGGCAGTCTTGAGTCATTTAGAAAAGAATGGAACACAAGTCCCTATTGCATTTTATTCAAGGACACTGTCCTCTACTGAGCGTAACTACGCTCAAATTGACAAAGAGGCCCTAGCATTGTAGCTGGAATAAAAAAATTCCATAACTATTTATATGGCAGAGACTTCATGGTCTTTACTGATCATAAATCACTGTTGGGACTTTTCACAACAGACAAACAAACCCCCCACATACTTTCACCAAGAATGTTGAGATGGTCTATTTTCTTATCTGCATACACATTTAAATTGTTTCACAAGCCTGGTAAAGAAATGGGCCATGCTGATGGCCTCAACAGACTCCCACTGCCACTAACAGAACCAGACCCGGCCCCTGCGGCCAGAATTCTGTCCATTCAGGACCTGTTAGAATTTCCCCTCCATGCTGGGAACATAGCTGCAGAAACAGTTACAGATAGAACACTGAGTAGAGTGCTCTTATGGGTACACACGGGGTGGTTGGATAAAAGCCCAGGCTCTGAGTTTCAGAGTTACTTTGTCAGAAGACATGAGCTATCAGCCCACAAGGGGTGCATCCTTTGGGAGTCATAATCCCCTCGTCACTAAAAGATAGGGTCTTACAGTCATTACATGAGGGCCATCCAGGCATTGTCAGAATGAAAGCCTTAGCAAGAAGCTACCTATGGTGGCCTGGCCTTGACAAGGACATTGAAGCACAGGTACATGGTTATTATACATGCCAGCAATCTAGGCCTGAGATGCCACATGCCCCAGTTCACAGGTGAGAGGAAACACACACACCCTGGTCTAGAATTCACATAGATTATGCTGGGCCCTTTCAGGGACAGCTCTTCCGCATAGTGGTGGACAGTCACTCTAAATGGCTGGAAGCAATCCCAGTTGCAAACATGACTACTGCTAGGACCATCCAGGTGCTGAGAAAACTCTTTGCAACACATGGGTTGCCAGATGTCTTAGTTTCAGACAATGGGGCTCAATTCACTGCTGCGGAGTTTCAGGCCTTCTTAAGAGCAAATCTTGTCAGACATGCAACATCTGCCCCCTTTCACCCGTCTTCTAATGGTCAAGCTGAATGTATGGTGAGGACCATGAAGGAATTGCTTAAATGCATTGTAACAGGTGACTGGCATCACAGACTGGCAGATTTTTTTACTCTATCAGCATTCTACGCGCTGCACTGCTACAGGCAAAAGTCCTGCAAAACTTCATTGGGGGAGGTGACTGATCACTAAACTGGACAGGTTGCATCCAGATAGAGTGGCAGCAGAAGCCTCTCGACCAAAACCCTACAAGTGGGCGATTGGGTTTGGGCAAGGAACTATGGACATGGAAATTTGTGGGTCCCTGGTAAAATTACCAAATCATCTGGTCCCCTTTCTTATGAAGTGGGGCTGGAGGGAGGGCGAGTCATCAGACGCCACATTGATCAACTCAGGAAATGGTTTCCAGAATGGCCACTAAGTGAGGACTGCATCGTAAGTCCCTCCCAAAGTCCCCAAACTTACAGCCAAGCTAGCCCACACATGGACTCTCAAGACTATTCATTCATTAGTAATGAGGAACTGGGTATAGCGGAGGGGAGTCCAGTAGTGCAACATGGATCCCCTGATGGAGCAAGCCAACCAGACTTTAACAACCGCTGTGCCAACTCTGCTAATCAGTCTGACTCTGGGGTGGGCCAACCTGGAGAGGCCAGCCAGAGAGCTTCTAATTCTTTTGACTCAAGGGCTTCAAAGGACAATGGTTTACCTAGCCCAATGGGTAAGTTGGTAGACCACAAAGTGACTGGAACCCTGAGACGTTCCACAAGGGCACGCAAGCCTCCTTCTTATCAAGCTGACTATGTTGTTAAATAAAGGAACTATAATGTTGTCTGTACTGTAACTTGTCACTGTACTTAAACAGTAGTAGGAATATGATATTAACTGTCTTGTGTACTATAATGGAAGTCTACTCATTCTGGCTATCTGATGCTATAATGTTAACTTGTATTGTTTCACAAATAGTTGCTATGATGTTAAGTCTTGTAACTTGTTTGTTTACTAATTATTGTTATGATGTTGTCTGATCTAAGAGGGGAGGGGTGTTATGTATTGGGCTCAAGTTTAACACCTCTTGGTTAACTGGAGCAGCTAACGGCTCTCCACCAACCCAGACTCCAGGTCTCCAGTGCTGCTATTTATTTATTTATTTATTTATTTTAATTCCATTTATATCCCGCCCTTCTCCGAAGACTCAGGGCGGCTTACAAGCTTAGCAGTAGCCTTCATTCTATGTATATGCCTGCTTATTAGGGCTTTCACACACACACCCCAAGCAGCATTATTACAAAGTCAGCTTAATTGCCCCCAACAATCTGGGTCCTCATTTTACCTACCTCGGAAGGATGGAAGGCTGAGTCAACCTTGAGCCTGGTGGGACTCGAACTTGCACTAATTGCAGGCAGCTGGTGTTACTTAAGGAGGCATTAGCCCACTGCTCCACCAAGGCTCTTGGCCAAGGCTATTGGCTGCCCCTAGGCGGCAATGGGTTACTTTAAATCTATTGGCTGCCGCCTAGGGGCTAGGCTATACATTGCTGCAAGCTGCAGCCCAATTCTCAGTTCAGATCCTGCAAGCAACAAACCATGAGCTTTGTTGAACTCACTCACCTCGTCTTCTTTCCTGCACGAAGAACTCACTACACAACAATTAAAATGTATAATTCTCATAACCATGTGCAAATGCTTTCAACACTCATGATTTTAGTAATAAAAGAAAATATAGCAGTATTCTGAACTTCCTGCGGGCAATAATACTTTGATGAGATTGGCTTCATCATTGGCTTCAACACAATAATTTTAATTGAATGTATTATGCAGGGGTGTCAAACTCAATTTCATTAAGGCCCTCATCAGCATTATGGTTGCCCTCAAAGGGCCAGTTGCTGTCCCCTTCTCTCCCTCAGGCTTGCCCCACAGAAGCCTCTCCTCTCCTCTCCCCTTCTCTCCCTCAGGCTTGCCCCACCAATATCTTTCCTCTCCTCCCTATAGCCTTCTCTCCCTCCTCACTCCTCCTGTTTCCTGCCAAACCCCCTCTTTCATATCCTTTCCTCTCCTTTCCCATGCATTCACTCTCTGCACAGCTGGCCTTTTCATGCAGCGTTGATCAGCTGGAGCTGTGTGCACTGATTCTGGGGTCCCTGCCAAGCCCCAACAACACTGCAGCTCTAACTGACTTTCTGCCCAAAGACTACATGCAGCTGTCGACCAACTCCCCAAGGCCGCCAGAAGCCCCAGTCAGCTGAAGCTGCATGTGCCAATCCCGGGGCCTCACCAGAGCCTCAGCAACACTGCAGCTCCAGCTGATTCTTCCCCAGGTCTCTCTGGCACTGCTGCCACTTCAGCTCACCACCACCACCCCTGCCCCACTACATACTCAATCACCTCCTACTAGTCTGCTTGCAAGCCAGATGTAAACACATCATGGGCTGGATCTGGTCTGTGGGCCTTGAGTTTGACATGTCTGATATAATGAGAAGACAATATTTGGAAGCTTTTAGAGAGACTTGTTTCTTTTCAATGAAAGCAACCACTATCAATTGGGATAATCGCCTTTCCAGTTGATAGATGTGGCTTTAGTTTTTCTCAATATATACACTGTCAGATGCTGGTGTGGTTCATGAGGAAAAAAAAACCTATATGAGAAAGTGAACTAAAAGAGTGATTATTGTCATTGGTTTTTCTTTTTTTCTCTCTTTCTCAAATTACTAAAATAAAAAAGTCATATTTAAACCTTGAGTTCTAGTCCTGGTTTAGACACAAGGTCAACTGGATTACCTTGGGTGACTCATTCTCTCACCCCAGGAACAAACCACTTCTGAAATCTTGCCATGAAAGATTCCTTCAGAGAGAAGGAAGGAAGGAAGGAAGGAAGGAAGGAAGGAAGGGAGGGAGGGAGGGAGGGAGGGAGGGAGGGAGGGAGGGAGGAAGGAAGGAAGGAAGGAAGGAAGGAAGGAAGGAAGGAAGGAAGGAAGGAAGGAAGGAAAATTTTGAAGAATAGTCATTACAGGAAAGAAGCTAGACTCTATTAAAAATTAAAAGACAACACTGAAGAAAATAATACATAAAAATATCATTTGGCAAGCTAAGAAAAAACATCAAAGAATTCTAGCACTACTGTCTACCTTTGCTTTGAATGGCAACCTTTTTGAAGTTATTCCTTTTGAGTCTTAGAAAGTGAATGGCTAGCCTGAATGAAAAAGAAATATATATTTTTTTTCTGGGTTCTTGTCTTACTTTTTTTTAAAAAATAAGAAAAAGAAAAGCTCCTATCCAAAGTTTGAAAGGAAACCCAAAGCATTAAATGTGGAGAAAATTACTTATACCCACCTGTTTAGAGCGGAAAAAATCCACTTAAGGTAGATTAAGTTAAGAACATTTTCCACTTTGCTGGGTAATTCATCTCCATATAGAAATGGAAACACTTTTTTTTTCCTTTTTGGGTTGGGGTTTGAAGATATTTACCTGGTAGAGGAGAAGAATAACTAGAAACAAAGGGGAAAATGTAACTATTCTTGACTATTTTTAAAAAAATATGTGCCCCACTGACAAATATTGTTTAGGTAACCATCTTAGAGTTTTAGAAGTAAATCTATATATCAATTTTCCTATGCAAAATAATTGTACACATGCTTATTGTTTTTCAGGAAAAAAATGACAGTTGTTAGACATATGGTGATAGCCTACAATGTTGGGTTGAAAATATATAAACCATGATGTTGTGACTTTAAGATGTTAATTGGACAATGGGTGTGTAAGTGTTCTCATAGCCATAAGAGGAAGCTAGGAACGGAGCTTCTCTCTCTCTCAATTCACTGCTCTCTACTATTACTGTTTTTGCTTTGTTTTGCTGTACTGTTGGTTTACTACTGTGATAAACCTGAACTGTGTATTGACCTCTGGATCGGTAAGAAGTCTTTGTATTTGGATTGCTACTTGGACTGTTACTATTGTGTATGACCTGGACTGTTTATTTTTGACCGTGCATTTTTGTTCTTACACCACCTCAAAGTAAAATACTTTTTGCTTTTACAACTCAGTGTACTCTTGTGGTTACTGTGTGACTCTTACTGCTCTCAGTACCCTTCCTTGTCTGTATAACTCTTTGGTAGCACAAGGAGACCTCTGCACCACAATACCTAACAACAGTTATAAAGGTTAAAAGCTTTATTTTAATGTACAGAGACTTAGATTCAAGTTTTTATTAGCATTAACATTTATAGAACAACCTTGGGTTGCCACTGACCAAATTAATACACTGCATTAAATCATAATGTTATATTTAATTTTGCCCTGATGTGTAAATCCACCCATTCTCTTTCATTTGAAACTCCATAAAAAGGGAAAACTATGTCACTTTCAACTTTGAAAAAAATAGAAAAAAGAGTACATTTTCTATTTTTCTAAATCACACACATACATATCCCATTTCCCAAAGGAACCAAGGTAGATCCTACAAAAATATAAAAATATACAAAACAAAAATATAAAACAAAAATATAAAAATCAGACCCATTAATAATCCAAGATAACTAATTAAATATTATTAGCACCCAAGCATCTTGTGGAATATTTATTTAAGTCTTTTTTTTTTAAAAAAAAAGAGAAAAATTATTCAATTCCCTATCTTGGAAAGCAAACTGGTCCAAGAGCCAGGGGTAACCATGTACCGTATATACTTGAGTATAAGCCGAATTTTTCAGCCCACTTTTTGGGCTGAAAAATTCCACTTCGGCTTATACTCCAGTCAACAAAAAAACTTACCGAGGACTTGTGCGCGGCCGAGGCTTTGGTGCTTCCGGGATCGCGCGCACCTCTCCCAAGCCACCGCAGTCCGAGACCTGCAGGTCTCCGTTCCTCCGCGCCCTGCCTGCCTGCTTCTTTCAGCTGTCTGCCCATCAGCTGTCCATAGGGATGCTGCAAAGCTCTCCTTCTCTAGGCCTTGGACTCCCTCCTGGCTGAAGAGTAGATGAACCAAGCCAGCAAGGAGACAAAATGTTTCTGCAGCTGTTTTTCCTCTGAAGGTTTTTTTTGTTTTTTTTTTTAAAGTAATCTCCGAAGGTTATGCCAGAAAATGGAGGACGCTGGGTCTTTGCAAGCTTTAGCTGTCCGCCTGGCTGCCTGAAGGCCGCCCTTTTCAGGCAGTCTGACAGACAGCTAAAACTTGCAAAGACCCAGCGTCCTCCATTTTCTGGCACAACTTTTAGGGATTTATTATTATTATTCCTACTACTACTATTACTACTACTACTACTTCAGGAGTAAAAAGTTGCAGAAAAAAATTCTCTCCTTACTAGCTTAGTTCCTCTACTCTTCCATCTGGAGCCAAGGTAAGATTTTAAAAAGGGATATTGGTTGGAAGGCAGAGGGAGAGTTTAGTTTTAGCATCTAAAAAAAGGGGGGGGGAAATCAGCGAGTACATCCCAACCAGCTTTTTATGTTTTTGTTATTGAAGAAATATGGGGGAGGGGGAGGGGTTCTGGGGTGGGTTGGGGAGGGGATAATATTGTAACTTCAATAAAAATTTTCAATAAAAAAAAAAGAAATATGGCTTTCTGGGGGAAGGTGGGGAGGGCGTTAAGGAAGGAAAGGGTTTTTGGAAGCTCGTCCTGAAGCTGCCTTTTGTGCAAGGGGCCTTTTCTCAAAGCCTAGAGAGGCAGCTTTGTTGCCTCCCCGTAGACAGCTGATGGGCGAACACCAAAAGCTCCAAAGGGCTAGGGAACTAGTCCCAGAACACCTTGGTAGGAGGAAGGGCAGAGGCAGAATTGGGAAAGAGGTAAGACAGGGTTTTCCTTCCCAGATGTTTCTCTTTGGCAAGACAGCCAGCTGTGCTGAAGCCCAGTATCTGGGGGTGGGGGAGACCTGAGGCAGGCGGGCTGGTGCTTGCATTAGGCCTCCCAGGATCCCAGAGGCTTGCAGAGCGCAGATCCAGCCTCCGAGGCATGCAGAACGGCGGATCGGCTTATACTCGAGTCAACAACTTTTCCCAGTTTTTGGGGGTGAAATTGGGGGTCTCGGCTTATACTCGAGTCGGCTTATACTCAAGTATATACGGTAAATGAATTTTTGATCTTTTTATTTATCCATATATTTTTTTTCAAAAACAAATAAAGAAAATGGGCATATGTTCATAATATCAAATGTTTAGGCTAAAGGTGCAATTGACAGTTTGGGTCATTCTCAAGTCCAAGCCATTCGGTATACTTAGTTATGAGAATGCAAGTTAGTTTAGTCTGCCTTCCAACATCTGTCCTTAAAGAGAAGCCCTTTTCTGGATATGTTAGCAAAGCTAATCATAATTTTTATTGTCCTAGAATGCCTCTGTAGCCACTGTAGAATGTTCCTAGAAATAAAAATGATATGAAGGTGCTTTCCTTTATCACATGTGAGCTCCACTTTTAATCTTCTTTTAAGTTAAACTATTATTTTTCAAAAAAATATAAACTCTTTTGGTGTGCAGGAGACCTCAAGGGAAATGCCCACAGGCATAAGAGTGTTCAGAGGTGGCGAAGAAAAAAAACAAAAATAAGGATTTGAATTGCACTGAATCAACAATACATCAAAATATAAGTAATTGCTGTTTCTTATTAGGCTCATAGTCTGATTTCTTTCGGAAATCAGCATTTTAACAAGTGTAGCACTTTATGAAACTAATTATTTGCTAGCTGCTTTCTAGCAAAGCCAATTCTCATATAGAAACTGTACTTTTGAAACTAAATTACAACTCTAATTAATTTACTGAGAAGAAAATATATAAATAAATATAAGAGCTGTATGATTACAATTTTTTGATTATGTAAACATTCATGGACTAAATCCCACATATCAGATGTACAGAATATAATCCTTAGAGAATAATTCACCAGATGATCTTTGAAAGTTCATGTGAAAATAAATTCATTAGCATTTAGGTTGCATCAATATTTTCTGTTGTTTTTGCTGTAAACAAAACAAACAAAACGTGTCTATCATAGTTTTGGAAGCTGTTTGAATGAAAGGCGTCAACAGCATTGTTTTCTCAACAAAATAAGAATCTCATCATTAGATGGCTTGTGAAAAACTGCAAAGCATATGCATATAAAATTTTGAAGTAAAAGTTTGGTTAGACATGCATGGAACCCCTGAACATATGACTCACCACGAGCTAAGCAATTCAAGCAGAAAATCTAGTTCCACACATTAATCAAATTTCAAAGATGGCAAAACATGAGCATAACAAAAAAAGAAAAGGGAGGTGGGGGAGAGACTCAGAGTAAACCAATTATTTCACATGTTAAAGCAGGGGTCCCCGACTGCTGTGCTGTGGCCTGGTAGTGGGCTACAGACTGTTGAGAGCCGGGCTGTGCAAGTGGCAGGCGAGCAAGCAAGCGTACGAAACTCCATTTGCACAAGTGGAGCTTTGTGCGTGACTGCACCCACCCACTGCCTCTCCCCTCCCACCTGCTGCCACTGCTGCCGCTGCCACCACCACCAGTCTGCAGAGTTGGAAAGGTTGGGGACCGCTGTGTTAGGAGCATCTTACGGTGCCTATCAAAATCTGAACTATTTTTAATGTTCCCCAACGTGAAACAATGGAAACTCAAAGCAAGATCTTTGCTCTTTTATTTCTTAGAGCCACAAAAATAATTCATGCTGCTTCCTGCCATTTAGCCTACAGAAAAGTTAATGATGGAGATGGGTTTTCTTTTTTTTTAAGTTAAATGAGTCCCGGTTAATGAGATCAGGGGGTTGCTGTTTTATTGACTAGTGTCTCCGTGGCTTGGCCAAACCTAAATAAAAAGAAGCCAGTCACAGACCACTCCAAAGAAGTGGAATGAAACGAACCAAGTTCAGGAAAAATATTATTTGGATTCAAAACATTTTTTAAACAGCCAGCTATTTATTTATTTGTTTGTTTGTTTAATTGTTTAATTAATTAATTTACTTATATCGCCTGGGTAAGGTGACTCTGGGTGGCTTACAAAGAGTAAAAAGATAAATTAAAAAAAAAACAATTCAACTTTAAAAACTAGAACCAAGGAGATCTTCTTACCCTGTCAACCATCTCTGGTGGTGAGCAGCACCACCACCTCAACCAGCCAAGTCAAGTTTTGATACCCTTCCAGAAGGCCAAAAGGATAGGAGCAGTTTTTTTAACCTCTGGTGAGTAGAATGTTCCACAGGCTCGGAGCCACAGAGGAAAAGGATCTTTTGCACTTAAAAATAAAATGTGTTCCTCTACACTGTAAGTTAAAATTTCAAATTAATCTGAATTTGTCTGTTTTATCTGTATTTCAGAGGGCATGTCATGCCTTGTTAGATTTCTGCACTGAAAGCATGCAGTATTGGCAGTTAAGTGCAATTAAATTTAAATGCAAATAAAGACGGGACAAAAAGTGAGGATCTGGTTATGAAATGTCTCAAATTTAAACTTTCTCTAAGAGAAGCTCACTTCGTAGCCGTCTTCTGGGTGCTCCTAATGAAAACATAGGATGCTGCTTCATTCATTGAATCTCACTTCCATAAATCTTGGAATTGTAAGACCTCTAAACTCGGGATTGCTTTCAGAGATGCCTGAGGACTTTATCCAGTTTTACAACATTTCTGGGAACCAAGCTTTATACCAGCGTGAAAGCAAATTCTAAAATAATAAAAATAATAATTAAAAAAGCATTTAAAAACCATATAATGCTTAAAATTCCATTTAGAAGACTCGGTTGCCAAGTAAAATGTGCCTTGTTTCTCAGGTGTAATATTTGGCAATTTCCTTTTCAACAGCATATTATCTCAGCACCATTAGAATAATAAGATAGTAGTGCCAACTTTTTCTAAACTGGGTGTGTGAAAAATCTGGTATTAGCATAGGATTCCTTATGCCAGCAGTGTGTTTCAGTCCTTGCCTCATTATCACAATTCCTAGCTGTTAGAAGATAGAAAAGTTTTAAAGAGGGTTTTTTTAGAGCCTTCAAGAAAAAAAACCATTAAAAAAGAGTTCAGAGATGTTTTATAATGTTGGTGGATCACAAACATTGATGATTGTAAACCTTACAAAACATCAATTCATTTCTTAAAAATATTAAGTCACATCAACTCCACCTATTCCCTTGATGGTACTTCATTATTCATTTTACAGACAATTTTATGGGGATTACAAAATCTGCCCCACCAAGAAAAGGGCTTGCCCTAAGAAGAATATTGTTCCAAATTATAGTAGCATCATTCGATACAGCTTGCTTCTGTCCATTCGGTGGCGTAAGAAAATATCTGTAACAGTTGGGAGAGACAAAGTTATTCCAAAATGAAATTCAGCTGAGCAGCAATTAACCAAGGAAAAAAGTCACAAAAACACACAAAGGCCTAATGATGAGCCCAGTTTGGCACATTGCACTGTTTGAAACAATATAGCCATGGCAAGGATTTCCGTGGAAAAATCTTAATCATCCAAAAACGAGGAAAATGTGGGACAGAAGGATCAGGAAGTAATAGCAAACATACTGTATGTGAGGCAGCACTCTTTACTTACGTTTCCCTGGAATGCCTTCAGATGATAAGGTGAAAAGGCTTTTTAACCATGTTAGCTGATTCTGGGACAGAAGAGAAGAGTTTTGCTTCCTTGGCATGTATTGACATAAAGAGAGTGGTTAAATTAGCCCCAGGAACTGGGTTGTTTGACAATGAAAAACTAAGCTGTAACTATTTTGAAGGTGCCACCTCTTTTGACTCTAGCTCAGTGTTTCCAGGAGTAATTCTTAAAGGTTCTGCAACAAAAGCATACATAGAACTTATGCGAGGCCCTCCAGTTATATCACTATATCATGAGTTTCCTGTTTGCTAAATGACAGGAAGCATTTCAGGAAAAGAAATGAATGTGTTAATGGAGATTGTCCACAAGAGTTCTGAAACACAGCTTTTCCGCATTTTTTTCCCCTGATCCTTTTCTCTTGCCACAACTCATAGGCGTGGAACATGAGAAAGAAAGAAAGAAAGAAAGAAAGAAAGAAAGAAAGAAAGAAAGAAAGAAAGAAAGAAAGAAAGAAAGAAAGAAAGAAAGAAAGAAAGAAAGAAATGGGTTAGGGGTTAAGGTTAGGGTTAGGCTGGATAGATAGATAGATAGATAGATAGATAGATAGATAGATAGATAGATAGATAGATAGATAGATAGATAGATGATAGATAGATAGATAGATAAATAGATAGATAGATAGATAGATAGATAAACACATTTATATACATATACATACACAACATATTTCTATTCTTATATTTATGTTCCATAAATCTTCATTACTACACTAATCCATAAAGCACCTCCAGTTCCTTCCTCCAGAATTTTTTCCCCATGTAAGTTAGACACATATCTTAGTAGCTTCCTTCCCTATCCCCTGTTGATAAAGAAGATCCCCATGACTTTGTGGAAGTAATGGGGCTCAAAGACTATAATATAATAAGCCTCTGAAGGCCATCTGTTTGGACACTAATGGGATCCCTTGGTTGGCTATTGTGAAAGCAGAATGCCAGAGTAGATGGGCCAGGAGTCTCATCCAGCAGGCTATTGCTTATGTTCTTAAATTAAGATGAGTAAAGCAGTGGTAATGTAAATTAAATATCTTTCTTTCTTTCTTTCTTTCTTTCTTTCTTTCTTTCTTTCTTTCTTTCTTTCTTTCTTTCTTTCTTTCTTTCTTTCTTTCTTTCCAACAGAATAGCTTAAAAGTGTTAAGGGCTTCCCAGTTCATATTTGAATGGTGAACCTGAGACGCTCTTTCTTTGTTCTTAATGAGATTCCAAATTACCTCAGCTGACAGCAACCAGATGACTCACACATGACTGCCACCTAAAACTTCTCAGCTATATCTATATCTAGCATTAAAAATCAAATGATATCACAATGCCATGATGCCATGCTCTTTCCTTGACTGTCACATGGAAAGAAAATCCCTAGAAATTTTAATAGACCTGGGCCCCCTAGAAACTATCCAAATATTACTGCTAAGCCATAATATTTAATCAAATGAAGCATTATTAAATACATATTGTATAATAATATTAACTATACAGTATCTAATTCATTATGTAATTAGATTGATATGTAATCAAATTAAGCCTAATTATTGTTTGTTCTGGCTCAAGAAATGTTTTGAAATGCACATCTTTTATATTCAGATGAAAATAGACTTTGTAAATTTAGTAATAACAGCCACTTATGGGTTATCTAGATTCTCAGTGTAAGGTTGAGGAAAAATGGAAAGAACCTATTGGTAAATGTGGATCAATTGCACTAGAACTGGCAGAAAACATTGTACTGTGTGGGACAAAATAACAAATGACCACTGTTCCCAAGAAAATTAAAATAAAATAAAAACAACATGATTTTGAAGGTCTTCTTTCCATTCTTCTAAATGATAATGGAATCGTATATATATTACCTTTGATAATCTTCTGTATCATCTCTTGAGATTGATGTTTTTACATTTTGCCTAAAATAAGACTGACCTCAAATAATTTTGACTGAAATCCATATCTTTTAAGTAATTTTGATATAAGGAACCCCAACGTTTCAAAATATGTATGAGAAAATTCACTATTTAAGGTACTAAAAAAGGAGAAACAAGCTACGTCAATTTGAAGATTTGAAGTATTTTTGCAGTATCTACCTTCCATAAATATGATAGCATGAAGCATATTGCAGCTTTAGAACTAATTGAAAACATATATCATATTCCAGAATATTGAAGCTCAAATAAAGAATCAATAATGTTGTGCAGCTGTTGCGATTCTTGTGTGGATTACTTCCTAGAGACCTAATGGAAGCAGTGTCTTCTGGGTCATTTAATAACACAAATAGTCATTTTATTAAGGAAGTTCTACTTTAAATTAAAATAATCAATAGAATCAAGATCTGCAGCAGAAGGATGTCAGCAATAATTCTTTTTAAGACTAGATTGAAAGAAAACCAGGGATTATACTCAGGAATTAAAGTTTAAATTGTAATTGCAGGAAAATAATAATAATACTGTAGTAAAATGTGGTTAAGGAAAAATGTAATAACTTGAATGCTGGGCTTTATACCAGTTCAGAATCAGTTCAGTTAGAATAGAAGTACTAGTAGTATTTTGACATTTCCCAGCATAAAAAAAATATGAATTATTCACTGTATTGTTTTTTTTTTAAATTCCATTTATATCCCGCCTTTCTCCGAAGACTCAGGGCGGCTTACAAGCTTAGCAGTAGCAGTGATGGTAGTATATGAAGAAAAATCAAGTTGCCAAGCAGGTTCACCTTGTCTCAGGACCCAGCTCTCTGGCAAGTATTAAATCTGCTTGGTTTCATCATTTTTGCTACATAAGAAATCCAACTGTTCTTTAGGTCTACCATATTTGGGCTAAAAAAATCCAGATGCCCATTAGATGGCAACAGACAGCCCAGGTTTCTGTATATTCTTGCTGCTGTCTGGATATTTATAGCCCACATATGTTAACCATGCTGTTCCACAGCGTTGGCATTAAGCAACTTTACCTGCAAGCATATTCCCACATTGGCTGATGGAACTTGCTACATCTGGGATGCTTATGCAATTATGAACTTCCGGATGGAAACCTCTAATGAAATATTCAATAAAGTCTCACTGATCGTGATATATGACTGACTCATGAATTGATTATTTATTTCTACTAGTGGACTCAGAACGTTAGTTCTTCTCTGTCCTGTCCTGTCACAGATGGAAATGGTAATTCTGAGTTCAGAAACCTTTTCTGTTAGAAAAAGATCATTTTTTCTGTCTTGCTATACTTTTCTCTATTGTCCTTCCAGTTCAAGAGATTTTACAAATGTCAAGTATAGATTTGGGGAGAATATAGAAAGAATACCTCTTCTTTGATTCAGAGTTTTGATAGACTAGAGTCGTTAATTCCAGAAGAGTCTTTGCTGAATACATTGAATACATTGTACCAGCAAGGAATAGCAAAAGATAAAGAACAGGTTCAGGGTCAAGACCTTTAGCATCAACCAAGAGTTGAGTATTCTTAAGTTCTCTGATTCTGGTGTCAGGAAAGATATTGAACAAATTAATTGCACAGTTCTTTGGACTCTTGTCAATGAATTCAGAGGTAAGGATAATTTTTTTCTAAATGCACATTAATTCAAATTCAATTTTCATGACACTGCTTAAATCACAATTGCAATTGGAAAGCACATTTTGCACTTTGAAATTCATTGTGTTAACAGTTAGTATTAGTAAAGTTGCAATGAATTGTTTCTGAATTTGAAATGTGCAGTTCATCCATTAATTCATGGCCTTAACATTAATCCTGCAAGGCTGGTGGACCTGGGGGATGGGTGTGGGGAAGTGGGAGCAAAGGGACAAAGTCAATCATTTTAACTAATCTGAACGGACAAGTTTAGGCTGCACTTCAGGACTCAAGGTGGACAGCACAATACATTGTGGTTGGTAGTTCCAATTACTCCTTAAAATTGAAACATAATATTAATTGCTAAATACACCCTCCAGCCATGCTTCCCTGCTGCTTTTTGAGTTAGAAGCAACAGTCTCAATAGTAAAAGTAGCTGTAGGAGATGACCAGGCTGAGCCCAAGTGAGGGATCAAATGCATCAGCAGTCATGAATCCCTTTGCGCCCATAAGAGATCTAAGCCAGCCCACCTTGAATTCCTTCTATTTTTAACTCCCGCTAATATCCCTTGACCATTAGTAGTTCAAGCTCTTGTAGAGAGCTTAAGCTTACAATAAATCTTTGTACACATCTGAACTGCCTGGATCTCCAGATTTCATGGTGCTTCACAGTAATATTTATAAAAATGCGTGCCACATTCCATGAACAGAGACAGTGATTGCTTTCTCCATTCTTAAGACACCATTGGCTAAGGATTCTTATTTACCAGCAGGGGCAGAGAGGTTCAACCTTAAACAGTGTCAGTTAGTCACCATTTTGTACAATGCTTCCTAGTGTAACCTTTCCAATGGGGCATCATGGTTATCATCAGCTTCTTTTCTTTCTGCACCACATTATTATCATTTATTATTTCAATTTTTCTGTTTTTAATTAGAGTCAACTACAATTGAAGCTTAAGCAGATATAAATTATTATGAAACAAATTATTATTTTAGCATCTGACAGGTGGTACATAACCCCTAGCCAAATATAGCGGAGGAGGGAATGAGCTAAAGTGGCGCCTCACAGGCCTGGAGGAGATCAGCTGGAGCTGCAGGGCTCAGCAGAAGCCCCAGGATTTGCGGGTGCAGCTACATGCTGATTGGAGGTTCCGGTGCACCCTGAAGAGAAAAAGAGGAGGAGGGCGGAGAGAGGAGAAGCTATAAAAGGAGCAGGTTTTGGCGGAAGAGGGAGAAAAAAACATGGAGAAAGAGAGAGAAGAGAAGAGGCTTTTGTTAGTGAAGCAGTGAGGAGAGAGGGAGAGCGCCCTTTGCAAGCAAAGAGTGAGTGAGAGAGCAAGTGAGAGGCTTTTGCAAGCAAAGTGTGAGTGAGTGAGGGGGGGCTTTTGAGAACAAAGGGTAAGAGAGAGGGGGGGCTTTTGCGAGGGAAAGGTGAGAGAAAAAGGGAAAAGTGAGGGGGAGAAGGGAAAAAGAAAAAAAAAGAATTTGACTTCTGACGTCCTCTGTTGCAATAGAAGGAAGACTTAACATTGAACCTCAACTTTTTTATTTTCCATAATATTATAAACTAGCCTTTTCTCTAACAACAAATGAATCTAACCAGTAAAGCCCAAAATCCCCCTCCTTTTTTTTAGTCATCAAGTTTTTGACACCTTGCTAAGCACTGGTGGTACTCGAATATTGTCATGTCTTAAAAGTGGTACAATCTATGAAAAGGTTGAAACGCCTTACCATAGAACATAATGGTAAATGGAGATGCTGGAACTGGAACTGTTCTGGAATATATTATAGGCACATCCGAGATTACAGGTGAATCTGAGAGATCCCTAAAATTTTGACGAGGTGAATGTGGTTTTGGCATGACACATCCGGCCCGCGGGCCAGCAGTTTGACACCCTGTTCTAGACTGACTAGATTAGGAAGACCTCAGAAGAGAAAAGCAATGGCAAGCACTTTCGTATTGTTACCAAGATCATAAAAGAAGCATGTGATGAACAAGCTTACTAAATCTGAACTGTAAAAATCCTGAGAATCATTATAAGGCAATAAAAGAGCCTTGGTGGAGCAGTGGGCTAATGCCTCCTTAAGTAACACCAGCTGCCTGCAATTAGTGCAGGTTCGAGTCCCACCAGACTCAAGGTTGACTCAGCCTTCCATCCTTCCGAGGTACGTAAAATGAGGACCCAGATTGTTGGGGGCAATAAGCTGACTTTGTAATAATGCCGCTTGGGGGGGCAAAAGCCCTAATAAGCAGGCATATACATAGAATGAAGGCTATTCCTAAGCACATTGATTTGTGCTTTAGATTGTAAGCTGCCCTGAGTCTTCAGAGAAGGGCGGGATATAAATGGGATTAAAAAAAATGATATCAAAGAACTCTTTGCTGCCATCTAATGCTTGACCAGATATTTTTCCAATTCAAACTAGGTTATCTTAGATAGTTACTAAGAATTGACTTTGAGGGAGACTTAATTTCTGTTCAAATGCAAATACTTCTATAGTCTATGAAGAGTTGTGTGACCTACATTTTCATCCTTTCTCTGAATCTGACAGTGTTGCTTCTATTGCAAGGCAGAAAGTTAAAATTGTCCACTTGAATGGCAGCCATCTGCAATGACTTCCTATTTTGCTATCACTTGACACATTTTCACCCTCATCCTTCTTCACATACCAGACTCTGCAGTCTGTGACAACATCATGAAGACAAATCACTGAGAACTAATTGTGATATCACAAAAGTTTATTTGGGGACAGGATAAAAGAAAAAAGAAAATGGTGCTTACTAGTAAAGTGAAGGAAGGAAATAAGTCTAAAAATCCATTCATCTCTTTAGAGAGAACAGCCGCCTTAGAATTTTAGCATTTCCTTATTAATTTTAATGCCAATTTTTTATTAATCTTCAAGATTATTTCAAGCAAGGCATCATTCTATATGCACGATATATCCACAAAATTTGGTTATAGCTTATTCTGCTGATGAAAATCAACAATGATTATGGGGCAAAAATCCAACATTTTAGACAACTTGGTTTCTTTCATATTTAGATCCTTCTCCTGTGGAGCATCTAAAGATATATTATTATATAATCATCCAGCATGTTAGTTAAAGCTGCTACATTAATTCCAGACCTCATCTGAGACAGCAAACTGTCATTCCTTAAAAACGTAATATTACAGTCATACTAAAACAGCTTGGAAAGGAAAGGAAAGAATGGGAGACAATGGTTGTGAAGAGTTGGAAGGGACCTTGGAGGTCTTCTAATCCAACTCTCTGCACAGCCAGGAGACTCTATACCAGGGGTGTCAAGCTCAGAATGTCACATGATGTGTCACAAAGTATTGTGACTTTTTTTTCCGGCAATGGGGTGGGGACAGTTTTTTGTCGGCAATGGGGTGGGGACAGTTTTGCCATGATATATCCAGCCCATGGGCTGGCGGTTTGACATCCCTGCCCTATACCATTTCAGAAAACTGGGTGTCCAGTCATTTTTAAAAAACCTCCAGTGATGGAACACCAACAAGTTCTGAAGGCAAACTGTTCCTCTGTTAATTGTTCTCGCTGTCAGGAAATTTCTCCTTAGTTCTAGGTTGCTTCTCTTCCTGATTAGTTTCCATCCATTGCTTCTTGTCCTGCCTTCAGGTGCTTTGGAGAGTAGGTTGACCCCCACCCCACCCCTATTCTTTCTGGCAGCCCCTCAAATATTGGAACACTGCTATCATGTCATCCCTGATCCTTCTTTTTCACTAAACATACTCAATTCCTGCAAAATGTGTCCAGCCATTCAAAATGTGTCCACTCATTCAAAAATGAGAAACAGTTTCCATCACCTCAGAGCCTCCTTGGGATGCTGTGAAATTTTAAAATATCTGTACTTAGCTTCTTCCTTTTCTTCTCCTGTGTGGCCTCTTTGATTGTGAAGCAGGTTTCAGTTTGTGGGAAAGTGAATTGTTAGCATGTGTGCCTTTTTAGTGTATGGTTAAGCTTTTCACACCACAAGTTTCAAACTACACAGTCTACAAAAAATGGAAGGGGTCCTCAGATTTCTATCAAATAAGGGTGTCACAGAGCTTGTTGATTCACTTGGATTAATAATAATAATAATAATAATAATAATAATAATAATAATAATAATAATAATAATAATAATAATAATAATAATAATAATAATAATAATAATATAAAGTTGGAAGGGACCTTGGAGGTCATCTAGTCCAACCCCCTGCTCAGGCAGGAAACCCTATACCATTTCAGGCAAATGGCTGTCCAGTCTCTTCTTAAAAACTTCCAGTGTTGGAGCATTCACCACCTCTGGAGGCAGGTTGTTCCACTGGTTAATTGTTCTAACTGTCATGTTAATTTGGTTCACATGATCTTGACTATGATTTGCATATTTTTTTGTCTCTGGCAAAGGGGTTAAGGTTGCATATTCGGAAACCAATAAATACCAGTCTGCAATAATTACAATTCCTGTACTTTTTTTCTTAGTTGCCCAGAAAACAAAGCATAGTGATATTTCACATAACTTCCCTTATTGATGGCATGCAAGCTGGCACCAGATATTACTATTTCTTCCAAAAATTACGTTAGATAAATACTGGGAGAGTCTGACTGGGAAAGTCAGAATACTGGGAAAGTCAGGGGGAAAAAAACAGAATTAAAAAAGTCAAGTCAATATATTACCCAATAAATCAGCTTGGCATTAGGACAGTGCAGAATTTGGCTGCTATGTTCCTGTAACTACAAATTGGCCCTGTTCATAAATTCTGGATTTGAATCTGTCACGTATATTTAAGGGAAGAATTAATACTGAAACAGGTACTAGAATGTGATCATGAAGTGTTTTTCTATGTGCACATTTCAGAAGAAAAAGAGAAAGAGGCAGAGAAAGAGAAAATTTGTGAGTGCCTTTTCATTAGGATTTACTTTTCACAATATGAGATAGACTTGCAACTTAAAAAACAAAACAAAAAGATCTCATTAAACCAAGAAAATTGCCTTGTGTACACAAAGTTGCTTTAAAAGGAGTTTCCTGATGATGCTTTTTATAAATTATAGAGAATAAATCTCAACCAGCCAAAAGACATTTAATAAAAAATGCCATGGCCTTTTAGGCGGGTGTGGATTGCATATTTTACATGCAATTTATACTGCAGTTTCTCTTCATTAACCACATCTCACAGATTTCTCAAAGCGATGGCATGAATATTATTAACATGTGTTAAAAATGTGTTTAAAATAACGTATAAAGCTTTGTGATTAAAGCAAAAGTTTAGGCACAGTGAACAAGTCTGGGTATGTATTTTACTGTGCTTCATGCATACATATTTAACATCTATATGGATGTGCTGCATCAGGTCTGTCTGGATCTACTCAGTTATATATTGCTTTCGGATGAATGTTGTAATTAAATTGAACTAGACCTTAACAAGCAGAAGCCATTCATAATTTCTGCTCATTCGACTCATATACATTACATTTAATACAGAAGAAGGGAGAAATTTATTACGTTGGCTTTTTAATGCAAACTTCCCAATTTTGTATTTCCTGAGTTATAAGCAAAACAGGGTATGGCTCCATGCCATAATGTCTACTTATCCAAATTTTGCAGAATAGTTTGCAAGTCAATAAATGCCAATCAAAAATCCATATATTTTATTATTTATTTATTTATTTGTATCCAGCATTGGTGATTTTTTATAAATAACTCAAGATGGTGAACATATCCCAAACACCTTCCTCTTACTATTTTCTCCAGGACCACCATCCTGTGAGGTGGATTGTGCAGAGACAGAATGACTGGCCCAAAATCACCCAGCTGGCTAAGGCAGGACTACAACTCACAGTCTCCTACTTTCTAGACTGGGGCCTTAACCACTATAAGATCATTAATATAAAATATTGGTATATTAATAAGCAATGTTCATAAACTAGATTTTATTAGTTGATATATTCTGGAAAGTGTATATTCATGTTTTTTGTTGCTTTTTATCCATCGTTTTTTATTTTATAAATATCTCAAGGCAGCAAATGTACCTAATAAGCCTTCATCCTCCTATTTTCCCCACACAACAACCCTGTAAAGGGGGGGGGGGTTGGGCTGAGAGAGAGTGACTGGCCCCAAAGTTACCCAGTTTTCATGCCTAAAGTGGGATTAGGATTCAAAGTCTCCTGGTTTTTAGCCTCATACTTTAACTTTAACAAGTGGAAATACTGGCCCTATATTTGTATATATTAGAATTATGTACAAAGCTGTGTGCATTTGTATAGCTATTTTCATTTATGTTTGTGCTAGGAAAAATTACAGGCTGATGTGGAAAAGGAAAGGAATATCCCCAAGGATACTCAAGAGTGGAGAAATGAAAAATTGGAGCAAAACTATACTTCCAGATTCACCAACTATTATTCAAGGGAATGTTTAGTTGAAATGAAACCTATAAAATTCAGTACCACTAGTTTTGAGGTACTTTAATCTGGGACTCGAAGATGATGTGATATTTCTTATCTAAAAGACAGTGAAAAACTGAATCATGTTTCTAAAGTCTTCACTATCGGTCATGGCACTAAAATCCAAGTTAAAAATTGTTCAGGAAGAAAGAACTTCCCAAAGCACAGACAAAACAGAACCTAAACAGAAAGTCAGCAACATTTATTTGTCTATTTGTTTGCTAATAGATTTAAAAGCCAACTATTTAGTGTAAAATATATCTGTTATAGTGCACGTGAGGGAATCCGGTCTTTCCATATTAGAATACTCATTCCAGTCTATGGACCTGTATCATGTGTAGTAAAATTAGAGAGAGAGAGAGAGAGAGAGAGCCACCCAGAGTTGCCCTGTGGTAAGATGGGCAGCCAATATATTTAATAAATAATTATTTATAAATATTAATTCAGAAAAAAAACAATGTAAAAACTAGGGCTGATCTGGGAATACAACAATGAACTACAATTGTGCACTCTTACCCTTCTGCAAATGGAAGAGTTCTGTTCATTGACTCAGCTGGTATCTCTGGAAGTAATTTTCATTTAGCTCATCTTTTTCCTACAATCCTTCACCCTCTCCATTTCCCCTGAGCACATTTTCTGGAGACATTAAAGATTGGAAAAGGCAAAAAAAATATATTATCTCCTCTTTCTGTAAGTTATAGTTGTCCACGTGGGGAAATGTCACTCTAGGAAAATGACACACTGAACTGCAATTCAATAATGAACCAAAAATATTTTGATAAACAATTCAGGAGAACCATCTGCATAGAATCATAGGGTTGGAGCCCAACTTTCTACTAAGGGCACTAAGAAAGTATTCCAAAATGTAATTATTTAAATTCTAGTGAGTTTTTCCTCTACAGCTGGTACATATCCAGTGAAAGAAAACCTCTTGCTTCATTAGCTAATTGATTCCACTATCCAACAGTTCTTAATGGAAATTCTTCTTAATCTTCATTCTAGCTTTCTTACAATTTAAGGGCCTAGTTCCACATTCTGAATGTTGGAACAGTAAAGTACCAGTTGAGACTGAACATTCCCAGTGTGTTCAATCTATGCTTGTTAAACTTAAATTTGCTATCTTGCTTTGCTTGTACGCTTCATGGAAATATGATTTGTATCCAGGTTGTTGCATGACCACCTTCTCCTGCACGATCACATTTCTCCCAGGAGATGTTCTTGGTTGTACTCTATTTCTGAAAATTGAAAGAATTTGAGGATATTGGTTTTTTTTCCTATTCTAGCTTTTGTTTTATGGAACAGACTTCCCTTAGAAGTAAGAATGTACCATCTGTTGCAGTTCTTCACAAGTTAGCTAAGACAGAACTCTTCAGGAGACTTTTTAATAATTAGCATGTTGTCATTGCCTTATTAACTTGTATTATTTCTTATTTTGTTTAATAACTCTCCCATTGGGATAATATAATTATTTTGATTTTATATCAGTGCCTACTGTAATTTTGAAAAATTCTGCATTAATATCTAAAAAAATAAGCCAACCGCTTTCTTTATATTTTATATCAATTCAAGCTAGTTTTATTTTTCAAGACAATGGCTTACTTTGTGAGAGAAAAAATCATACGTTTCATATAATACTTGCCAGAGCAAAATGACTTATAATTAAAACTTTTTTAAAATGTCTGTCCTATTTATCTATGTTCCTTCTCCTTTGAACAATAATTTAAAATTTGGCCAATAAAGGGCAACCGTAAATAACTAATTAAAAAGTAGTGCTTTTGCAAATCTGATCTATTGCTTTGTTTTGCCATTAAATGTGAACCAAACAGCTAACTATGAAAGCATGTTTACCATAAACTAGGAAAAAAGTTAAATAGGGGCAAATTGGACATTTCAAAAAGGTCAAAGCTTATTCCTTTGGTCTTTTGGTTCTACTATGTTTACGATGCCCCTTTCACAGAATCTGAGAGTTGGAAGACACTGAATCCAATCCCATACTCAATCAAGGTTGCCTTCCAAACACTTTGGGTGATTGTTCCCAAATGCTCTTATCAGTGGTGGGATTCAAATATGTGAACAACTGGTTCTCTGTGTGGATGCCGCTTCCGGAAGTCCATTCTGTGCCTGGGCAACAAAAAAAAAAAAAATAGATACCAGTTCTGCCAAAGTGGTATGAACCGGCTGAATCCCACCACTGGCTCTTATAGTTTGTAAGGTTTTTATTTATTTATTTTCATTTTTCATTCTGAATTTACCTTCCAATATCTAAAGGCATATGCATAAAGTCACTCGGTTATATTTAGAGATGACTCCTATAGAGTTTCTGTTGGAACCCAAAATTATTTTTGAAAGCAGCAAAGGTGCTTTTTCACTCCTCATGTATATTTAATGAAAACGTCAAAATGCAAGACTAACCTACGTTGCCTTTACCTTTCAAAGTAGCACGCTCCAGGCACTCACACCCATTTTCTAAAGCAGACTCGACCTCAATGGAGCTCCACCAAGACTTTCATGAGAGGTCATGATTGAAACATGAGTAAACATACTGGTTTTTTGTTTACTATAGTGTGAGCAATAATTCTTAAGAAGGGGTTCCCTGCGACTTGTAAATTATGTTGAGGCTTGCTCCAGTGTAAAAAGGTTGAGGAAAGTCCTCTAAGGTCTGTGCTTGACCTGTAGCAAGCAGCATTGTAGAATATGTTAATAGAAAGAAGGGAATGCCTTAAAAATACTAAAGTTTGTTGTTGTTGTTTCATTTTATACACTGGACTTTCAGTCTTTTGAGGGCTCTACAGTTCTACACGGTCAAAGTTAAGGCAGTTCCTTCCTTTCCCCCCCCACCCCCTCCATAGGGAACAGCTAACTTCATTTATAGAATACATTTAATTTCCTCTCTCTCTCTCTCTCTTTTAATCTCTCCGCAGTCTATTTTGCACTGCTGCGTGCTTTAATTTTGCTTTCAGTCAGAAGTTTTAAAACTTTAGCTTCTAATAACTGGAAAAAAAATGGTTATTTAAAGATAACTGCAACTTGCTTAACATGCCAGACTATCATATGCTCGCTGCTTTGAAGCTGCAAATTAATGACAAGGAGGAACAGTGCCTATCTTTCAGAAGAAACTGACCTCTTTCTAATGCCTCATCGCTAATGTCATCTGTCTGCTGCATCTCATTATGTGAATTTCACGGACTTAAAAAGAGAGAGAGAGAGAGAGAGAGAGAGAGAGAGAGAGAGAGAGAGAGAGAGAGAGAGAGAGAGAGAGAGAGAGAGAGAGAGAGAGAGAGAGAGAGAGAGAGAGAGAGAGAGAGAGAGAAGTATCTTAAGGCTTGTGCATAAATAAAAAAAGACCTTCTAGTTTTGGGTACTTTGAAAATTTTTGATCTCTCCCAAATACCTTCCATAGATATAGGCTCCCCCTTTTGTGCCCAGCATGCTGCTTATGTCATCTATTCTCTGTGACTAATTATGTTAATTTTTTTTGTGGCACAAAAGTAACTGAAGGCTGTAATGGAATAAAAGCTTTTGAGTGGCCTTATTTCATAAACGCCCTTTTTGAACAAGGCACATTTGGTCATATTTGCTGCAACAGAAAGGAGCTTGTGCTAAAAATACAACAAAGGCTCTTGAATATGGCCTTTTATTCTGACTTTATTAGGTAATTTTTTGGGGGGGAAAGTATGAAGGGAAGCCTTTCTGCTAAGTATAATTTGCATAAAGCTGGTGCCCCATTAATGAGATAACTTCCTGTCTTTTGTATGCCACCAGCTGGAAATAGAAATATAGTAACTTTTCTGTCTTCCTAATGCTTAACCTGCTGAGTTCAGAGTTAAGAGTAAACAGGATCCACATAAATCAAATAAGATTATTTCCTTGCCCTCTAGGAAATATTTTATATTCAATTAACAGATGCCAATGGAAACATGGGCAGTTCTCTGGAATATGCAAAGTTTAGGTCTAAAAGCATTCTCACTAAACCCACTGTTTCATTTGAAGAAACAGTTTCTACCTAATCTTAATAATATGTTTCATTTGTTAGAAGAAATATTCTACATCCCAGGCAAATCTTTAGTCTCATTCCAATTCATTAGATCTAAAAGCCCATTATGCTTCTGAGTTGGTTTTGTGGTATGTTTGCCTTATTTTTGATACAAATATCTGCCATTGTAATTCTCAGAGGCATGACCAGAGTTCCTCTTGGGCAATGAAGTTTGATGACCACTTCCTTCCAGTAGAATTTCAAAAAAGCTCTTGGTGATCATCTGGAATGGCGTGAAACTACAAAGTTTGGGAACTACAGCTACAGGAGGAAGAAGCAGAATAGAGACAGTCCTCTTCACAAACTCTTTAATGAAATAGGTTGTCTTCTGTCCTCCCCATTCTGTATTCTGACCATGGAAGTGTTTCATAGCACAGCTGCACCACCTGATGCCTCCCAAACCATGTGACCTCCCAAACCTTTGGATGCAGCCACCAGAGACCTCCATTACATCTTGCCAAACGATATATTTCAAAGTGACAAAACTGAAAAAGTATTACATTTGTTATTTAAGTTATTTTACATTAACTGTGCTTAATTACATTAAATCATTTCAGATATAGAATGTGAAAGACATCTAAAAGCTATCATTACTAATACAATGATATCACATAATGATAAGATAAAACACCCAATTAATACTAATAATATTGTGACCATTGTGAAATAAAAAATACAGGATGCAAAATAGAAAAACAGTACAATAACTATAATTAAACAACGATAACAACATGAGTAAGTAAAATACAGGAATGGTCCTTTTCTGATGTACTGGCTCTTGACAACAATCTATTCCTAACAGATTTTACACACTGCCATATAAAGCATAGTGACTTTGTATATCGTAGAGTGGTTTTATTATGTGAACAATAAATAGATCTAGCTTTGATCTGGATGTCTGCTGACCTTGTGAGTATTGGGGAAATAGGAAAACTTCAAATACTTCTGTCAAATGAACAGTGAATAAAAAGCTGTACGATAGGCTACATATGCCAACTTCACAAGGACATAATCATTCCAACTGTAGGATGTTTCTCTATCTTCTCCCAGAGCAACACAAGAGACAGAACAGGGACCTTTTTAAGCTTTGCCATTTGTGATATAATTGGTCATATTAGCAAAAGGGAGATTTGGTGCCATACTTGCATCAGCCTGATGTTCATGCCCTGTGTTCACCCTTTAAGAGCACAAGTAGCCAGTTGATGTCCCAGTGTATTTGAGTTAGAGTGAGAAGGCTCTAAAATGCCCATTTCACTGGCAGTGACCACTTCCATATAGATTCTAATTGGTCCTACAAAATTGGAATAAATCAAAATGGAAATAAGCTAATCTCTGAAACACAAATACATAGTCTCCATTTTCTGCATGCTTACATTAAGATGGAAGCCAGCAATTATAGAAAAATAGTGATTTGGCCTGCAGTTTCTAGAAATTTGGACTGGACATGCTTCAGAGGGGCAGCATCCGAGAAACATCACACTACAGAGTATCATTGCTAGTGAGTTGGCTGTGAATAATTTGAAGGCAGTGAAATGTACCTATGATGCAATTAATCAATCACTCAATCAGCCAATCAATCAATCAATCAATAAATCAATCAATCAATCAATCAATCAAGGAGAATATAGCCCTCTGAGCCTTTTGAACAAGATACAAGGTGTGAATAGTAGAAAACTATTTCCAGATTGTGTGTATCAATGCATTTATATAGTTGATCCTGTCACTTAGTGCTTCCCAGCAGCCCAAAATAAAAATATAAAGCCACAATAATACATTTAATAATATAAAATATATATTATGATATATTTAAATATGATATATTTACGAAAACTATTAAAACGTAACTGAGGCTTCTAAAGATGTTCATAATCCCATACTAGCCTTGGCTAACAAACTGGTGCCCATGCCTGCAAAGAAAACACAGGGCTTCAAAGCTTTCCAGAAGGCCAATGTAGGCAGGGATATTCAGATTTCAGGGAGATGTTGTTCCGCAGGGCAGTCACTATGATAGAGATGACATAGCACGAGTTCTGGTCCTGCCTCAGCTATGAAAGTCATCTGTATGAACTATGGTTGGTTACTCTCTCTCTCTGCCCAAGTCACCTCACAGGGTTGTTGTTGTTGTTGTTGTGGGGAAAATAGGAGGAGGAAGGTGTGTTGGATATGTTTGCCCCACTATAGAGTCAACCTTCCCAGACAGGAAATATGATCAGATGAATCAGTTCTCCTTTACTGCAAGGCTACATTAACAGAACCTTGCAAGTCTGAAAATACAAATCTCCCGCCATCTCCTTTACAGCTTTAGGAAAAGTTAGGAAGGGTCTCTTCTGAGCCTCTTTCTCTACTCATTATGCAGCTGTGGGTTTTGAGCTGTCTGATCTGACCATCTCCTAGGCACCATTTCTTTGCCTCATCTCTTAAGGTCGTTCTCTCATACAATTATGCTACACGGCTGAAAATGAAACAGTTGAAAATGAGATGCTCTCTTATTTGATGCCCTCATTTTATTTATTGCCCTATAAAAGCTCAATAAGGATAACTGGGAAGGAGGAAGGGATGAATACAATCAGTCACTTCATCACACAAACTCCACCCTCTGAATTTAATTCTTCAATCCTTTTTTCCACGTTTTCGCTATAATTACTTGTTTTCCATTAGGTTTTTTTCCCCCTTTGGTCTTTATCTGCTAGAAGCCATTGTGAATTAACTAAACAGACTGACAAGAGGGAAGTGAATCAATATAAAATGTACCAAAATCCAAGTTTAAGACAGACTTCAGGATGTGTAATACATATATTTCTCCCTCCATTTCTGATTTTTATTTCTTTAATTACAGCCTGAACCCTTGCCAATAAAGAAACTTTTTACCAGAGCTTCAGAATTAGGAGCAATATCGCATATAACTGGAAAAGATTTAAGCTACAGCAGATCTTATATAAATCTTATATAAATTAGTGAACTTAAGATAATTCCAAGTTTCAATTTTCTATTATATTAAAGCCCAAATATCCTATTTGTTATAAAATTTATATCATTTATCCAAGCCCCATAAAATTTTGTATGTATTATGCATTCCACAATGATGAAATCTTAAGGAAATAATGCTAATATTTGGAAAACTTTGAAGTTCTTAGGCCAATCTCTTGTGTGTGTGTATGTATGAGCATACAGAATGAAATCCTAGAATGATAAACATTGATGAAGTAATTACAGATTTAAAATAAAAATATTAGTCCTATAAATAAGACTTTATTGTTAAATTTCCAGCTAGGGATGCAACAACACATATACACAGAAAAAGAGAGAGAGAGATGTTACTGAGGGGAAAAAGATTTTCCATACAGGAATGGGCAAATCAAATTCCATTTTTTTCATTCTTACAACCATTTGGCTCAGTTTCCACACCAGTTTATGAACATAACACATTTAGTAGATAATTTCATATAGATTTTTCCAGATATAGATAGATAAATAAATAGACAGACAGACAGACACACATATATACATTTTGTAGTGTTTTTATCTACAGTGGGTTTTTTTTTAAAAAAAAAAAACAATTCCTAACATAATGCTTAGCTTTCCATAAAAACTAAATGCAAGGAATATACTTATTAAATTTAAGAAGTAACTCTTAAATAACACTTGAAGCAAAGGGATCTTTTTTCAGATCTCTAAAACTCAATAAAAGTTATTCAGCTTTAATGAATAACAGATATTTTCCTTGTGCAAGGTGTAAAGCATTTCTTTTGAATAAAATTTTGAACAATGAATTGCTGTAATAATCAGCAAGTCAGGTGAAAAGCAGTCTTGATTTGTTGTTTTTTTTGTTTTTTTTTAAAGGATTTAGAGGCTGCCCAACTCCAAATTACTTTAGATCATATACAGTATATTAGAACATAGAATAATAGAGTTGGAAGGGACCTTGGAGGTCTTCTAGTCCAACCGCCTGCTTGAGCAGGAGATCCTTTATCTTTTCAGACTAATGGTTCTCCAGTCTCTTTTTGAAAGCCTTCAGTGATGGAGCATCCACAACTTCTGAAGACAAGTTATTCCACTGGTTAATTAGTTATTAAAAGTCACAGACAATGAAAAAAAAAAGAAAGCCTGTGAACATCCAAAATAGCACAACACAATACAGCACAATATCCTTGTAAACCAGGGGTGTCAAACTGCCGGCCCACTGGCCGGACACGTCACGTGGAAGCTGCAGCCACCCCATTACCGGCAATGGCAAAACAGTCCCAATATGTCACATGACGTCACATGACGTCATGAGTTTTACACGTCTGTTGTAAACCAACAATGGTTCAGTAAACATAATACCCATATGCCCAGGGCAAATTTTTCAAGAATTTATAGAACATCCTCAGGAGAGTGTAGGATTGGTACACATTTATCTTTCCCAAGTAAGAAATTAATTTTGGGGCATATATTTTAAAAATAGAATAGTCATAATAGTATTAATGAAGATAGTTGCCTTTTCTTACAACCATGGTGCTCTCAGATATTTTCATATGCACAGACTGAAACATCAGTTCAAGGATTGGCCTTTGTCTATATTAGATTGCAAGGCTATTTCAAAACTGAAACCAAATCATGTGTTGATTTCAATCTTTCAGACTGTATCAAAACAAGTACCCCCATATAAATTAATATGGATTATTGAAGAAGTTCACAAATATGGACCACTGCCAATATCCCGACACACTGTTAAAAATAATATATATAGTAAAGCAGCAACAAGGTTACTAGCCTGATTCTCCTTGAATGTGCCTTTTAAACCAGCTACATCAGTGATTCTCACTTCTGAAGGCAGCAAATACCACAACTGACTTGCATTGTATAAAAAAAACCCACTTTCCTTTCTTTCTCTGTGAAAGGAAAACTTCCCTCTATTCACGTTTCAATTCCATAAATGATTTTATACACCATTGTCACCTATCCACATTTACCTTAGGTTCTTGTTTGGTTAAGGAAATATTTTGTGCATGCTTAGGACACAGCCAGAAATCTGTATTAAAATCTTGTCTTCCAGTCTATGCCCTAATAGAAAAATATACTGGCGTAACTTGCAGTGCCCTCATTATTAATCCCTATTCTGTCTCTGTAACTAGGTTGGCAAGTGAGGCTGTGCTTAATATATTCATAGATTAGTGCAGCACAATTAAGAAAAGTGATTGATGAATTCCCCTGCTTTCATCTCCCCACCTCCTGAGCATCACTTGCTGGTGGGAAATGGAATCACCATTTTTTCTTTTTAACGTGTAGTCAGGAGCTGATTGGAACAGCTAGTTTAGCCACCTATTAAGTTGCCTGATTAGCAGGTTACAGGAATAGAAGTGCTTGGTTATCTCTTAGTTGTGCTGTTTCTGAACACAGACCAGGCTGCCTTCTGAAATAGCACTAAAGCCATGTCCAAAAATCACCCACATGTGCAAGAGGAGTGGAAGGTAAAACAGGAGGGAGTGATTAGCAAAGAGTGAAACTGTAATAGTGCAGCAAAAACATGGAAGTACAGGCAATGAGTAGCCATGGTCAGTGATACACAAAATGAGACAAAATGGAGCCATATAAAAATTTTCATCAGCAGAAGCAATACCAATCCATCAGAATATCCAGCTGTGCATAATTTAATTTAATTTAATTTAATAATTTAATTTGTATACCGCCCTTCTCCCGGAGGACTCAGGGTGGTGAACAGGGCAATACACAATAAAAATAGAATACAAAAATTAAAAAGCCATTAAACATTATGCCCATAAAATTAATACATATTAAAATTAAAACTATTTATAAAAACCCAACCCCATCCCGTCAGACCAGGCCAGCTTGTTCGAAAAAGAAAGTTTTGAGATCGCGCCAGAAGGAGCGAAGGTCAGGGGCCATCCGGAGCTCAACCGGTAAGCGGTTCCAGAGGTCTGGTGCGCCCACAGAGAATGCTCTCCCCCTGGGGTCCACCAATCGACATTCTTTGATCGGTGGCACCCTGAGGAGGTCCTCTCTGTGGGAGCGCACTGGACGGAGGGAAGTTGACGCCGGCCGCAGGTGTTGCCGTAGGTAATCCGGACCCATGCCATGAAGGGCTTTGTAAGTCATCACTAACACCTTGAACCAGCAACACACAGCTTCCAGATGTCACTTCCTTCTCAATAGTGAAAAAAGTAAGGTTCTACATTTAGGCAGGAAAAATCAAATGCACAGGTATAGTATAGGTGGTACCTTGCTCAATAGTAGTAACTGTGAGAGGGATCTCGGAGTCCTAGAAGACAATCACTTAAATATGAGTCAGCAGTGTGCTGTAGCTGCCAAAAAAGCCAACACAGTGCTAGGCTGCATTAACAGAGGGATAGAATCAAGATCAAGTGAAGTACTAATACCACTTTACAATGCTTTGGTAAGGCCACACCTGGAATACTGCATCCAGTTTTGGTCACCACGATGTAAAAAAGATGTTGAGACTCTAGAAAGAGTACAGAGAAGAGCAACAAAGATGATTGGGGGACTGGAGGCTAAAACATTGCTGAAATTGGGTATGTGTAGTTTAACGAAGAGAAGGGTGAGGGGTGACATGATAGCAGTGTTCCAATATCTCAGGGGCTGCCACAGAGAAGAGGGAGTCAAGCTATTCTCCAAAGCACCTGAAAGCAGGACAAGAAGCAATGGATGGAAACTAGTCAAGGAGAGAAGCAACCTAGAACTAAGGAGAAACTTCCTGACAGTTAGAACAATTAACCAGTGTAACAACCTGCCTCCAGAAGTGGTGAATGCTCCAACACTGGAAGTTTTTAAGAAGAGACTGGACAGCCATTTGCCTGAAATGGTATAGGGTTTCCTGCCTGAGCAGGGGGTTGGACTAGATGATCTCCAAGGTCCCTTCCAACTTCTTCTTCTTCTTCTTCTTCTTCTTCTTCTTCTTCTTCTTCTTCTTCTTCTTCTTCTTCTTCTTCTTCTTCTTCTTATTATTATTATTATTATTATTATTATTATTATTATTATTATTATTATTATATTATTATTATTATTATTATTATTATTATTATTATTATTATTATTATTATATCATTCTTCTGAGCAGCACAAGATTCAACGAAGTTCACTCAAGAGAATGCTAACCATTTTTTTAAACCCGTCCAATGCTCTTTCAGGAGTACCATATCTGTGAATAAAAAGGAGTCTGTGTAACAGCTGACCAAGCACTTTTAAAATCATTCAACCAACTTCTGGACAATCTAGGGTGCCCATCTTTCTTGCAGCCCTTGGAGGGCAGACTTCAAGAAGCTGGAAGGGAAGGGAGGCTTCCCCAGCAAAAAAGTTGTTGGGGAAAAAAGAAGGTCCTGCTTTAAAGACTATCTTAAGCAGTTATGTCTAGATTCTGAGAATGAAACAGTGTCGAAATAATGGCAATGTGGCCCTAAGGAAATCCAGTTAATTGAATATGTTAGTGCCCTGTACAATGCGAGAATAGCTTTTAGAGTAGAAACCATGCCCTATTTTGCTGTTGGAAGGTAGTGAAGTATAGATGGTAAAGCAAGATCAAGGTCTCACATTGTCTGATCTCCATTCAGTTGCATCTGTGGTAGTGACCACTAGGCAGGCAAAGACACAATCAGCTTCTTGACATGGTGGTATGACTGAAGGGACTCTATGTGGGGACCTGGGGGTCTCCTCCATTCCTTTCCATTCTTGCAGTGTAGCCTATGTCGCTTAGCTTTTCTAGTGAGGAAAGAGGCTGGAGAAAGCCATTGTTGCGGCCCTGGAATTCTGAGGTTCATACATGTCAAAATATAAGGAAGAAAAAAAATATAAGAAGGGTGTAGTAGGAAGTATGCATGGGAAGCCTAAGGAGCTTGAGAATCAGGAAAGGCAGAGCAAGGCATATATGGAACACCAATATTAATTAGTTCTGTTGCTGTTGTGCAAGAACATTTGTGTTTAAACACATTTAGGTGTACATTTAAGGGATTACTTGCCAAGTTGGTAGTGGCATTAAGAAATATGCACACTGTGTATGTATACTGGGAAGGGAAGAAATGTTGGCACTAGCGTGGGAAAGTAAAGGGAAACTACGGTATCTCAAATCTGTTGTTTCCTCCAAGTCCCATCCCATTTCACCTAGCCAGTCAAGCATCTTTTGGTCAGTATCTGTGCTATTTGTTTTATTTTTTTGAATAAGGTGCATTTGCGGATCCCTTGCAATAATTATAAAATCCCTGCCCACAGCATGGAAATCTCTGCTTTAGTGTATTTAATAGAAGAACAGGAATTCAAGTTTAATCCATAATATTATGTTCAACTGATTTCATTACATGGATATTTAGTTTTAAGTCAATATATTTACATAATATATAACTGATCATTCTATTTGGAAAGCAGGCATATTGGCTGCTTGAAGACTAGTTATATATTCAGGATGTTTTATTCAAAATGTATTATTAGATATATACTCTCAAACTCCTATTTTCCAATAGAGGGTGTATTTTGCTTAAAAATGTTGAATGGATTAGACTTCACTACTGAGTAAACTCAAACAAGTTACCATAAAGAACTTTTCTTAAAATCACACTTTGTTGAAACTATTGTAAGAAGCTTTACATTAAAAAAAAAATGTCCACTTCACAGATATTTTTAAATAAAAGGGAAAGGGATTCACTTTGTCATCAGCTGCAGATTCTAAATATAAAATGGGGTATAGAGAAGGAATATTAAAAGAAGAGATGAGTAAGAATAAAATGACTCGCCAAAAGAACAGCACAGAAAATTTAGTAAATAATTAAGTTGCATTTCTCTGTGAAGCTTCAACAGACCAAACTGACACTCCTTGGCATTTTTCATTACCCAGCAGATTTTCTACAGTCAATCTACAGTGCAGAGACAAGCTAAACTCCAGAAGTGATCGGAAAAGATGTCTTCAGATTATATCACTCTCAGAGAATGTAATGTTCCCACTGTAAGCATGTTAATTCTGAAGTATAGAACATACATTTCAGTCTTCAGCCTTTGATTCCTGCTCTGAAGGTATTAAGTTCACCCTGGCAAACTGCTATATCATTCTGGATTTATTTTCTGAAAAAGCTGCAAGAAATCCATATTGATCCCTGTACACCAAACTCCCTGTCCTATGAATTTTGTATATCTGTTTAAATAGCCTGATTTTTCTGTGAAACTTTATCCAAAATATGAAGTTAGGAATTGCGCCACAAAGCATGTCATCTGGAATACAATAGTGTTTAAATCCACAGAGTCTGTGCAAGGCAAATTACATTGTTTGCTTAAATCTATAGACTAAAACATTTTCTGATCCTAAGTTTAAAGTGAGTCTGCCTGAAATCAGAAAGCTTTCTTGTTAGCAAGTACTGTATGCTCACATAATACACACAGGGATATATGAAATGAATAATAATAGACAGGCACCACATGTAAAGATTTCAATAATAGGTTTCTAAGATTGACCCTATCGTTCCTTCTGTACACTGACAATTTGCAGACAATATGTAGTTGCCAAATATATATTTTTAATAAAAAGTATCCCTTTCTTCTACCTTAGAAAATTAGGATCTATTGATCTAAATGGACCATTCTGATACGTTCCCACATTTCTTCTTCTTTTTCCTGTTTTTTTTTAAATTCCTGACATTATAGAACAGCCATAAAGAGCTGCCTTTAATTGCATTTTACTACAAAGGCAGCACCTTGTTATGTCTGTGTTTAATGATCTCGGAGACTAACAAGGTAAAGGTAGAATCAACAAATCCATGCCACAGTTTTTTTTCCTGGCGATTCCAAGGCTTGTTTTTTTGTTGCTATTTCTCACCCTACCCCCCCTCCATCTCCTGCCACCCCGTCTGTTACAAGTTATGATGTGTGGATGAAGGCTTTTTCCCATGCCGTAATGACTGTAGACTGAGATTTCAAGGGGCTGTTCATGACAATCCCATTTTCTGTGTAATTTCATGGTTGTCTTCTTGAATGAAGATATTGGCTGCTCTGAAACAGGAGGTCAGATGCTCCTGCTCCCTTCCAGTATTGTTCCGGAGTATGTTTCCTTTCAGCTGATGAAAAGTAATTCATCATTTACACCCCTGAATTCTGCCAGCGTTGGTTTTTTTTTGTTTTTTTTTAACAACTTTTCTTTCCCTGTGGTACCTTGGGCCCATGAAAGAGATAAATAGGTTCAATATAACACAAGGCCCCAGATCCTGGGAGCAGGTTAGGCCTCTGAGGCCCTAAACTGCCCCTTTCTCATGATGGAGTTTGTCACCTTTCTACCTCTGGAAGTCAAATCCTGTCGACTCAGCCATCTTTCAGACTCTCTGAAGTGGCTTTGGCACCCACTGGGGCATGTGAGCTTAAAATTGATTTTTTTTTTTAAAGATCTGTCAAGTTCCCTTAAGGGACCAAGTTGACAGCCAGCAGGCCTTAACCTATCACAAAGCACTCAATGTGTAAAAGACACCTAAGGAACTTCCTTTGAGAGGGCAAAGGGCCCCAGACTTGTGACATGAGGAGAGAGTGTTGTTGCTAAGAAACTGGCCCTTTGACAAAAGATTTTTTTCCCCCTGTCTGCCCGCTTGTTTGGAGGCCCTTTTAGACTGTGTTTTGAAGAAGGAAGTTGGATGCATCACTGTGTGCCTTGGCTGCTGCTTTTGCGAGCCTGTTTATCCCACCATCAAATTCCACCAAGGAAGAGATAAAAACCTCGTGGTCAACCCCGAATGACTCGGGATCACTGCGAAACAGGGAGCTCTTACAATCACAGGACAATAACGTCGCTTTATCGGAATTTTTTGCCTCTGGCTCTCAGGCCTTGATGAATACCATTAATTATGCTAAATTCCAGACCGGCAGCCGTCTTTAAAGTACAGTCTCCAGCAGCAACAACGCAAATATCGAATCCAGAGAAAACACGTGCTATTGTCAGATTTTATTTTATTTTATTTTATTGTTTATTTTTGCCCTTAACACAGGGCAGCCAACATTCTAGGGATTTTCTGAATCAAAGGCCTTGTGATTTTATGCAGGTTTATTTATTTATTTACTAAATTAATTTGCTTCCCATCTCAGTGACAAGGTTAACAGGAAAGGAGGATTAGCATGAAAAGGTGGCCATTGCCTTCTTTTAAGTGATACAAGACGGTATCAGTTCTTTATTTTAAATATATTAATTCATCAAACCTTCTAAATGTGTCAGAAAAGAGAAGCTCCGGGTTGAAAATATAAGTACTAAAATTGATTCTAAGTTTCAGTTTTCCACCTTTGAAAGCTTCAAAGGATGCTTATCAACTCAACTTAAAAACTTGCAATAATGCGGGAGAATTCAAATCAAAGCAGCAAAACAAGCAAAGCAATAATAGTAATAATTTAAAACCAGAAAGCACGAAGTTCTAAATAAGTACAAAAGTATTTGAGTCAAGGTGACTAAATGTGATTTCTAGAGAAACTTCATTTATGACACGAGTATAAACATACATAGAAGTATGTCATGTAGTTTTAAAAACATCAAAAGTAAACAGTTTCTCAGACTTGCAGAAGATAAAATTTGAATATTTCAGAACTATTAGCTGAATGCAAATAGGAAAAAAAATCCTACCAAATTATTTTGTTCATTTTTTCCCCATATAAAGCCAATGTAATTTCTTCTGCGTTTACATTTGCTAGTGCTGCACATTACATACTTAGAAGTAATAATCAGTACCTCAGTAGCAGCATGAACATCTTGTGCTGTAAAAAAAAAACCATCAGCTTTCTCTGTTGCTGAAATATGTTGAATACCAAAGAATTGAAAATTAATTTTCTTAACCTCTAGGACTAGGTCTCTCAGGCAGAATCATAAATAAATAGAACAGGACCTTTGATTTATCCAGTTTGTTCCTCTCAGTGATGACTCTCTCTTTTATAAGCAACAAGGATTGGCAAATAAATGTATATTCTTTCTGCAACTGTTCACTATTGTGAGAGACTCTAATACTATTTAATATGGGTATGGGTGTGTTTAGTCGAAGTTTATTTCAGGTGCTTTTTGATGCATTCTGTATGATATGAATTAGGGTTTGATGCATAGTCACCCAGATGTTTAGACAGGATTTGGCATTTTTTGTTCACCTATCGAGTCCTTCCCATGGACCTGGGATAGGCAGATGTTGTCATTTAATAATATTAAATGTATCATCTCAGGATATAAGCTGTTCCAAGTAAAGCTGCTTTTTGCAATTTACGATAATGATTTTGTCAATGCTGAAGGTGTTTAAATGATGCTCTGCATGTTTTGGGATTGCACCTCATACTATTGCTACTCCCTTTTGTTTTGTTTTGTTTTGTTTTGTTTTGTTTTGTTTGCCAAAAACCTGGCTATTCGAGCTGGCCGGCCTGGACTGAGGGGTTTTTAAGGTTTTAAATCCAATTTTAATGTGTTGGGGCTATTAATTTAATCATATTTTAATCTGTATATTGTATGTTTTAATTTGCCCTGTACACCGCCCTGAGTCCTTCGGGAAAAGGGCGGTATATAAATCGAATAAAATAAATAAATAAATAAGTCGTTTTACTTCTATTTGCAGGTTTTTGTGATTTTCTCCAGTTTTTTTATCTTTGCTATGCTACAGTCTTCAGATACTGCAGTGACCACTATTCAGATGTTTGGGTTTTGTTGTCTTTCTTTCAACAGTTGTTAATGGGGTATTATGTTGCAGAGGGACGCGGGTTAGGATGCTGAGCTTGTCTGTTAAGGAATTTATTGTGCAGAGGTCTCCTTGTGCTACCAAAGAGTTGCACAGACAAGGAAGGGCACTGAGAGCAGTAAAAATCACACACAGAAATACACTGAGTTCTAAAAGCAAAAAGTATTTTACTTTGAGGTGGTGTAAAAACAAAAATGCACAGTCAAAAATAAACAGTCCAAGTCATAAACAATAGCAACAGTCCAAGGAGTAATCCAAACTACAAAGTCTTCTTACCGGTCCAGAGGTCAATACACAGTTCAGGTTTACAACAGTAGTAAACCAACAGCAGAGCAAAAACAGTAATAGTAGAGAGCAGTGAATTCAGAGAGAGAGAGAAGCTACATTCCTAGCTTCCTCTTATGGCCATGAGAACACTTACACACCCATTGGCCAATTAACAACTTAAAGACATAGCATTATGGTTAATATATTTTCAACCCAACATTGTAGGCTAGCACCTTATGCCTAACATTCTCCCCTTTGGGTAGAATAATATATAACTCTTACAGTCTTATGCACATTCTTTCACAATTAGCATTGTGTTTCACAGCACTTTGTACCTTCGTAAAATGGTCTGCAATATTTACATCAGATGAACAATACTCTAGCTGTATTAATTTATCTTTGACACATTGTCTAACATTTAAATAACGAAGATCAGTATGTTTAGATCTTGTTCTTACTGCAGCATTATTTGCCATCTTTATCGCAGCTTGATTGTCCTCATATACAATGAATGGATCATTTACATTTAAACCCATATCTAACAATAATTGTTTGTACATTAGCAGTTCTGTACATAACACTGATAGACATGAAAATTCAGCCTCCATTGTAGATAAGCTTATGTGCTTTTGTCTAATACTTCAACTCCCTGTTCATTGCAGCTTTCCATGATGCCTGTTCCTTTTCAGGATACATCCTGATCTCATCATAGTTAGAAGGTACTACACTAACTTGACATACTATACTTGCTTCATAGCGATCAGGTGGATGTCTGATGCGCGTTGAACGCCAAGGAATTACAGGGCTTTGAATTTCTGTCTCCTTTCCTTCCTCTGATTCCTCTTTTATCTCCCCTATCTCCTCTTCATCTTTTATATTTACAGGAGATGTATTATCATTACTAGTTACGTTATCAGAGGAGTCCTCAAACACTAGAGGATCAGTATTAACAGTTACTTGCTCTAACCTATCCCAACCAACGTGCTCAAGGAATTTTGCACTAGCACTGTTATATACATTAGTTGTGCCTCGTTCCCAGAAACGATAGGATCTGTGATTAGCTTCGTAACCTACGAAGTATAATTGCCTAGCCCTATGTTGGCCTTTACTCCTGAGTTGTGCAGGAATGTGGACCCAAGCTGGGGTGCCAAACGTGTGCAGGTAATCAAGGTTTGGTTTTCTACCATGCCATATAGTATATGGTATTTTACCAGTAGAAGTATTAACAACTAAATTCAAAACATGGTTTGCACATTTTGCTGCCTCCCCCCACAGTCTATCTGTTAAGCCTGAATCTCTTAACATGGTTCTCATCATGGCTTGTAACGTTTGCCCACGTCTCTCAACAAATGCATTATGTTGAGGCCTATAAGGGGCTGAACGTTTATGCTCAATGCCAGCTGATTGTAGCATATCAACAAAATACTTATTTGTAAATTCAGTACCATTATCAGTAATTATGCACTGAACCTTTCTCTTTGTTTTTCTCTCCACGAACTTCAGCCAGTTTGCAAATTGTTGGAAAGTGTCTGCCTTTGACTTAAGCAGATAACAAAATCCATAACGAGAGTAGTGGTCAAGGATACTTAAAATATAACATGACCCTCCTAAACTTGGTTTCATGGGTCCAATTAAATCAGCAAACACAACTTCCAAAGGTACAGTTGTTTTGAAGCCGTTTAACCTGTTTGCAGGAGTTACCTTGCTCTTTTCCTGATTACAGGCATTGCAATTCAAATACTTACTACATGGCTTCAGTGTAATTCCCTCTACTAACTCAACTGTTTTACGTAGTGAGTTAAAGTTTACATGCCCTAACCGCCTATGCAATAAATGTATACACTCATCATGTGGCTTCTTGTTCTCACATATTGAGTTAGCTTTTACTGTACTAACCTGGTTACTTGTGAGAACGAATAAACCATTTTTCAAATTAGCAGTTACACAGGTTCCATTCCTCTCAATAGTGCATTGCTCCCCTCTGAATGTTACCACAAACCCAACTTTAACCAATTCCCTTACAGATAACAGGTTGAATCTTAGCTTAGGTATATATAACATAGGTAACTGTTCATTAATGCATGGACAATAGGAATTACCGTATATACTTGAGTATAAGCCGACTCGAGTATAAGCCGAGACCCCCAATTTCACCCCCCAAAACTGGAAAAAGTTATTGACTCGAGTATAAGCCGATCCGCCGTTCTGCAAGCCTGAATACACAGGAATACCCTGTGTGGCCGCGGCTCGTCGGCAGGTCTCCGTTCCTCCTGCCGACCTTTGGGGAGGTTTGGGCGCCTCCCCAAACCTCCCCAAACGTCGGCAGGTCTCCGTTCCTCCTGCCGACCTTTGGGGAGGTTTGGGCGCCTCCCCAAACCTCCCCAAACCTCGGCAGGTCTCCGTTCCTCCTGCCGACCTTTGGGGAGGTTTGGGCGCCTCCCCAAACCTCCCCAAACCTCGGCAAGTCTCCGTTCCTCCTGCCGACCTTTGGGGAGGTTTGGGCGCCTCCCCAAACCTCGGCAGGTCTCCGTTCCTCCGCGCAGACCTGCCGACCTTTGGGGAGGTTTGGGCGCCTCCCCAAACGTCCCCAAACCTCGGCAGGTCTCCGTTCCTGTTTGGGGAGGTTTGGGCGCCTCCCCAAACCTCCCCAAACCTCGGCAGGTCTCCGTTCCTCCGCGCAGACCTGCCGACGTTTGGGGAGGTTTGGGCGCCTCCCCAAACCTCCCCAAACCTCGGCAGGTCTCCGTTCCTGTTTGGGGAGGTTTGGGCGCCTCCCCAAACCTCCCCAAACCTCGGCAGGTCTCCGTTCCTCCGCGCAGACCTGCCGACCTTTGGGGAGGTTTGGGCGCCTCCCCAAACGTCCCCAAACCTCGGCAGGTCTCCGTTCCTGTTTGGGGAGGTTTGGGCGCCTCCCCAAACCTCCCCAAACCTCGGCAGGTCTCCGTTCCTCCGCGCAGACCTGCCGACCTTTGGGGAGGTTTGGGCGCCTCCCCAAACGTCCCCAAACCTCGGCAGGTCTCCGTTCCTGTTTGGGGAGGTTTGGGCGCCTCCCCAAACCTCCCCAAACCTCGGCAGGTCTCCGTTCCTCCGCGCAGACCTGCCGACCTTTGGGGAGGTTTGGGCGCCTCCCCAAACGTCCCCAAACCTCGGCAGGTCTCCGTTCCTGTTTGGGGAGGTTTGGGCGCCTCCCCAAACCTCCCCAAACCTCGGCAGGTCTCCGTTCCTCCGCGCAGACCTGCCGACCTTTGGGGAGGTTTGGGCGCCTCCCCAAACGTCCCCAAACCTCGGCAGGTCTCCGTTCCTGTTTGGGGAGGTTTGGGCGCCTCCCCAAATCTCCCCAAACCTCGGCAGGTCTCCGTTCCTCCGCGCAGACCTGCCGACCTTTGGGGAGGTTTGGGCGCCTCCCCAAACCTCCCCAAACCTCGGCAGGTCTCCGTTCCTGTTTGGGGAGGTTTGGGCGCCTCCCCAAACCTCCCCAAACCTCGGCAGGTCTCCGTTCCTCCGCGCAGACCTGCCGACGTTTGGGGAGGTTTGGGGAGGCGCCCAAACCTCCCCAAAGGTCGGCAGGAAGAACGGAGACCTGCCGAGGTTTGGGGAGGTTTGGGGAGGCGCCCAAACCTCCCCAAACAGGAACGGAGACCTGCCGAGGTTTGGGGACGTTTGGGGAGGCGCCCAAACCTCCCCAAAGGTCGGCAGGTCTGCGCGGAGGAACGGAGACCTGCCGAGGTTTGGGGAGGCGCCCAAACCTCCCCAAACAGGAACGGAGACCTGCCGAGGTTTGGGGAGGCGCCCAAACCTCCCCAAAGGTCAGCAGGAGGAACGGAGACCTGCCGAGGTTTGGGGAGGCGCCCAAACCTCCCCAAAGGTCGGCAGGAGGAACGGAGACCTGGGGAGGTTTGGGGAGGCGCCCAAACCTCCCCAAAGGTCGGCAGGAGGAACGGAGACCTGCCGAGGTTTGGGGAGGCGCCCAAACCTCCCCAAAGGTCGGCAGGAGGAACGGAGACCTGCCGAGGTTTGGGGAGGCGCCCAAACCTCCCCAAAGGTCGGCAGGAGGAACGGAGACCTGCCGAGGTTTGGGGAGGCGCCCAAACCTCCCCAAAGGTCGGCAGGAGGAACGGAGACCTGCCGAGGTTTGGGGAGGTTTGGGGAGGCGCCCAAACCTCCCCAAAGGTCGGCAGGAGGAACGGAGACCTGCCGACGTTTGGGGAGGTTTGGGGAGGCGCCCAAACCTCCCCAAACGTCGGCAGGTCTGCGCGGAGGAACGGAGACCTGCCGAGGTTTGGGGAGGCGCCCAAACCTCCCCAAACGTCGGCAAGTCTCCGTTCCTCCGCGCCCTGCCTGCCTGCTTCTTTCCGCTGCGGAAAGAAGCAGGCAGGCAAGGCACGGAGTTTGGGGAGGTGCGCGCGCACCTCCCCAAACCTCCCCAAACTTCGGCAGGTCTCGGACGGCGGTGGCTTGGGAGAGGTGCGGGCGATCCCGGAAGCACCAAAGCCTCGGCCGCGCACAAGTCCTCGGTAAGTTTTTTTTGTTGACTGGAGTATAAGCCGAAGTGGAATTTTTCAGCCCAAAAAGTGGGCTGAAAAATTCGGCTTATACTCAAGTATATACGGTACCTTCACCAGAGGCCTTCATCCTCCAACCGTTTGCCAGTGAAACATATTGGTTGCTGTTTTTCATAGTAACAAACCTCTTTTTCTCTTTAGTAATGCATTGTGAAGCCCCACTATCAACAACCCACAATTCATTATTTCTGGATGTTGATTCACCAGAAATAGCCAAACCAATGCCCTTCTTAGCCTTCCCACTGCTATTCACATTCTGTTTTTTACCCTTTCTACAGAATTTGGCTATATGCCCTGTAGCCCCACAAGAATAACATTTCTTGACATTGTAAGCAGTGGTAAATGGCTGCTCCTCTCGTGGCTGTGTCTCTCTCAGCTGGTCTCTGTCACGCCTTCTTCTGGACTCTTCCAGCAGTCTCCCAGTAATGTTAGTCAATGTCAGTCATTCACTGAATGCTGGTCATTCAGTGTTAGTCCAATAATGCAAAGAGCTTTCTCGTTGCTTCGTTTAAAGTTGTCTAACTTCTTTGCATCCTCTTCGTCATCTGGATCCCAAGCAGTAGTATCTGGTGGGTTATTTACAACAGCCCATAGTCCTTCCTTGCGCAAAAGCAAGCAGCATTTTGTGGACCAGGAAACATAGTTTGTCCCATCCAACCGGGTTATCCAGGAGATGCCTGACAACTGTTCTTGTGCCATTTTACACCAAATACAAACTCAGCTAGGAATACTGTGTGTACTAACTCTCAGTACAGGCCTGGGCCCATAACCAGTGATAAGGAATTTATTGTGCAGAGGTCTCCTTGTGCTACCAAAGAGTTGCACAGACAAGGAAGGGCACTGAGAGCAGTAAAAATCACACACAGAAATACACTGAGTTCTAAAAGCAAAAAGTATTTTACTTTGAGGTGGTGTAAAAACAAAAATGCACAGTCAAAAATAAACAGTCCAAGTCATAAACAATAGCAACAGTCCAAGGAGTAATCCAAACTACAAAGTCTTCTTACCGGTCCAGAGGTCAATACACAGTTCAGGTTTACAACAGTAGTAAACCAACAGCAGAGCAAAAACAGTAATAGTAGAGAGCAGTGAATTCAGAGAGAGAGAGAAGCTACATTCCTAGCTTCCTCTTATGGCCATGAGAACACTTACACACCCATTGGCCAATTAACAACTTAAAGACATAGCATTATGGTTAATATATTTTCAACCCAACATTGTAGGCTAGCACCTTATGCCTAACAGAAGGTTGGCAGTTTGGCCGGTCGAATCCCAAGTGCCGCATAACAGAGTGAGCGCCTGTTACTCATCCCAGCTTCTGCCAACCTAGCAGTTCGAAAGCACGTAAAAAAGCAAGTAGAAAAATAGGGACCACTACGGTGGGAAGGTAACAGCGTTCCGTGCGCCTTTGGCGTCTAGTCATGCCGTCCACATGACCATGGAAATGTCCTTGGACAAGCGCTGGCTCTTCGGCTTTGAAACGGAGATGAGCACTGGCCCCTAGAGTTGGAAACGACTAGCACGCATGTGCGGGGGAACCTTTACCTTTACCTTATGTTGCAGATGATTACCTGTTTGAATTCTAAAATCCCAGAGCACTTAGCTTCTTCATTTTGTATTACCGTATATACTTGAGTATAAGCCGAATTTTTCAGCCCACTTTTTGGGCTGAAAAATTCCACTTCGGCTTATACTCCAGTCAACAAAAAAACTTACCGAGGACTTGTGCGCGGCCGAGGCTTTGGTGCTTCCGGGATTGCGCGCACCTCTCCCAAGCCACCGCCGTCCGAGACCTGCCGAAGTTTGGGGAGGTTTGGGGAGGTGCGCGCGCACCTCCCCAAACCTCCCCAAACGTCGGCAGGTCTCCGTTCCTCCGCGCCCTGCCTGCCTGCTTCTTTCCGCAGCGGAAAGAAGCAGGCAGGCAGGGCGCGGAGGAACGGAGACCTGCCGACGTTTGGGGAGGTTTGGGCGCCTCCCCAAACCTCCCCAGGTCTCCGTTCCTCCGCGCAGACCTGCCGACGTTTGGGGAGGTTTGGGCGCCTCCCCAAACCTCCCCAGGTCTCCGTTCCTCCGCGCAGACCTGCTGACGTTTGGGGAGGCCATTTAGCTGCCATTCAAAACAACCAACACCCCAAAACTACAAATAACCTCTTTCAAATTTATGACAAATGCAGCACTCCAGTGGTCATTCACACTTACCACAGACCCTGGGGATGTTGCGCTGTCCTCCCCTGCCCGTCTTCCCCTGCAGCACTTAGGCCTGCTCCCCAGGACTCCTGGAAGCAGCTGCGAACAATTCCTTGCTAAAATGGCAGCTACTTTCAGAGCCTTCTCCGCTAATCAGCTGTCTGCCCATCAGCTGTCCATAGGGATGCTGCAAAGCTCTCCTTCTCTAGGCCTTGGACTCCCTCCTGGCTGAAGAGTAGATGAACCAAGCCAGCAAGGAGACAAAATGTTTCTGCAGCTGTTTTTCCTCTGAAGTTTTTTTTGTTTTTTTTTTTAAAGTAATCTCCGAAGGTTATGCCAGAAAATGGAGGACGCTGGGTCTTTGCAAGCTTTAGCTGTCCGCCTGGCTGCCTGAAGGCCGCCCTTTTCAGGCAGTCTGACAGACAGCTAAAACTTGCAAAGACCCAGCGTCCTCCATTTTCTGGCACAACTTTTAGGGATTTATTATTATTATTCCTACTACTACTATTACTACCACTACTACTTCAGGAGTAAAAAGTTGCAGAAAAAAATTCTCTCCTTACTAGCTTAGTTCCTCTACTCTTCCATCTGGAGCCAAGGTAAGATTTTAAAAAGGGATATTGGTTGGAAGGCAGAGGGAGAGTTTAGTTTTAGCATCTAAAAAAAGGGGGGGGAAATCAGCGAGTACATCCCAACCAGCTTTTTATGTTTTTGTTATTGAAGAAATATGGGGGAGGGGGAGGGGTTCTGGGGTGGGTTGGGGAGGGGATAATATTGTAACTTCAATAAAAATTTTCAATAAAAAAAAGAAATATGGCTTTCTGGGGGAAGGTGGGGAGGGCGTTAAGGAAGGAAAGGGTTTTTGGAAGCTCGTCCTGAAGCTGCCTTTTGTGCAAGGGGCCTTTTCTCAAAGCCTAGAGAGGCAGCTTTGTTGCCTCCCCGTAGACAGCTGATGGGCGAACACCAAAAGCTCCAAAAGGCTAGGGAACTAGTCCCAGAACAAAACGGAGACCTGCCGTTTGGTTTGGGAGGCGCCCAAACCTCCCCAAACGTCGGCAGGTCTGCGCGGAGGAACGGGCGTGTTTCCTCGCCTGCTGGGCGCCGCGATTTGCCCGGGGAACGCGCGGGCCCCGAATGGCAGCGTGGAGTGAGGAAGCGGACAGCCAGGGCTTCCCCGAGAGCCGCGGCCACACAGGGTATTCCTGTGTATTCAGGCTTGCAAAATGGCGGATCGAGCCTCTGCTGGCGGCAGAGGCTTGCAGAGCGCGGATCCAGCCTCCGAGGCATGCAGAACGGCGGATCGGCTTATACTCGAGTCAACAACTTTTCCCAGTTTTTGGGGGTGAAATTGGGGGTCTCGGCTTATACTCGAGTCGGCTTATACTCAAGTATATACGGTACTTTGTCTATTTTGTGGTCCCGCCAGTTCTTACTTTCAGTCAAGGGGTATTTTTTTCAGATATTCCAATGTACCAATGTTGCCATTTGGGTCTTGTACAGCAGGAATTAGCTCTTCTGTCTTTTTTCCCCCCATCTCTCCTGTTCTTAGCTTTATCTCCTTGCTTTCTTATTTGTTTGGTTATCGGCCATATACTATTTGGTTATTGGCCATGTAATATTTAGTTATTGGCCACGTTCTCTTTTTTATAAAATTAGGGTGTTCAGATTTGATAAATTCAATATCTCCAGATATCAAGGAAGTCCTTTAGCTATTACTATGAGGGTGCCAATCATGATTGGTAATAAGCCCATTCTCATCAGAATGTTGTTGATTCTCTTCTAATGTAATATTTTGTCAAAGTTTAACCAAATGCCCTTAAAGTTTCATCAAACTTGACCATATCTATGCTATTCCAGTAGTATCATGCTTATCCCTGATACTCATAATTATTATTGGCAAGTCTTTGATGCAGTAGATCCTTGATATAATATCATGCTTATCCTTAGTAGAAGATATGATCAGAAATGAAAGCAGAAACCTAACATACAAAGTGAAATATATTACTTGCCAATTTTCCACAGTAACTTTTCATGATTACTCCAAAATTACTTTTTAATGCAAAGAGTAGTTCCAATCACATAGAAGCCCACACGATTCAGATACTATCATAATCACAATTAGATTGCATTACTGCAATCAGGAATGGAGATCATTAAGAGAAAGAATATAAATTGCTTTAGTTTTACAAGTACTGAGCTAGCAAAATTATAATTAATCTCCATTTATAATCTTTTCTTTCATAGAACTGCAAAGCATGCTACTTTTTAAGGCCATCAATACAAATTAGAAGTAAGTAATAAAGCTTAAACTACTACTCCAGTGCAGTGCTCAATTGTAGAAACTTCTCTATTACATACGGAAAGCATTTAATGCAAAATATGCCCTCAGCATAATGATTTCTTTTTCCCCCACCAGCACAATACATGTAGCTATTACTAGGGTAAGTATTTCATTTGCTGGGGGAAAATGAAGAACCAGCTGAAGTTCTGACTTTCCTCACGAAAATCAAATTGAGTTTTTTTTTCCCTACAGAACTATAAGAATGAGAAATAATGCAAACATGGGAAAATCATATACTAGAATTGACACATGGAACACAGTATCTATGCCTATGTGTATGAAGCAATATTCTACTTTTTTTAGCACTGTTGCAGTTCTTACATATAATATCACTGTAAAATACTACCATGTAAAATAATTTAATAAGTGCATTCTCATTTGTATTGCATTATCTTATATTTCATTTCTTTTTAACTGAACAATGTATAACGTTTCTTCTTATTTTGCCTATCAAAATGTCTGTCACAGGTGAAAAAATAATGTAATAAAATATAACTAAGTGATTGTTGGAAAAGATAAAATTTGCTATAGGAAGAAATCGAAAATACCTTTCATTATCAATCCATAGGGTGTAGTATGTGACTTGCGTGTGTGTAATCCCAGGCTGATCAGTTAGACAGTGAGCTGAAATGCACAATCTATTGGTAGTTCCTTCAAAACGAAACACTATCTACCTGTTGACACTCCCACTATCCTGGAATAATGCAAAAGAAGAAAATCTTTAGTGAAGATTTTATACTTGCCCTTTTCCAAATCATTCTGTCTAAAGTTTGTGTTTTGCTATGTGATTATTTGTTTGTTTGTTTGTTTGCTTGTTTATAAAATTTATTTGCCACCCATCTCGTACCTAATGACTCTGGGTGGCTTACAGCGTAAAACATTTTAAAATATATTAACATCATCCATTGTAAAAAAAACACCACAGCAGATAAAAATATTAACAGATAAAATCATGAACACAAGATGGCAAAGAAGGGAGCCGCACATACCACGGGGAGAGCTGGGGTTGAATTTTAATTAGTCAGTCACCACAAGTATGAAGCTCCCCCATTGGGTCCCCAAGCCAATCTCACCTCAGCAGATAGGATGTTCCTGAGGGCAGATATGTCTGACTTTGAAATTTGCAAGGATATATACGCAAGCAATTCCTGTCTCTGGAGATAGTTGACATTTATTTAATCTATCTCCATGATTAAAAGAACTCAAAATAAGGATAGACAGTCCATTCTATTTCCGGCCCATGTCAGTATTATATATGTATATTCTGCCACCCCATTCCCGACATTAACTTTCCTTTAAAGTTTTGTGATCAGTTTGTATCAATTTTAACTTTAAAACACACATTTTATATGCATTGTATTCCAAAATACATTGCTTGAATTAAAAAGTAAATAATGACACTTGGCGACATTTGGATTAAACATAAACTGCATTCTGATTTGCATCTCATTCCAACAAGGCTTAGACCAATTCTTCACGTTAAACTGGCAGTTTAGAATTTGCTACCCTCAGCAAAGAAAGATGTAGGCTTTTAAAAGGGCATGTTCAGCTTATTTGTTCTTTCAACTGTTTTTCAATATTAGTACCTCAAATGGGAGGTCTGGACATTTTGAGCAAAATCCAACATGCTGTGAGTATTCTTGCTTTTCACAATGTCATTTTCTCCTCAATTCTTGTACAATCTCTGCTAAAACTTCCAAAATCCCTTCAAGAATGTTGGTAAGAACTTTCTGCCTGGTATACCTTCAGAAATTTGATAATTAATTTTACAATCAAATACTTAATAGACAATATGTTGTCTGGGTCCATTAGTAATTCAGTGGTATGTATTAACTTCTTCAATCTAGATTCAATATTACACCATCAAATGTTTCCTCTCTTCTTCTAGTAGTACCTGATTTCCCACACTAGGCAAATACAATTCTTATTGTTATTAATAAATATACAATTGAATATCAACAACTTTGTTACATTTTTCTCATCATATCAATAATGTCAGTTTTAGATAACTTTTTCTAACCAAAACATATCTTAATTGCATTTGCACTTAATATCCATATGTTGAATCAGTATCCTGTTTTCGCTTTTTTAAAATTTTAATTTCCCATCAGTGTTCAAAATGTCTGTATTGTTTATAATTTCAAAGTAAGTTATAAGCTTCCCTTATTCAAACTTCTTAGTGTTTTTTCTGTTTCCCTTCTTATATGAAAATCTAATATTCTAGTTACAAATCTTATCTTTCTAGTTATGATAGCACTTCTATTAATAGCAATTATCTATTCTCCACCATATTCAAACATCTAGTTAATAATATAATATTATAATAAAGTCAGGCTAAGTCAATATTATATTCATGGTTTAGTTTTTAAATGTTTCTATAAACTATAATGGTACCTATCTTGTGAAACAGCTGTCCCTCTAAGATTCAGCTGGCCTTGACCTTTTTGGCCTTAAAAAAAAAAATCCCGATACTCCCATGTAACACCTCTTCTTCGTGAGCTGCATTGGCTTCCGGTTGCCCTCCGGGTGAGATTCAAGGTGCTGGTAATGACCTATAAAGCCCTAAATGGCTTGGGTCCGGGATATTTGAGGGAACACCTGCTGCCAGCATCAAGCTCCCTTCGTCCAGTGCGCTCACAGAGAGAGGGTCTTCTCAGGGTGCTGCCGGTAAAAGATTGCCGCCAGATAACACCCAGGGGGAGGGCCTTTTCTGTGGGTGCGCCTGCCCTCTGGAACCAGCTACCCGTGGAGCTCAGGACTGCCCCTGACCTGCGTTCATTCCACCGGGACCTGAAGACTTGTCTCTTTTGAGCTCTCTGACCCAGGCTGAGAATTTTAACTGGGTTTTATTTTCAGGGATAATTTAATCTTTTATTTGTCTTTTAACTTTGTATTTTGTATTGGAATGATTTTAAAATGCCCTGTAAACCGCCCTGAGTCCTTCGGGAAAGGGCGGTATATAAATCTAATAAAATCAAAAAATCAAATTTTTTCTCCCTGCCTATTGGTCCAGAATACTGGATGAGCCATCAAGAAAGAAATTATTTAAATGGAATATTTAGGTGAATTGATGGACTCTGTTGGGTTTGTTCTGTTTTTGAATCCATTGTTTTATTTTTTTTTAACCATATGTAAGCTATTTAGAATTGTTTTTGTGAATTCGGAGGCATAGAAATAATCTATATAAATAATAGTTATTATGAAATGATGTAATTTTCACTGAGGTATGATGCTTGAATCAAATCCAAGTCTCATTAAAGGATAGAAAGATAGTTCTTTCCCAGCTGAAAGTAATTATTAACTAAAGTAATTAAGGAATCCTGTTTAAGTAGGAATTCATTCTCAGCTTTAAACACACCAGCTTTCTGAACCTATAAACTTTTTGACCATTGATAGTTACCAAAGGGTTTCTGCATTTTTGTCTCCTTGACTTGTCTAAAAGGTTTGATTTTTATGGCACAATGTAACATGATTTGTAATAATTTAAATGATATTATCTGGCATTTTTCCACTTTTTTCCTCTTTCAGTTCAGTTATTTTCTTTCTTCTTCTGTCTCTGACCTGTGCCTTTTAAATTTCTACCTGATTATTCCTGTTTTTATAATTGTATAGACTGAAAGCTCTCATTGGTTGTCAGATTTTTTTATAATCATGTTATTTCCTAGGTAAAGCTTATTTTCATTTTTATTCAAAATCTAGCTTCAGGAATACTTTATTTTTAAAATGAAGGTTTTGTTTATAACCTTATTTGTCTTCTCTCCATACAAAGTTTGTGTTATATAAAGCTATTTGCTCTTCAGCAACAGGCGTTGGGCTCAAAGCAGAAAGTGATTTAAAGATTAGGAAAAAAAAGAAATATTTGTTTTAGTTGTTATGTGGTTGTCAGTTTGCAAAGCAGACAAGTTAAGTTGCCAGAATGGCCATGTGTGATTGAGAATCTGAATGGCAGAATTACCAAAGATGATCCCTTCAGATCAAAATACTGCTGAATACTCACAATGTAAACATGTTCTAGAAAAAACACACAGGCCAAATGAAACAAAAAGGACTTACCGGTAAGAAGAAAAGAAATCTGGAAGAAGAAAAGCCATGGATATATAATTCTGAATATGATTTCTTACTCATACAAGCTAATGAAATGCATATAGCAAAAGATGTGTGGAGCAAATTGCAAGGAAAAAGCAGCAGATTTTTCAAGAATCTTTATAGCTGAAACTACATAACAAGAAGCTCAAAGTTAAAAATGAACCATCAGTTCCTATGGATACTTTTCTGGAAATGTTAAAGCAATTAAAACACAAAATGTAAAGTTACCAGGAATAGTTAAAATAGATTTACTTCTTAAGAATCCTCCTCAAGAATATGAGGGGAAAGTTAATATTCTCCAAAAGAAAGTATTCTTATACCCTATGTTTCCTAAAATATAATCTCAGAAAACAAACAGAAAATGTATAAGAAATAAAATAATACTAATTCATGATGTCTCCTATGTGCCATTTTTGGAAATTGACTTTTGAATGTAAGAATTGCTGTAAGCCATAAAATAAAATAAAACAAAAAGATCTGGGGACAGGATTGTCTTCATTAAATGCAGCATTTGCCTGAGAAATTAAACACTACGAAAGAAACAATGTAATCCACAAAATAAACTATAACGATTGCAACCAATTCTACATGGAACAAACATCACGTCAATTAAAAACCAGGATCCACGAACACCGGCTGACAGTCAAATGCCATGATCCCAAATCCTTAATCTCTAGTCACACCGACACCAAACAACACCAGTTCTATTGGAGCAACACTAAAATCATTGGCCACACTACCAACCACCATGCTCATGAGTCCATTGAAGCCTGGCACTCTACAAGCAATTCCATCAACAGACACATTGATCCTACAACCAGCCTACAATCCTCTCAGAATCCAAATCAACCGCACAGCCAGTTGGAGACAGCACCGACCCCCAACCAACCCACACAAGCCCCCCACTTCCCCTCTTACCAGCAGTTCACCTCCCAGTGACCATGATCTGATGTAACGTCTCCATCACAAGACCCATCACAAGCTTCCCTCTGATGACTCACACCTAACCCATCACAAGACCCACACCTGAAGCCCTTGTAAACAGAACACTGACACTGACATTGCCTAAACTCTGCTGAAGATGTTACCCAACCTGGTAACAAAACATTTGGAAGCCAACCCACAAGATCGGAGAACGAACCTTCACCCTCATTCTACACTGGAGCTACATTCGCCACTATTGCAAATTAAACAGTATAAAAAACAAGTTTGCCTAAACACTAGCATAGGAGTTTTGGGCACAAAAATAGAGAATGAATTCCAAAATTCAGAAAAGCTATATAACCATAAAATTAAAAATAAGTGCATGTAAGTCTGAAAAATGTACTGACTGTATTATACCAAATAGATAGCTATTACCTATCTAAGAGAAAACGCTATTAGAACTGAATCATTCAGATTTATGTGAACATTTAAATTTAATTCTAGAAAAAAAATCTGATTTCCAAACTGTACACATAAACTCCTTTATTGTAATTATTATCTTATTTAGATTTTCATTTACATTTTAATCTGTAAAATTCAAATTCAGCTGAATTAATTTTCAAGTGGATAAATATGTATATGTTCCATAATCATATAAAATTATGAAGAAATGAAACTTGTGTGTGTTTAATTCATTGTATTAATATAATTGAGTTTTAAATATTCATATTGTATTTTATTATATTATAATATTGTTTTACTATCTGGACATAACCTGAAGATGAACTACTTAACAGATGTATACATTCATCAGATATTTCAATCAATCAATCAATCAATCAATCAACTAACTAACCAACCAATCAAAATAGTTTCAGAATTCATTAAGTTTTATTCATAGCATGCTGTGAGTTTCTACAACAAAGATATATATATGTTTGGAAAAAAATATGCTGTAGCATATTTCTGTGAATTCTTCAGGGTTGACAGTGCTATTTCGTTGCACAAATAATGAATTTGTTTATTTTTTAAGTTGCCAAAGGACTTTCTGCTAAATTCTGTTTGATATGATACAAAGCACTCTTATTTGTTTTAAAAAATAGAGTTGCTGTCCTTATTCTCTACTATCATCACATCCATCATGAAGAAATAAAAAATAAATTGTGAAGACTTTCATATCTACTTCCTGATGGTTTTGAATAGGGTCGCATATATGGCTTTAAAGTGGCTGAATGTTAACATCACATCAGCCCTGATATTGATTCTGGTAAAAAAGGGAATTTTCTAGTATTCCTAATATATCCTTTCAGGATTTGGTGTTTCACAATGGTGGATTTTAACATGTAATGTTCTCATAGGTGAGCTGTAAGATGAGTAGGCTGATAGAGAAGAAAATACAGGTAGTACTCAACTTATAACCACAATTAAGCCCAAAATTTCTGTTTTTAAGCAAGATATTTGTTAAGTGAGTTTTGACCCCTTTCTTACCACAGTTGCTAAATGAATCACTGCAGTCGTTAAGTTAGTAACATGGCTGTTAAGTGGATCTGGCTTCCCCATGGACTTTGTTTGTCAGAAGGTCAAAAAATGTGATCACATGACCCTGGGACACGGCAACTGTCGTATATTTGAGCCAGTTGCCAAGGATTTTAATTTTGAGCAGGTGACCATGAGGATGCTGCAATGGTCATAAGTGTGAAAAATGGTCATAAGCACTTTTTTCAGTGTTATCGTAACTTTGAACGGTTACTAAATGAACTATTGTAAGTCAAGGACTACCTGTAGGCTAAAAAGGAGACTAGATGGAAGTCATGCAAAGGGAAATTGGTGGTAGTATGATTTATTGTAAAACTGCAATGTTTTTTGAAATGCTTTATATGCATTTTAAATAATGATAATAAATAAAAGGTCAGCAATAAATCTCCTGCAGTTTGACTTAGCGAGCACATACTATATATAAAAAACTAATGTGTAAATAACATCCATGGGGAAAGTGAGCCATGATGAAATGGATCATGACATCACAATACAAACTGTCCCTTTGCATATTTGCCTGCGACACTGCAATGCAAATGTGAAAGGGCAGTGCTTGCCCTTTTAATACCCCAATGAAAAATTTTGCATAATTTTGGCATCATTGTGGCTAACTGCGACTGCGTTGTGGAGATGTAATCTCATACATATAACCTCATCTGCATTCTCTGAATCAGGGACTGAAAAGGAAAACAAGACAGATCATTTGCTGGTTATCAAAACCAATATAAACAATAAAATATGTGCAGATAAAGAAGAAATCATGCCCAATATGTTCTCCTACAATATATTAATATAAGTATATTTAAATTATATAAATATTTATAATTAATTGTATCTTAATTATCTATTCAATCTACTAAATACATAAACACTCTAAGAGGTTTCAGACCAAATTTCTAATCGAAACATGTCTCTATTGAACTTTAAAGACACTTTGTTAATTCAGTTGGAGTGACTAAGGAAGCCTAATTTTATCTAAATTTAAATTTAAATCTAATGAGAAAACTATTAATAGTAAACAATACATTAAAAGAGTAAAGTAAAACATATGGATTACCGGTATATGTTAAATTAAAATATAAACTCTAAAACCCAATTTTGAATGTTTCTAAAGCTGGCTTCTAAATGGAAGTAAATTATACATCAAATATATATTTTTAAATATAAAATTATCCTAGATATTTAACCATTCTTCCACAGATGGAATCAAAAACTTTTTCTTGTGAGAAGTTGCAAAACATGATCACATGATCTTGGGACACAGCAATGGCAGTGGTGGGATTGAGCCAGTTTGCACCGGTTCGGGAGAACCGGTAGCTAAATTTACCTGAATTCGGAGAACTGGCTAGCTTCCAGAAGTCCAGTCTAGGCCTTGGAGGTCTTCCAGGCCTAGAACGGCACACCAGAAGTGTGTTGATGCCACTTCCAGAAGCCCGTTCTAGGCACTGGAGGCCTGGAGGAGGCCTCCCAGTACTAGAACGGCCCACCGGAAGTGTGTGAAGTCACTTCTGGAAGTCTGTTCTAGGCATCGGAGGCCTAGGCCTGCATCATACCGGTTGTTCAGGTATTTGAATCCTGCCACTGAGCAATGGTCAAATATGAACCAGTTGCCAAGCATCTGAATTTTGACCACATGATCATGGGGATGCTGCAAAGTTGTAATTTTAAAATACAGTCATAAGTCACTTTTGTCAGTGCCGTTGTAACTTTGAACAGTCACTAAATGAATTGTTGTAAGTCAAGGACTGCTTATATTGCAGTTGCAATCTAAGAACTACCTATAATGCTATAAAATGGAAAACATCTTGGAGAATTATATTATGAATAGGATTATCTCCCTTGGTTCTAGTAATCCATTGCACTCCTGTTGTCAAATTCAACATGGAAAGAAATAATTTTTGATCAATTAGATGCCAAACTTCATCTCCCAGGGGACAAAGGTGTTGCAGCAAATACCACAAAAGAATTTCAGACTCTTTTTAGCCAAATGCATTTATTTTTACAGGCAATGTTATGAACTAAAGCTTTTTTTCACCTGGAACTGAATATAATATGATGAAGAGACTATTCCTCTTTTGGTTACTAAAATATTGTAATAATTGATTTCACTTAGCTTGGGATGAGGAAGGGTTGTTGTTATTACTACTTCACAGAGTGGTGTGTAGGATTTTGAAATTCAATTCCATGAAATTTTAAAGAATTAAATGTCAATTCTGCCTATCAAGGAGTAAGTATTTACTGATAGACGATCATCCTTCAGTCAGGGTGGGCTTGGAAAAGGCAGTGATTTAACACCATAGGTTTATTAAATTTGTACATCAAGCAAAAGGACCAATTGTTCATAAATGTAATATGTGAAGAAATTCAAAATACTAATATAAATATTAATCCTAGGATTATATTTTAATTGGAAAATTTTAATGTTTGTACAATCTCTGTATTATACCAACATCCTGATGCTGGGCAGTGCTTAGTTTTGCAACCCTGAATTAAAAGAATTAATTTGAATTTTTAACCATTTAATTATTTATTTATGTATTTGTTTGTTTGTTATTAAATTTGTTCGGCAACAAAGCAACTCTGAATGGCTTACTACATTAAAAACAATAAATATTATTTCTAATAACAATACTTTTATGATACTTTTTATACTTTATTATATTTTTAAGGTAAAATTCAAGAAAGCTTTCCCACTTGTGACTCCCAAAGACTTTGTACTATTGGTAAAACAATATAGATATCCATCTTCCACGAATATTTCCTGTGAAATTTTCTCATTCAAATTTCTTACATGCTATCTTTGCATATGACATTTCACATAAATATAAGTCTCTCCACTATTAAGATACTGCAATTTATTTTCTAGAGTTTTTTCTCATTATTGAAGTATCTGTACAGAATTATTATGTCTGTGTGTAACCTGTATTCCCCTATAACCAAATACCTACAATTTCAATTATTGCAGCCTTCTACCTTGTTTCCCGGTTTGGCTTACTTAGCTTAATCGCTCCTGACTCATTAATTTGGAGTCAATTAGTGTGCATCATAATTTGTATCTGTTTAGCTAGAACTCAATTCCACTTTCTAAATACATAATGCTAGCCATCAGAAACCATTAAAAACAATATATATTTTTTCTGAGTCCTAATTTGCTGCGTTAATTTGTATATTTTTATTAGCAAGGAAAACCTCTTATGTAAATGTCTTAACAGATTTTTCATTTTGCACAATTATATTTTTGCATAGGGCAACTGTAAATAATTCATGAATTTCTTGCAGAATTATTTTTAGTTCTATGCAATAATATAACATGGAAGCATTGTTAAAGAGGTGATATATATAATTTATGTTTTGTAATTTTCATAATACGTACTTGCAATAGTTCCCAAAACATCTGTGTCCTTAAAAAAGAATGTTCATTCTAAGCTGTACCAGCAGTGCCGACCTCAACACCAGGGTCCCACAAGGTACCTCCAGAAATCTCAATGAACAGAACTCTGTTGCTAGAATTCCAGGCAAATTTTTGAGCAAGTTCTTTTGCCAAATAAACACAATCATGTTGTATGCACAAAGCCATATTCTTAATGTAGGATCAAGTGTCATGGTGTTGCCAAATATATATATACATATACATATACATATACATATACATATACATATACATATACATATACATACACATACACATACACACACACACACACACACACACACACACACACACACACACATATATATATATATATATATACATATATACATACATACATATACATACATATACATACATATACATACATATACATACATATACATACATATACATTGTTGTTGTTGTTGTTGTTAGTTGTGAAGTCGTGTCCGACCCATCGCGACCCTATGGACAATGTTCCTCCAGGCTTTCCTGTCCTCTACCATCTTCTGGAGTCCATTTAAGCTCACGCCTACTGCTTCAGTGACTCCATCCAGCCACCTCATTCTCTGTCGTCCCCTTCTTCTATTGCCCTCAATCTTTCCCAGCATTAGGCTCTTCTCCAGTGAGTCCTTCCTCCTCATTAGGTGGCCAAAGTATTTGAGTTTTAGCTTCAGGATCTGGCCTTCTAAAGAGCAGTCAGGGTTGATCTCCTCTAGGACTGACCGGTTTGATCGCCTTGCAGTCCAAGGGACTCGCAGGAGTCTTCTCCAGCACCAGAGTTCAAAGGCCTCAATTCTTTGGCGCTCAGCCTTTCTTATGGTCCAACTTTCACTGCCATACATTGCAACTGGGAAGACCATAGCCTTGACTATACGCACTTTTGTTGGCAGGGTGATGTCTCTGCTTTTTAGTGTGCTGTCTAGATTTGCCATGGCTTTCCTCCCCAGGAGCAAGCGTCTTTTAATTTCTTGGCTACAGTCCCCATCTGCAGTGATCTTGGAGCCCAGGAAAATAAAATCTGTCACTACCTCCATTTCTTCCCCATCTATTTGCCAGGAATTGAGAGGGCCGGATGCCATGATCTTGGTTTTCTTAATGTTTAGTTTCAACCCAACTTTTGCACTCTCCTTCTTCACTCGCAACAAGAGGCTCTTTAGTTCTTCTTCACTTTCTGCCATTAGAGTGGTATCATCTGCATATCTTAGGTTGTTGATATTTCTTCCAGCAATCTTAATTCCAACTTTTGACTCCTCTAGCCCTGCCTTTCTCATGATGTGCTCTGCATATAAGTTAAATAGGCAAGGCGACAGTATACAGCCTTGCCGGACACCTTTCCCAATTTGGAACCAATCAGTGGTTCCGTGTCCAGTTCTCACTGTTGCTTCTTGGCCCGCATATAGGTTTCTCAAGAGACAAATAAGATGTTCTGGTACTCCCATCTCTTTAAGAACTTGCCACAGTTTGTTATGATCCACACAATCAAATGCTTTAGCATAGTCAATGAAGCAGAAGTAGATGTTTTTCTGGAACTCTCTAGCTTTCTCCATGATCCAGCATATGTTGGCTATTTGATCTCTAGTTCCTCTGCCTCTTCGAAATCCTGCCTGTACTTCTGGTAGTTCTCGATCCACATACTGCTGGAGTCTAGCTTGTAGGATTTTAAGCATAACTTTACTAGCATGAGAAATGAGTGCAATGGTGCGATAGTTTGAACATTCTTTGGCACTGCCTTTCTTTGGAATTGGAATGTAAACTGATCTTTTCCAATCCTGTGGCCACTGTTGAGTTTTCCAAATTTGCTGGCAAATTGAGTGTAGCACTTTTACTGCATCGTCTTTTAAGATTTTGAATAGCTCAGCTGGAATACTGTCACCTCCACTAGCTTTGTTGTTGCTCAGCTTTTCTAAGGCCCACTTCACTTCACATTCTAGGATGTCTGGCTCAAGGTCAGTGACCACCTCATTGTGATTATCAGGGACGTTAAGCTCATTCTTGTATAGTTCTTCTGTGTAATTTTGCCATCTCTTCTTAATCTCTTCTGCCTCTGTTAGGTCCCTGCCATTTTGGTCCTTTATCATTCCCATTTTTGCATTGAACGTTCCCTTCATCTCTCCATTTTTTTTGAAAAGATCTCTGGTCCTCCCTATTCTATTGTTTTCTTCTATTTCTTTGCACTGTTCATTTAAGAAGGCATTCTTATCTCTTCTAGCTATTCTTTGGAATTCTGCATTCAATTGGGCGTATCTTTCTTTTTCTCCCTTGCCTTTTGCTTCCCTCCTTTCCTCAGCTATTTGCAAAGCTTCCTCAGACAGCCATTTTGCTTTCTTGCATTTCTTTTTCTTTGGGATGGTTTTGGTTGCTACCTCTTGTACAATGTTGTGAACCTCTGTCCATAGTTCTTCAGGCACCCTGTCTATCAGATCTAATTCCTTAAATCTATTTGTCACCTCTACTGTATATTCAATGGGGATATGATTTAATTCATACCTGACTGGCCTGGTGCTTTTCCCTACTTTCTTCAGTTTAAGCTTAAACTTTGCAACAAGAAGCTCATGGTCTGAGCCACAGTCAGCTCCTGGTCTTGTTTTTACTGACTGTATAGAGCTTCTCCATCTTTGGCTGCAGAGCATATAGTCAATCTGATTTCTGTGTTGACCGTCTGGTGATGTCCATGTGTAGAGCCGTCTCTTGGGTTGTTGGAAAAGAGTGTTTGCTATGACCATCGTATTCTCTTGACAAAATTCTATCAGCCTGTGCCCTGCTTCATTTTGTACTCCAAGGCCAAACTTGCCTATTATTCCGGTTATCTTTTGGCTTCCTACTTTAGCATTCCAATCCCCCATGATGATAAGGACATCATTTTTTGGTGTTAGTTCTATAAGGTGCTGTAGGGCTTCATAGAACCGGTCAATTTCATCCTCTTCAGCACCGGTGGTTGGGGCATAGACTTGGACTACTGTGATATTGAATGGTTTGCCTTGGATTCGAACTGAGATCATTCTGTCATTTTGAGGATTGTATCCCAGTATTGCTTTTCCTACTCTTTTATTGACTATGAAGGCTACTCCATTTCTTCTGAGGGATTCTTGCCCGCAGTAGTATACCTGATGGTCATCTGAATTAAATTCACCCATTCCTGTCCATTTTAGTTCGCTGATACCTAAGATGTCGATGTTCAGTCTTGTCATCTCTTGTTTGACCACGTCCAGCTTGCCTTGATTCATGGATCTTACATTCCAGGTTCCTATGGAGAAAAAATCTTTACAGCATCGGACTTTCCTTTCACCACCAGACATATCCACAGCTGAGCGTCCTTTCGGCTTTGGCCCAGTTGCTTCATTCTTTCTGGCGCTACTAGTACTAGCCCTCTGCTCTTCCCCAGTAGCATATTGGACGCCTTCTGACCTGAGGGGCTCATCTTCCAGCGTCATATCGTTTTGCCTTTTGGTACTGTCCATAGGGTTTTCATGGCAAAGATACTGGAGTGGGTTGCCATTTCCTTCTCCAGTGGATCACGTTTTGTCAGAACTCTCTGCTATGACCTGTCCGTCTTGGGTGGCCCTGCACGGCATAGCTCATAGCTTCATTGAATTATGCAAGCCCCTTCGCCACGACAAGGCAGTAATCCATGAAGGGGTACATATACATATATATATATATATATATATATATATATATATATATATATATATATATACACATATACAGATACATACATACACACACACACACACACACACACACACACACACACACACACATATATATATATATATATATATATATATATATATATATATATATATATGTATATACCTTTAGGTAAAATAATTTGTTCACTTGTTGTTGTAAATGAAGGACTACCTATATTATGATTCCCGATAGACTAGCCATCTGTCTTTCTTTTCTGAATGTCCAGGCAGATTTCTACTTCATAAAAACAGAAGACTGTTTCCCACATTTTCAATACCTACCACCTTATACAGGCAGTGAAGAGGCCCCTTCTTTTACTGTCTTTCTGTCTCAATTGGCCTCTTCCGAGACCCATAATCAGAGGTTTTCAATGGAAAGGAAAAGCTCTTTAGGCTGGCAATGGCACACGACCTAATCTTTAAGCCTCATAACCATATGGTAAAATCTGGATCCAGCAGATCCAAGACCACCCTTGAATACTGCACGTTGTGATCTATCATCTGCTACTCTCCTAGTAGTAGATCCTTCCAGAGTCCTTGGGATCTGATGCATATCTCACTAGTGAAGCTGTTCTCAACTCCATCTTCCCTTTGCCATTATTCTGAAAAAAATAAAATAAAACTTGTCTTATTTGTTTGTTGTTTCATTTAGATTACAAGTTCTCTGATGGTTCACAATATTGCTTTTACTGCTTCCTTTTCTGGAAAAAAATGCCTTATTTTATTCATTTTTTATTTATAGAAAGGATTGTCTGGAATGCACCATGGATATCCATTCCATGTGTATAGAATATATATTTTTTCCTGAATTCTCAGCATATGTTTAGTTGAGTAAACTTATTAATCAACTTCTAAGAAATGAGTTAAGTTGTTGAAACACTCACAGCCTTTGTTCTATGTCAATTTTCTTGCCTTTGCTGACATACGGCTACAAGGCATGACAGATCAAAGTAATTAAAGTTCCAATCATTTACCTTTCTGTGTTCGGTGTCAAGTCAGCTAGCCTTCATCCTCCGTACCGAGTAGTTTAATATTTTTTTACATATCATTGCTGTGCTGTTTGCTCGGCTGTAGTTAAGAATCTGACAGCCTTTCCATTATATACTATGGAAATGAACATTTTGTATTCCCTCCTGACTACAACTCTGTAAGTCCCAGTTTGCAAGAATGCTTTGTTTATATGAAATTCTTTTAAAACAATTTTGCAGACTGAACCCATGCAGAAACACCACAAATGTAGTAGAGGAAATGGTACAAAAAACTTATTTCATGTTATTTTTAAAACAACTAGAAATAGTATAATTTTGTAAGGCTCAAGATTCTTTTACATTATCCTACTAGTAATAAAAATATTTTCAAAAATTCAAGTAGTTCTTTTTTCCTAAGTTTGCAGTCGTGCAGTGTTTGAAAAGTGCTTTGTTCCACTATTTTATGTATTAGATCTTTACAATTCCAAGAGCATAAAACATAACTCTGATGCTACATCACTCTGTTAAAATAGCTGTATATTTTAAGCAATTAACTAATTAGTAATTACATATTGTTGCAATGATACATTTATTGATTTTGAAAAAAAACCCAGAAAAAAGAGAAGTATTAGAGGAGAGAGAGAGAAAGAGAGAGAGAGAGAAAAAAAAAACACCTTACGATATCTCCAGAAGTTAGAGTATCTTTCAGTACCCAACAGCTAATAATTATTAATATAATGTATACGGGAAACTCTTGGAGCCTTGTAGAGAGATAGCAGTCCATAAATACAGCAAATAAATACATATTTGCATTAAAAACCAGTTACTTTATTTGGAACAACCAACTCTCTGTAGCAGTACCTTTAACACTATCAAATAACATCTATCTATCAGGACTCAATAGATGGCTAAAAGTACCAAATCCATTCAAAATATCTGGCTGACTATGTGACCAACTATAATAAATAAATAAATAAATAAATAAATAAATAAATAAATAAATAAATAAATAGTAATAGTAATAGTAATAGTAATAGTAATAGTAATAGTAATAGTAATAGTAATAGTAATAGTAATAGTAATAGTAATAGTAATAGTAATAATAGTAATAGTAATAGTAATAGAGGTAGGTAGATTAGTATGTTAAGTGGTAGTCCAGATAGGAGCATGACTTTTAGGAGATGGGGTTTTGAATCTTGTCATATCCTTTTCAGATTTAGAGCTTTTTTGTTTGCTTAGACTCAAGTTACTTCTTCAGAAATAATGCTTCCTCCCCCAATGTACTTGTTGTGCTCACTATATCCAGTAAGAGCATGGTGGCGCAGTGGTTAGAAAGCAGTATTGCAGACTAACTCTGCTCACTGCCAGGAGTTCGATCCTGACTGGCTCAAAGTTTCCTCAGCCTTTCATCCTTCCGAGATGGGTAAAACGAGGACCCAGATCATTGAGGGGCAATGTGCAAAGCACTGTGGGACAGTGATATAAGTCTAAGTGTTGTTGCTATAGAAATATTCCTGCTGTTTTAGTCTGCTGTACAACATCCTCAATGTACAATCATAATTGAGCATGGAATTACAGTCCTAATCTGTGGTAGTTCCTAAATGGAAGACCACATGACCACACCCACTTCTATTACCTTTTTCTGCGATAGTAATTAAGCAAATGCAGCAGTTGTTAAGTGAACTCTGTAGTTGTTAAGTAAACATTGCAGTAGTTAAACAAATCTATTATATCCAATGGCTATTTTTTTTGCCAGGAATGAAAAGTAAATGAAACGGGCAAAAAAAATGCAGAAAAATTATTTGAGTACAACAAAACCAGGTTTTCTGGATATTTGTTAACTGTAATGAAGCTTGCCTTTCTGAAGGTTTTTAATATCCAAAAACCAATTAACAAGCCATTTCCAGAAGTGATTAAGAGAGAAAGTGGGTAAACCCAATATCTCTTTGAAGGCTCTGAACTGTGACGTAGGTGAGATTACTTTCTTCCATCTCCCAGAGCTCTGAAATCTGCCAGAGACCAAACAACACTGGTCCTTTTCTTGATCCAGAGAGGCACTGGGGAGCCAATCCATTCACCAGCTCCTCTTTCTGTTGTCAGCTCCTCTCTCTGGCATTGTTTTCAGTCTGCCACTGCTTCCCTGAGAGTCTCAATAAAGGAAGCGTTCCTATATTAATGAGAAGGAAGATAGAAATTAAAGCCAGACATCTTAGGTCTAGGAAATAAACCCACTCGTCATTTAATGACTGTGTTCCATTTCAATGACAAAATGGTCTGAAGACAGAGAGAGGGAGAGATAAAATATGGGAATATATATGTGCATGTGTTTGAGGGTGTATGTTCATATATTCCACCCATCACCTCACGATGATGATGTTATCCATTCAGTCATATCCAACTCTTGGCAATTCTATGGGCCAGGTCTCTCCATGTCTTCTAATCTCACACCACTTTTTTGAGTTGTTTTATGCTCTGCTGGTGTCAGCTTTGATGTTGTCTGTCCACCATATTCTTTGACAGCCTGGTTTCTTTTTACTGCTAACTCTTCCAAACAAAACTGGTTTTCTCGTGAGTTCTCTTGCATGATATCACCTCATATACTACTTTAATTTCTTTATCCCAGAGTTGGCAATGTCCACAGTGCCACTATATGGGGCCTATAGACCTCCAAACATATTAAAAAATTTTGAAACCTCACAGACAGAAACCATGATTATTTTCTTTTTAAACAATTTCCTTTGGGGAGTGGGTTTGGATATGTATCTGTACCCAAAATTGTATAAAATTGTGTGATGGTGTCTAGAACCTGAAATGTTTGTAGTTCACTTTTAGAATTCCATGACACTAGGTGGACATCCATAAGGACAGCTTAATTTTAACTGATCTTTTTTAGGAGATGGTTCCAATTGTTAAATATAAATTATGTTGCAGTGGTTAACAAAAAAAGGGAAGAAAGCAAAAGTGAAGCTGTGTAAATACAGTATGGTTTGAGGGTGAGGACATTGGAATAGCATTTTGGATCTCCTATTTTGGTCAGTGAGAGCCAGTTTGGTGTAGAGGTTAAAGGAACTGGACTAGAAACTGGGAGACAATGAGTTCTAATCCTGACTTAGGCATTGAGTTATCTGGATGACATTGGACCAGTTCATCTCCTTTTCAGGCCTAGTGTCAGCTGCCACCTTAAACTTGTTTGTGCTTCACTACCATGCGGTGACAGTCTGCCATGAACTCTGAGGAGGGTGGATGGAAAAGAGTATGCTTGGGGGGAAATGAAAGTAACCTCTGTATCTCCCCAAGATGCTGCCTCAAGGTCACCCAGCTGGGAGAATAAGGCAGCTGCATACCAACCTATGCTTGAGCTGACTGAAAATATCTTGCTTGAACCTTATTCATCATGGGGAGTCAGCAATGGGAGGCAATTAAGGAAGGGAAAAGTTGAACTTAAGGATTTTGGTGAGCAATTCTCAGTTCTGGCTATGCATTACTGCAATACACGTGACTTCTAATAAAACTATACTGTTCTCAGCAAATGTAGCCAAAGATCATTTCTATTTAGAGGTTTAAGTATGGCAGATCTGACACCTAGGAAGAAAGCAAAAACAAACCATTTCTGCAAATGTTGCCAATAAAACCACATGGACTTGTCCAACAATCACTAGGAATCAGAACTGATTCAAAAATATACACACACAAAATTAGCCTGCAGCCTCAGTTGCAATGAAGGATGCAATCCATGTTGATCCAACTGGCAGTCAGCTTCTGTGCATAGACTGGGGAAGGACGAACATGTTGTTCTTGCTAAAGGCAGCAAACTTTTTGTGCCAGCTCTAATTTATTTCATATATATTAATAAATTCAAGAACAGAATGTTTTCACTGCTACAATTTATCTGGTTTTTTAATTATTTTTCTCAATGTTTTGTTCATTGCTACAATATATTTCTAATCAAGACAAAATGCAGAAAGACCTACCCTGCAGGGAAGTCACAATGCAAATCTTCTCTGTATTAGAAGTCCTTTTAGTAAAACAAAAGAGATTTGCCAAGCTTAATCTAACAATCAGAACAGAAAAGAATTCTTGCTATGGCCAGTTAGGAGTTTCAAATGAAAAAGAAAAACTTGTGCCAACATTTTCTATGGATTTCCAGATTTTTTTTTAAAAAAAGACCATGCTGGAAGTTTCCAAAGTGCCAACTGCATTTGGAAAGTACTCTTGCTTGTTTCTTACATCCATCATCTGCTCACTGAAGGTGTTCGTGTAAATATTCCACATTTGCATTTGCCTTTTTTACTTATTAGGTTGTTATCTCCTGGTTGTACCTAAACAGTTTATGCAATTGAAGATGTGTCATGAAATTGCAGATTATTTTTTCACAGCTTCCTACATTGCTAAGGTAGAATTTGGAATTCTTGAGGATACTGTAGATATGCTATTATATATATATATATATATATATATATATATATATATATATATATATATATATATATATATATATATATATATATATATATATATATATATATATATATATATATATATATATATATATATATATATATATATATATATATATATATATATATATATATATATAGTTATAAAATTACAACTTGAACTGTGCATTTATATATAACACAGCAATTGTCACAACAAAATATACCGCATTAGATAACAATATACTGCTTTTGTTTTATGTAACAAATTTAAATGAACCTCTCTGATGAAATCCCTTGAATTTCAAGAGCTTATGAACAAAAATGGACTGATTATATGTGCTTGCTTGGAAAACTTTTGTCCTTTCTGAAGAACATTGTTTTGCTAATTAAGAAAACAAATCTTAATGGAATATGTAAGTCTAAACCAGGAAAAGAGTTGCACTGTATTGTATTATGGAGTGTACTGTCCTGCCTAGTTTTGCATTTTATTTGTACTTAATTGTTAGTCAATCATTTTATTTTGGTCATTGATCAGGTAATATATGATAAGCAATGTAAGAAGGCATTATTTGATAGATGGTGAGAAACCTGACCTGGCATATATTACTGAAAGCTACCTAGACAGAAAGCAGTGTTCCTCTTTTGGAAATATCCCCCCTCAGACTTAGAATGAGACACTATTGATGATCCCTAGGTAAGGACAATGGAATGGCTACTGTCATCCAAAAGACTCTAATGGCTTTCAGGGGTGTTTATAAGCTCTTTGAGATTGTTCGGATTATGAATCAGAGTGCACAAGAAGGTCAGAACCAACCTTTATTGAGATGGGCTATAGAGGCGGTCCTCCATTAATGACCTCTGTTCAGCAACTTTTGAAATTATGTGGCTCTGAACAAGTGATGGTTACAACCAGTCTTCAAATTTCTGGCCATCTCAGTGCTCCTGCAGTAACATGATTGTGATCTAGGTGTTTGTCAGCTGGCTAACACTTTTGTCACTTGCAGTATCCCATATCGAGTGATCGTGAATTGTGACATTCTCTGATGGCCTCTCAGAAGCAAGTCAATAGAGAAGTTGGTAGGTCACAAGCTGTTCCAGAACTCCCCACTCCCCCACCTGTGCACTTTCCCCCAATCCCTCCGAGCTCATGTCATGCCTCCCTGGCCACTAGCACACCCTTGTGCCATACCACCCGCACAGCCTCACACACCCTTCCTGAGCCATGAACCTTATCCAGATTATTAAAGACTCAGTTTACATGAGTGGTTACACTGCTGAATTTTTGTCTCAGAGTGATAGCAATATGATCTGGAGTTGCGGAACCTTACTATCAGTTCCTTATAAGTTCTTGATGTTCTCTGTACTTACTCCCTGCTACAGGATTCACCCCAGATACTCTGATGGTCCCCGTTAGGATCCCAATGGACTTTGGGACTGTTTGTTGGTTGCTGTCTAAAATAAGGGTCTGGCAAAGGCTCTGAATCAGATCATGCCTGTGCAGACTCTCACTGCTCATAATACTGCGAAGCGCCCTGATTCTCAAAGGTCAGGGGTAGGCAACTTTGGCTCTTTTATGACTAATGGACTTCAACTCCCAGAATTACTGAACCAGGAATTCTGGGAGTTGAAGTCCACAAGTCATAAAAGCGCCAAGGTTGCCTACCCCTGCCATAGGAGTTTGAAGTGTATAGATGGTAGTAAATAGATGCTAGTGAAATGCCAAAGAGGCACCTAGAGGGCCACTAAAGGAAAACAATGCAAACCCTATCAAACATTAAGCAAAAGCCTTTATTAAGGATAACCACATAGTGATAAGAATGGAAAAATATGTGTGCTGTTGGTTCCTCCCTAGTTAGGGAGAGATGTGATGAACTTCTACAGACCCTTACATGTCTGCCCTGTATGTTGTTATTATTTTGACTTTAAATTTGATTTCAGATATAATTTCATAAAATACTGTCCCTCTTACATTGTATTTGGTATGTTATTGTTGGTAAAAAGTAAATGTTCTTACATTATTCCCTTATTTTCTCCGTTCTCCACCTCCTTAGGGGCTACTGAATCTTATATTCTTTTGTCTTTTCCTGAAACATACTTATTTATTTAGGTTTTTGATGTGCTGCTGTGTTCTCTTCTTCTTTTTTCTTCTAAAATCTTAAAAAGAACTTTGTTTGCCTGAGTTATTATTGCAACTGTTTAATAAACTGCGTATCCATTTTCCTCTCCTTTCTTTGGTAAAGTACTGTATATAAACCAAACCTCCAGGCCACAATCTTGTTTGCTTTTTGTTGACACAGGGCTGTTAGCTTGTAAACTTTTCCCCTAAAGTTTTACACAATTCAATAGGCATTTTATCTGAACTTGGTGCTTTTCTATCTGACTTGAGTTATTATCTCTTGTACCTCGTTTTGTAGTAGAGTTAGTCCCTGAATATATTCTCTTTCTAAAAAATATTTCTGTCGTTCTATAATCCTAGTTGGAAAATCTGCAGTATGGTCTTTCTAGTTTTCTTTAGCTTCCTTTGCTCTTTTATACTCTTCCATGATTACTTTTGAAAAGTCTTACCTTGGCTGTAAATTTTCCTCCAATTTCTCTGACCTTTAAAACATTTTTCATTTTCATTTTCTTATTGTTTTCCTCGGCCACTGACATCCTTGACTGATAATGCTTTTCTTGTCTTTTGTTGCTTGACAATGAAAATCTGCCCAAGGATTTCATCTTCTGTCTATTTCTGGCAATCATTACAAGGTCTAAAAATCATTCTTTTTTTTTCCTTTTTGAAATTTTGGGATGTCTTTCCTCTTTTAGTTTTCCAAATGATCCTTACTTCTTCCCATAATTCCCCAGATTCTCTTTGACATAAGTTAAGTATGCTTAAGTTTGCTTTGATCTTATCTTCTGAGTTCTGAATGCATGGCATTCAGGTTAAATCTTGCTAGCACAAATACAGTATCCTCTTTAAATTTGGAAATTTAACCCCTATTTACCACTAATAATTTGTATCTGGAGTTGTATTGGTTGATTGGGTTGCACCTCTGTCTTCTGTAATATAATATAAAGTTAATTTGATTTTAGTGTACTCTATCTGGAGATATTCCAGTATAGCAATTGTATTTATATAAATAAAAATGTCTTGATCTAGGTTAGAGTGAGTTGTAATTGGTTTAATGATTGATAGTACTTTAGGCAAATACAAAGGCAGGTAGAAAGCCAGTTGAGCAGACACAAACATACTCCAAGATTTATTCAAAGAATCAAGGCCTCACCTGACAGTGGCACAAAATCCAGTCTAAGGTCATAGCTGTAAGATATGAGTGGTGGGACTAGAATTTGGATTGCCAACAGAGCAGGTTCATGAAAGTAGAGTGCAGAGAGGCAAGAATGGCTGTGACAGACAAAATCAAATGCTAGAATGTTGTATAAACTGATCTGGATCATATAGGTTTGGTCAAGTAGCAGAGTCAGAAGGATACAGGATCTCTCTAATGGAGAGTTGCTTCCAAAGGGTGTCAGTCTCAGGCAAATGAAGTTATGAAACCCCAGATGCTGGTGGAGCTCAAAAAAACATGTGGATGTCCAGTCAAAGTTCACATTTAATGTACATACCATGGAATAAACTTGAATAGTATCAGTTTATATTATGATATTAGAACCAGAGAGATCTATATTCATGTTCGCACTTAAACCATGAATCTCAGAAGAGACCTAGAGACAGTCACTATCGCTTAGCTTAGCCTACCCCATAGATTTTTTTTGTAAAAATAAATGGCAATCTCTCAGCTTCCTAGAAATAAAGTGGAATATTAACATAAAAAATACAACAATTAGTGTAGAAATAGCTGAGGTTATTGTTACCTGCATCATAGTAAACTATGCTCAAAATTGTTAAGCCTTTACTACTTAATATTGATCTGGTTACAAAAATACCTGAGGAAAAATATTCTCTGCAAGCCAACTGAATCTTTGTCCCAGCCTTTATACACTGGGCTTAAAAAAAGAAAAACAATCTAATTTAGAAGCAGATATTCTCCCATACAGAATTTTCTTTCTTAAAATTAAAGATCTGGTATCAATTAACATTAAGAAAAAAAAGATCATGGCATCTGGCCCTCTCAATTCCTGGCAAATAGATGGGGAAGAAATGGAGGTAGTTACAGCTTTTATTTTCCTGGGCTTCAAGATCACCGCAGATGGGGATTGCAGCCAAGAAATTAAAAGATTCTTGCTCCTAGGAAGGAAAGCCATGGCAAATCTAGACAGTACACTAAAAAGCAGATACATCACCCTGCCAACAAAAGTGCGTATAGTCAAGGCTATGGTCTTCCCAGTTGCAATGTATGGCTGTAAAAGTTGGACTATAAGAAACGATGAGCGCCAAAGAATTGAGGCCTTTGAACTATGGTGCTGGAGAAGACTCCTGCGAGTCCCTTGGACTGCAAGGCGTTCAAACCGGTCAGTCCTAGAGGAGATCAACCCTGAATGCTCTTTAGAAGGCCAGATCCTGAAGTGGAAACTCAAATACTTTGGCCACCTAATGAGAAGGGAGGACTCACTGGAGAAGAGCCTAATGCTGGGAAAGATTGAGGGCAATAGAAGAAGGGGACGACAGAGAATGAGGTGGCTGGATGGAGTCACTGAAGCAGTAGGCATGAGCTTAAATGGACTGCAGAAGATGGTAGAGGCAGTGGCGTAGCGTGGGGGGTGCAGGGGGGGCCGGCCGCACCGGGCGCAACATCTGGGGGGGCGCGCTCACACTCGCAGCTCTCTGCCCCTGCCTGGCTCCTGCGAATCCGATCCGAGCCGCCGGGTCGCCGCCCACTGTGGAGGGGGGGGTGCCAGGTGTGCGGTGCGGTGCGGAGAGAGAGAGAGCTAAAATCCACCGGTTAGGGGGCGCAAATTACTTTCCTTGCCCCGGGTGCTGACAACCCACGCTACACCACTGGGTAGAGGACAGGAAGGCCTGGAGGAAAGTTGTCCATGGGGTCGTGTTGGGTTGGACACGACTTTGCAACTAACAACAACAATCAATACAGAGTAAGAAATCTATTGATTTTCGTCCCTGAGTTTTGTTATTTCCAAAAATATTAAATTATTATTATTTTCCCAAATGAAAACACACAGTCAACCTTTATCAGCCCCAATTCTTGAAATGTGGAAGGATCTCACTCTATGCTTTCTTTCTAAGGGTATATCAGGAAGTCCCCTGTTCTGTACCAGCCTACTACCGGCCCTGCAGATAAGGCAGGGACAACCCCTTTACAAGAAGGCAATAGGCTGGAACTAAGCCTGCCAAATTTATGGACACAAAAGCAAACAGAGCAAAAACAAGACACAAACCATGAAACAGGAGCTATTCAAACGGTTGCCTTCAGCAAACCAGCCCTCCCACGCATTCCCCTTTTAAACAGTTCAGGGAGTGGCTTTTCTCTGCCTCCTTCCGAGGTGCCCCATTGCCTTCTTCTGTTTACTCCTGATTGACTGCCTCCTGCGTCGGGCGTCCTTGAACAGGGCCAGCTGTGGGTCATCTTCATCCACACTGTCAGGCTCACACAGCTGGGTCTGCGTCATAACCAGGTGGGAGGGGCCTGGCTGAGGGCTCTCATCAGCAAGGTCTCCAACACCCTCAGCAACCTCTCCAACACCCCCTCCTCCTCCTCTGAATCGTCCGACCCAACTGCCGAACCCACAGGCTGACCCTGAATCACAACATCCCCCAGGACATGTGGCATTGGAGCAATACCTAATTATTTTCACCTGCCTTCAGCTTTCCCAGAGTTCCTTACTGGTAAAGAATGCTCAGCTTTCCCTGTGAAGGTTTTTAGAGGTTTGATCCTAGTCTAACCCATGAAGAGGGTGAAAAATTACCTTCTTTTTGAGAGTGAATAATTATCTTCAGGATTCTCCCTGCATATTATTTAGCAGCCTTAACTAGTGCAGAATAATGGCTAGCAAGTAGTTTTCTTCATTATTATGTCCCCCACTCGGAAAACAAAAATCTTAGGTTACAGCCCATTTGTTTTTAGTCTCAATTGGACTTATTTTCAAATCCATTAAAGCTTAAGGTTCACATATCTGAAGACATAAAGTAACTCTCAAACCAGCTTGTCCATGTCTAGGGTGTTCCTTAAGCTCCCCACATGCATACTTGTGGGATACATGTGTCATAAGGGGTTGAGGTCTTGTAAAGATTTTAAAAGATGCATGTTGCACAATAAAGTAAAACAATAAGGAAATATATCTGTTGAGATAATGCAGTTCTTTTGTACTGGGCTATAATGACACATTCCACAAGAACAGAGCACTGCTATATATGCCTACTTAAAAATAAGCCTAAATGAATTCCATGGAACTTATCTGAGATAAATGGTCATAAGACTGCAGCCTTAATCAAGGTTCTTTCCAAAACCACAGATATGTAAATACAGTACCTGCTTTCAACGAACTAAGTATTTCAGGCTTGTCTTACATTCTTTTTCTTTCTTTCTTTCTTTTTCAACAGCTGCAGTGTTTTAAACCAGAAACTGCAAACTTTCAGTAAATGGGTGGAGTAAGCCTGCATATTAAAACCTTCCCTTTTTCAATGTTTAAATATAAGATTATGGTAGAAATCAACATTCTCAAGAAATATAGTCATGCCTATGTCATATTTGTATGTGCAATTACACAACTAATATTCCATTTGAAAGTATCACAAGATGAAAAATTATATCTAAAATATGTTGGTATCATAGCTGAGGAAGAAGGAGGAGGAGGAGGAGAAAGGCAGAAGAAGAAAGAGAAGAAGGAGGAGGGAGAGGGGAGGGGGAGAGGGAGATGGAGGAGAAGGAAGAAGACGAGGAGAAGGAGAAGAAGAATGCTATCATATGAAATACTATTACATTGATTCAAGGGAATGTAAATGGAATTTTTGTCTCTTCTAATGAACATCCTGTAAATTTAGAAATATTGATACTTGGCAAGGTATAATTATATTTAATCACAAGGAAAAAGTTAAAATGGAGAATAATTTAAATGAATGAAAAAGTATATTAATAAATTAAAAATATGTATTGTTCTGAAAATGTTTTAATAGCAAAGTGCTATTAATAAACCAATTCATTCTTCTCATATATGTTTCGGGGGGGAAAAACAAAGAAATTTGGAAAAAAAGGGGAAAAAAGGAAAAACCAAAAGAATAAAGGAAAATATTTATTGCTGATTAAAATATTATTCATATACAATTTTGTATGAATTCAGAGTTGCAGGCATGTGTAAGAGAACTTTGTACAACTACTGTAAGAGAATAACCCTATTTCAGAAACTTCTAGATGCAATTATCTAAGTCTTGCAAAGTGTGTATGTTATGTGCCTTTCACAGCTTGGCACTCTCCCAATAATTTGGACTGTAATTCCCAGAATTCATGGCCAGTAATTATGGGAATTGTATTCCATTATTTCTGAGAGCACCAGGAAAGCAACCTAACAGAGAAGAATTAGATTCATTCTCTTTCTTTCTTTCTTTCTTTCTTTCTTTCTTTCTTTCTTTCTTTCTTTCTTTCTTTCTTTCTTTCTTTCTTTCTTTCTTTTCTTTCTTTTTCTTTCTTTAAAGAAATAAAAACTAACTAATAATTGAAATAGAAGAAAGAAAAAAAAGCAAAGAATGAAAAAGGAAGTAAAGCCAAAAGTACACAAAGAAAAAAGAGATATAAAAAAGATATACCGGTACTTTTTTTACAGCAGATATCAGTATAGTCTTGCTCTAAATTTACTATATAATTTTCCTTTTTCCTCTTTATATACTGTTTTGTCTAATCATCAAACCTATGTTGTAATTTTATTTTATTCCCAGTTTCATGGAAAATATCCAAAAGGAGTTTCCAAACAGCATTAAAATTAATCAATGCATTTTCTCTGATCAAAGCTGCCAATTTTGCTATCACAACATGTTCCCTCAATTTCACTGTCCATTCTTTCATTGTAGGCATTAATAATTCTTTCCATTGTTATACATTAAAAAGTCTTGTTGCTGTTGCCATGTATCAAAAGATAATCCATTGGTTTTTCCCCCAACTGTTTATCCATCAGTTCCAAAAGGAATATCTCTGGTTTGCATATTAATTTTTAAAATTTCCAGATTAATGTATATATTGGAATTTTATATGTCCATCAAGCATGATAAAAAGTCCTCTCTTGTTGTTCACATTTCCAACGTACATTTGAGGTACTGTTAAAATTTTAAGCAATTTTTCCAGTGATAAATATCAACAGCAAATCATTTTATAGAAATTCTTTTTTAAGATTATAACATAATGTGAATGTCAATCCTTTCATTCATATATTGTCCCGTTGTTCCATGTGCATATTGTACCCAAAGATTTTAGCCCATTTTATCATACATTCTTTCATCAGAGTCACTCACTCCTACATTCGAATTGAACAGCAAGCTGAAAAATGAAATTTCAAATCAGGTAGACCTAAGCCTCCTCTTTCTTTACCATATTGTAACACCTTGTTCTTGATCTGCCATTTTCTTTACCTTGCCTTATTAACTTAGATATGTCATTCTGCCACTGTTTAAATGGTGCATCAGTTGTCAAAGCAGAAACAAAAATAACACACAAGGCAAATCATTCATTTTAATCACAGAAATTCCCACCAGCAATGACAATTGTAGTTTTTCCCATCATGACAACATCCCATTTTTCAAAGGTTTTAATATCACTCTTTATAGCAATATCTGTATCTTTGCTTAATTTGAATCTAATGGGTTGATAGGCTTTTCATTCATATATGAAAACTGTAGTTTTGATTTTTTTTTAATGCTTTAGTGTCAGGTTCAGAAGAAAAGTAATGGCTTGAGAAACTAGAGTTCTCTTTCTAAAACCAGCTTCTGCCACAACTGTTAAACTGAGTTGATGCTAGAAAGATTACTCAGCATGAAACCAAGCCAAAGTAGAGAACTGTCTTTTGCAAAATCAGGTTATTGATCTGTCCAGTCCAATACTATCTAAACCACAGGTCCGCAACCCGCGGCTCCAGAGCCGTATGTGGCTCTTTCAGCCGTCTCCTGCGGCTCCCGGTCCTCTGCCATGTGCAGTCCCCCCCAAAAAAAAGTGGGACTAAAAAAGTTCAACCAATCAATTCAAATATGCAGGGTAGGTGCATATCTCGCCTTGGCTCCACTCTTCAGTCAAACCCTGTTCTGCGCATGTGCGCATGTACGCGCATGCGCACATATTTTTTGCGGCTCCCAGTTTTTCCTTTTGTGAGGGAACTGGTTCCGAGTGGCTCTTTCACTGTTTCAGGTTGCTGACCCCTGATCTAAACCAAGAGGCAACAACAGACTTATCAGAGTATCAGGTATATAACCTACAAACGTAGACACCACCCTCCCTTAAAAGTTTCTTTCCCTGACATTCTAAAATTCTGAATGTTTCTTGCATCACGTTTGCAGAAATTTGATAAAGTTTCTGCTGTAGTAGATAAGCTATTTGCTTACACTGTGGCACTAAAATATCAAGGAATGGAAACATGCCAGCTTCAGCAAGTGTGGGATGCTTGTTATAATCTGGGAGATTCATGTCCATGTTGATTTCTGCTTGTTCAATTCCTAGGTCTTACAAGACAATCTCTCTGTGAAACTGAGTTTTCAAAGCAAACAAGTTGCATTCTTGGCCACACAGGTATGCCAAGAGTAACACACATAGAAACAACAAATATCTTAATCTTTGCCGCTGACAGCCCTGCTGTAGAAATGACCTACAATCATCTGATCAACTTTCAGAATTACTTACAAGGTATAATCAAATATGTTCTCATCTCTTATTTGAACAAATCATAGAGAAATTGAATACATTTTTTATGAATACGAGCAATGTGTTCTCTTCTCTGATAATTTTGACATTAAAATTCCATTTTAATAATCCCATCCTTCAGGCTTTGCAGACTCTTAAGGTATTAAAGCAAAAATTATCCTAAGCACTTAGATTATAATGTATTTAAAGATTAGACATTTCATGTTGAATATTAACCGCTCTACTTCCCAGAGGAAAAAGCCTATCTGGTGTATGTCTCTGTGCTCATGTGTGTGTGTATGTATAAATTAGCTATCCAAGATTCACAGTACCTTCTGTTCCAAGTAAAAAGCAGAATGCTGATTTAAAAAAAAAACTTTTAAAATATTAACCACTGTTGTTGATGTATTGTTTTCCTTCTTCAGAACACCTTTGGATCTGATTTATAAAAATGACTTCAGTTGCATGACTGTTCAGGGAACAGAAAAAAAGATAGAATTTGCTCTTAGTACCACTGCCATAGTTGTAAGCAAACATGAAAAAGTTTTTATTCTGTTTTAGGTTTCATTCCCATGTTAGAATTTCCAAGATTTAATGTAAGTAGAATCATTACCTCCCTTGCTAGTTTAAATTCCTTTGTGGTTTCATGGCTTAGCCTATGTGCATAAGCACACACACATGTGCACACATAGATATTTCTAACAGCCTCTGATCCTCCAAGAGGACTTTTTGTTACTTTCAACTTTCTGGAGGCTCAGAGTGAATCAAGGAATCCATTTTGGTTTCCATAATCACCATGGAATTTAAGCAGAGCAAAGTTTTACTTCTTAGACAGAACAAGCCCTCCCAAAACCCTAGCAGGAGGAAATCCAGAGTACTATCTATCTTTAGCAAAAGGGATAAAGGGAGGTTCAATTGGCCTGGGGACAATAGGAGATAATAAGAAGGCAATGATAGATGGAAAGATTTCAGAAGAAACAAGTTATAAAAGCTAGATTCTAAATGCCAAAAGCCAAATTATCAAACATGAAATGTGGTTTTAAGTTTTTCATCTGGCCACACCCATTCCCTAAAAGACAAAGTAGTGCTGCTGTCCAGATGTCCCACCCATAATGAATTAACATACTATTTGCAGTGCCAAGAACAGTGCTGTAATGTTTCTAAAGTGTTAGAAACTATAATAAATCAACTAAATCTGTTTACAGGAAGAGACTTAACGCTTCTGTTAATTGTGTGTTTTTTGTATTCAGCTTTCTTTAGATGCTCGGCTGTTGTATGAAATAGTTCTTCATAGGTCTTTTAAAACATTGATTTAGGTTATACGGCAAGACACATGCCTCCATATGCAATCCTTCATAATATTTGTCTAGGAGCCAATTTAAGTTAAAACTGTCCTTTGAAAAATTCCTGAAATAGCTTTGGTGAGGCCTCATTCTATGCCACAGCTCAAAAATGCAAAATTGTCCACTAGGTTTCTGCAGTTCCATAGGAAATCTGCTTTGTACATAGCAAAATGACCTTGGAAAAACATTGGTGGAGTTTTTCGGAGGACAGAGCTACCTGGATGCAGTTACCTGGGGGAGATATATGCCCCTTCAAGTGGTTTGAATGGCCCTAAAATCTATCATGGAAATAGTGACACCTTGAGGAGAGCTACTCTGACATTTCTGGTCTTAAAATTCTAGCGATATCATAAAAATGCAGTATACATAACATGTATTGATCTGTTATAGAACATTAGTGTCGTCAGATCAATTTGCATTTTGAATATGAATTTAAAACAGCAAGGGTGGGAGTCTATTTAAAAGCAGTTTAAGTTTATTTTCAGAGAAGAGTTATGATGCATTTGCTTCAGAAGATAGAAGGAAGACAAAATTCAAAGACTGTGGGAATAAAAGTGCTCTGATTGCGTTAGAATGGTTCCAAGAACTTAAAGGAATGAGATAAGCATCAATTAACACTTTCATAACTATTATTCTTCCACAATATGTTAGGAGATCAGTTTTATGTCTTGGTGGTTACCAATTCTCCAAGGCATTCAAAGAAAGTTGTAAAACCTTATGGGAATAAAAGTTGGGAAAAGGGGGACCAGGAAGCAGATCTTTCCAGCAACTGTCCCATTCTTATGGAACATGTTATTCATTGATATCTGTAGGACTCCCATATTAATATATTTTCATACAGCTATCTCTTTAAAAGAACATTTTATTTATTTATTTATTTTATTAATTTAATTTATATACCGCCCTTCTCCCGGAGGACTCAGGGCGGTGAACAGGGCAATACATAAAAACTAGATACAAAAATTAAAAATTATTAAAACGTGATTAAACAATGCCCATAATAAATTAATACAGATTAAAAATTGAAGTCCATTTATAAAAATCCCACCCCGTCCCATCAGGCCAGGCCAGCTTGTTTAAAGAGATGGGTTTTAAGATCGCGCCGGAAGGAGCGGAGATCGGGCGCCATCCGGCAATCAAGAGCTCTCATATGGATGGTTTTAAACCCTCATAGGTGTTTTATTTTATATTATCATATCTATTTTATGATGATTATTGTTATTTCATGAGTTTTATTTAGAGGTAATGTACCAAGATAGAAATTTTGGTAAATAAATATACCAATGTGAATCTCATAACAGGAAGCAAAGGATCATGTGAAATATGCCTATAGGTATATGCTCATATGGTTCATGTTTGAAACCAAGGTTTTCAGTCTTCAAAGATATCTGCTTACATGCAATCTGTGCATGTAATAAAATGTATTTTCTACAGGTCTACTTAATATATACTCATTTTATATAATATATATATAGAAATATATAAATAAATATATACTCATTTTCATTTCTCATATATATATATATGTATATATGTATATATGTATATATGTATATATAAAGGTAAAGGTTCCCCCGCACATGCGTGCTAGTCGTTTCCGACTCTAGGGGCCGGTGCTCATCTCCGTTTCAAAGCCGAAGAGCCAGTGCTTGTCCGAGGACGTCTCCGTGGTCATGTGGCCAGCATGACTAGACGCCAAAGGCGCACGGAACGCTGTTACCTTCCCACCGTAGTGGTCCCTATTTTTCTACTTGCATTTTTATGTGCTTTCGAACTGCTAGGTTGGCAGAAGCTGGGACGAGTAACAGGCGCTCACTCTGTTACGCGGCACTTGGGATTCGACCCGCCAAACTGCCGACCTTCTGATCAACAAGCTCAGCGTCCTAACCCACTGAGCCACCGCGTCCCTAAATATGTGTGTGTATATATATATATATATATATATATATATATATATATATATATATATATATATATATATATATATGTATATATAATTAAAATTAAATTAAAAATACATACATACAAAGTTAAAATCGATTAAAACTAAAATTAAATTAAGTCCCTGAATTTAAACTAAAACCCCATTAATAAATAATTAAAACCCCTCAGTCTGGGCCAGACAGCTCAAAAAGCCAAGTTTTCAAATCCCTGCAAAATGAGCGAAGGTCGGGGGCAGTCCTAAGCTCCGTGGGAAGATGGTTCCAAAGGGTCGGCGCACCCACAGAGAACGCCCTTCCCCTGGGGATAACCCGCCGGCATTCCTTGACCGGCGGTACCCTAAGAAGGCCCTCCCTGTGGGAGCGCACGGGACGATGGGAAGTTGATGCCGGCAGCAGGTGTTCCCTTAGATAATCCGGACCCAAGCCATTGAGAGCTTTATAGGTCATTACCAGCATATATATATATATATGTTTTCTGAGGTTTTCGCGGGTGTTTGTATGTGGATCTTTGGTCATTCGGGTTTTTTCCCACATAGAATTGAAGGTGTAAGAGCAACGTTTCGACAAAATCTCATCCGTCATCCTCAGGCTGGTGGCTTCAGCTTCGTTCTCCCAGAAGAACGAAGCTGAAGCCACCAGCCTGAGGATGACGGATGAGATTTCGTCGAAACGTTGCTCTTACACCTTCAATTCTACGTGGGGAAAAAACCCGAATGACAGCGTTTCAGTACTCCACTCATAGAATGCATCACTGCTCTGTTTGTTTCAACCGGCCGTATTCTTTCGAGCCGTCTCACATTTGTTCCTGTAGGGTGTGATTTTCTCTGAGTGTCTGCTGTTGGGAGAAGATTACTGTCACTCCCGTTAACTATAGCCATTGCTCTTGTCATTGCCCGTGTTTTCATGCCGGAGGCTCTAAGTAGTTGTTCTTCCTCTTTATTGCATTCCGCGATGGAGGGTGATTGTGTAACTATGCAGTTCTGCTCTTGGTTTGACGGAGCGCTCTGTAAGTGCTTGCATTGTCTGTATTCGCGTCATGCGCGCCGCTCCTCTTTCCAACTCCTGAGGGCTTGATATACAGGGGGGGAGATCAATATGACAATTGATCAAGGAATGGTCAGAAAACCAAGCTTCCTTGAATATTCGTCCACCCTTGGTGTTATCACAGGTGCTATCAAAAGACAAGAACAACATTGGCAGGTGTGGGCACGCATGGCCACACACAATCACACCTTCAATCTGACGGGGGCTGAGGTGATCGCCTGTGATAACACCAAGGGAGGACAGTAATCTTCTCCCAACAGCAGACACTGAGAGAAAATCACACCCCACAGGAACAAATGCGATGCGGCTTGAAAGAATACGGCTGGTGGAAATGAACAGAGCGGTGACACATTCTATGAGTGGAGCGCTGAAACGCTGATGATATAAATGCAGTTTCCTCACTCCAATGATTTCAACCTGACGATGTTGGTAGTTAGCCAATGAAAGCTTGATTTTTAATAAAAACTGTTTTAGTTTTCTATCTTATCCCAGTGTTCGGATTTCTTGCTCTGATTTAAATATGCCTGGGATTCATTTTTTTTAGATTAAGGAGTGTGTGTGTGTGTGTGTGTGTGTACACACACACACACACACACATACATATCCACCTATTCAACAATCTCTACATTTATACCTATTCAAAGAATATTCACATTTAAGTTGGGAAATTTTATATTGAAAAAGCATAAAATTGGGGAAAATAATGATAGTATTTTTTGAAAAAAAATCAATACAAATCCACTACATGCCAAGAGAAATAGGAAACACAATAATTTAAGGTAATGTAATTTAAGTATAGCAAATTGTGAGACCTCCAGGGTAGAAGATTGATAGTCCCAATTATCTTTTCCCAGAAGATATCTCCATCTTAATATCTACCTACCTTAATATCCACCTAGTTGTTCTTGCTACAACTCCCAATCTTCCAGGAGGCAACATACCTATTGGCTATTCCCTAATCCCATGTTCTATGACAAATATAGCTATTACACCTTGTGCTGTCTCTAGTCAATTTTTTTTTAAAAAAAAATGAAATACTTTCAAGAATTCTATCTCCTGACTATACAGTGTGCAGGTGTGGTGATTAACCAATCTCTCAAAGAAAAAGAAAGCCAAACTATCTATATCTCCTTAATATCAGGGGTCTTCAAACTTGGCCTTTTTATGACTTGTGGACCAACTTCCAGAATTCATCAGCCAGCATGCCTGGCTGAGGAGTTCTGGGAGTTTAATTCCACATGTTATAAAAGGGTCAAGTTTGAAGACACCTGACCTAGATTATAGTAACACTAGTGTAATTGCTTTTGTTTTTCTTTATGTTATAGTTTCTTATTCTTTAAATATTTTCTGACAATAGAAGTAATACATTGAAATAATGCTTACAGCCACTTGCAATTGAAATAGCCCATACATCTAAGTAAATAAGTAATAATAATAGACTAGGTAGCAAATCAATTTTAAAAAAAACTATAGCACTTTGGATGGACAACAAGATGCTGCTGATCTACTGAGGAATTTGGAGAAAGATTCTGGAGAGTTTTCAAATTAATATTACAGGTCACAAGAAGATTTCCAAAGAAATAACCAAAACTTCTGAATATCAACTGAAGTATGAATAAAGGCTGAAATTATACTCTGTTCCATTATTTTTACAGTAAAATAAAGATCACAAAATTAACATCCCACTGCACATAGACATTTGAAATAGCCAAAATCTCTAGTTATGTTTTTACCAGTGTTTACAGAAATAAAAGGTGTCTTAAAGCAGGATCCTCCACTTCCTATCTAGTCTCTTATCCTATCCTTCCTATCTTTATTTAAGACTCTGGGCAAATGGAAACCCCTTTGTTTACTCAGCATCTTTTCTCTGAATTCAATGGAGTTTTACTCTTTATTTTACAGTTCAAAACTTTTTCTTTCTTAGCAGAAAAATGGTCTGGGGTAATCTGACCAAAAGAACAGTATCCTACTCATGAGGGTGTGAATTTTGTTGCTAAGCCTGCAATCTGGCATGCAGGGTACTTTCATAAAGCAATTTTAATTAAATTATTGTATTTGAACCTCATCTACTTTTTTTGAAATATTCAGTTGCTATTCCTCTTAAAGACATTGGCCTGAACCTGTTAGACATAAAAATATGAAAAGCAATGTATGAAAGAGTAGTCTTATTTGGCAAGTTGATCTTGGATGCTGTGGTCTTCAGATTCATTCATAGGACATACCAGCAAGCTGAAATGGAACTCAAAGCGAAGTCTAAATTTAAAATTTAAATATGTGTTCTTTTGATTTGAGTGATATTTAATTTTAGCATTTCATTACATGCACAGATTGCATGTAAGCAAATATCTTTGATGTCTGAAAAATCTTGGTTTCAATAATAATAATAATAATAATAATAATAATAATAATAATAATAATAATAATAATAATAATAATAATATGTTTGAATAAGTGAAGCTTATATCTTACTTTGAAATTATAAACAATACAGACATTTTGAACACTGATAGGAAATTATTTTCTTAAAAAATAAAGCAAAAACAGGGTACTGATTGAACATCATAATCATCATCATTATCATAAACTTAGAAGGGACTTTAGAGGTCATCTAGTCCAATCCCCTGCTCAGGCAGAAAACCCTATACCATTTCAGACAAATGGCTGTCCAATCTCTTCTTAAAAGCTTCCAGTGTTGGAGCATTCACAGCTTCTGGATTAATTGTTCTAACTGTCAGGAAATGTCTTCTTAGTTCTAGGTTGCTTTTCTCTTTGGTTTGTTTCCATCCATTGCTTCTTTTCCTGCCTTCAGGTGCTTTGGAAAATAGCTTGACTCTTTCTTCTTTGTGGCAGCCCCTGAGATATTGGATAACTGCTATCATGTCACCCCTCGTCCTTGTCTTCATTAAACTAGATGTACCCAATTCCAGAAACCGTTCCTTATATGTTTTAGCCTCCAGTCCCCAAATCATCTTTGTTGCTCTTCTCTGTACTCTTTCTAGTGTCTCAGCATCTTTTTTACATCGTGGTGACCAAAACTGGATGCAGTATTCCAAGTGTGGCCTTACCAAGGCATTGTAAAGTGGTATTAACACTTCATGTGTTCTTGATTCTATCCCTCTGTTAGTGTAGCCTAGCACTGTGTTGGCTTTTTTGACAGCTGCAGTACACTGCTGGCTCATATTTAAGTGGTTGTCCATTAGGACTCCAATATCCCTCTCACAATTGCTACTATTGAACAAGGTACCGCCTATATTATACCTGTCCATTTGGTTTTTCTTACCTAAATGTAGAACCATAAGATCTGTGCCAACAGAAGGCATCTTACCAAAAGCATAGATGAACTTCATAAGTCTTTAGCTAGAATACAAGGTTTACCAAAGACTGGTGCCAGAATGCTATTTCATGGTTGGTGAGTATAAATCCTGCAGATCTTAAACACTCCTTTCCACACCCATGTTAAATTCAGGCCACGCACAAGTTATGAAGTCAATTCAGAATGAACAGATGACTCACAAAATTTGAGACAAAAGTGGATTTGGTGATACAGGAATGCAGAATTAACAAAAAAAGGGAGACAAAGCAAATAGCAACTTTCATCTTGACAAATCACCATATGTCCCCTAATGGGGAAGAGGTTGTACATAATAAGTCAGTAGAAAAGCAATCACAAAAAACAGGCCAAGCAATTTCTAAGTACTTAGCATAATGATGGGATAGGAAGACTAAGTTAAGAAATAATGAACAGAAGGGAGATAGTACAGTAGTAGTAAAGTAGTTCCATGGAAAGCAAATGATTCACGGTATTATGAAAAAGGCCATCTCAAGGTAATAACCTTATCTTCAAGTAAAACTTTTTCTGGATGATACTATTATACATGTAACGCACAACTATCAATTTAGAAAATCCACTAAGCAAAGCCAGGTATTTTTGTCCCCTGGGATAACCTTATCCCCATTTATGAAGTGCTTAGTAACTCCTGGGAATCACCAGGGTACATCTTAAAACAGGCACAAGACTATTAAAAGGGAAAAAAAATCCTGCCCCCCCTGCTTCAAACGTGAGCAAACATCCTTGCCTCATGTTGAGTGACCCTCATTCTTTTCACCAACCATGGCTCTCATCTGCTCACCCAACCCCACCTCTTGTGAGTATAGACTATTTCCCATGCTAATCCATAGGTAAAATTAGCTATAGTGCGGCTTGGCATGTTCTCTGAATCTGCCCATAAGGTTCTCCAACTTTAGAGTTTGGATTTCTGAGACCCAGGTGAAATTTATATCTCATTTTAAGGAACCAGGAAACTAATCAAGGAGGCAACTAGAACTAAAGAGAACTTTCTTGACAGAACAACTTGCCTCCAGAAATTGTGGGTGCTCCAACACTGAAGGTTTTTAATAAGAAACTGGACAACCATTTGTCTGAAATGGTATACGGTTTCCTGCCTGACTATAATTCTGTTACTGTACGTGCATTTGGGATGTGGTACTATCCTCTTAGTGTAGAAGGTTCACGGAGTTATCTGATTGGCGAGCTTCTGAAAAAATGTCAAGAAAAGGCATGACTTGTGATTCTGAGTTGGTATTAAATCTTGAGAATGATGCCATTGCCAATTAATGTTGTCAAGAATTTGGCTTATTTCCTTTTGCGTATTTTGAATAATATGCAAATGTATGCAAAGCACCATGTGCCTTTTTTCCCCATCCTCAACTAAATTCAGTTAATAAATGCCCCCAAATCCTTGCAGAGCCAAGTAACATAGTTTGGCAAACTCCAGACTTCAGCTAAAAAAAACACACAAAACAAAACATCACAATTATGTACATGCCTCGGTAGTTCCTTTGTGACATGTTCATTGTATGTGTTCCTCCTGTGACATCCTTATGCTTAGCAGTCAAATACTCTCACAAAAAGAGTGTCAACATTTTGGTTAAAAAAAATTGGGTGATTATAATATTTCTACATTTATATTCCATCACATCAGTATTAAAGCCTTTTACTGTTACTGGGCTTCTGGGGATAAAAAGCTAAAATGCTTTTGCTCACAGGTGCATTAAATCCTATTAAACAGTCTTTCTTATAGCACATACCTCATTACTGCATACAAAGGCTTGGATTATAAAATGAAGGTGAAGGGTACAAAGCAAGATTTGATATTACTCGGTGTGCATACGCTGAAGTCATTAGGTTTTCACAGTGCACTCAGATGATAGTGGGGTTCACGTTCTTAGGGAGTCACTTTTACTAGTCAATACTCCTGGGTCAAGTATTCTGACACGAGAGGTGATGTCTCTCAATACAGGGGATGAGAAAACTTCTTTAAGCAGCTTTTCACAATGACAAGTGCACTTCCCTCCACAGCTTTATTATGAAATATAAGCATCAGGTCACAGAACAGTCCACAGTATAGAGATCAAATAAAACTAAACTAAACTTGAAAAAAAAAGATTTAAGGGTAAATTAGGTGATTTAAACATTTTCCGTTAAGCTTATACAAAATCCCCTAGATATAAAATCCTGCATAATGCTCTTCTGGATTTATAGTTGGCATATAAAGTTTAACCCTTTCAGAGCCGGAGACCTCTTGAAGGAAAATGCCGCCCCTGCTAGTCATTCACATAAACAGCTACCTCCAGCCTTCAAACCAATTGGTGAGGAATTATCCCCAACCCCTCACAACATTGAGAGAGAGGGTTTAAAATTTGCCTGCGTGGAGCCAAAAAATAAAATAAAAATAAAAAATGGATCGCATAAGAGTGAGGAGTTAAAAATAGAACAGAAAGCTCCTGAATTGGCTTGTCATGCGCCTCAGTGTATCATCATCGTCATCATCATGATTTTTAAAATCTGATGTTCCCCCCTCGTATGCATTATTCAAGGAGCTTCTTGTGTTCTTGGGTGTCAGATGGGAAACTGATGAGTGTGTTCTGGTGAAGACAGTAAGCGGATGTTAACTTCCCACTGAGAGAATTTCTCCAGGTCGAATAGAAAACGTTCGACTAATCATCCGCCCCATGAAAGTGCCAGCTGCGGTCCATGCTAGGATTATCATTCTCACAGACCTCTTACTGAGCTTTTAGCTAAATGAAAAATCTGCCATAGCCTAGGGAGAAGGCATCGAGCAGATAAGAAAGAACACTGTTTACTGAGAAGCTGTGCTGGTGCAAATAGAACAGGTTTTTCTTGTGATGTAAAAATCATAAGGAAAGCATTAAGTTGGGGGAGGGGGGATTCTTCCATTTTTTTTTTAAAAAAAGATCAATGTATTTACACGTTTCATTTGCAGTAGTTTCATGGGCTCATTAATTTAACATTTCTCTTCCACCTTTTTTTTCCCTAAGGGTGTCTTGTGATCTGTTATTCCAGAATGTGGAGACATTTGCTTACATACTGTAAATTGCCATTTTGTGAAACTTTCCCACCACCACCCCGCCCAAAGTTTTGAATATAGAGTCGAGAGAGAAAATTTTCTGCTTCCTTTTCAAAATGTGTCTTTATATACTCAATCACCCCAAAGATAACAGAGCTAAAATTGATTTCAGAGCAGTCATATGTCACTGCTGAATAAAAGCAACTGGGCAGGTGTATTTTATACATTTTTAATTTATCATACCATAAGCATAATCTGGCACACCAAGATCTCTCTCTTTAAAAAATAAATCTGAGTCATCCAGAGTTTTAAGAGATACCTCCTTTTAATTTTAACTTTTAATATAACTTTTAATTTTAACACAAAATATTTTAATTATTACTATTTTCTATGTGTCCAGATCATCTCATATTTGAGTGATTTCTAACTGGCTTGTTTGTATTTACAGCCACAATTCCAGACTGTAAAAAAAATAAATGTTAGTTTGATCTATTGATTAGTTTCATCACTTATCACTTTCTTTTCAATCAATTATTTTATCAGCTTAATTTTAATAACCAGGTAGCATAAGACAAAGTGCAATGGCAGAGGGTCAAAATTAGTTTTAGATTAATAATTAGCTCATGCAGTTACTTAATAACTATTTCCTTTATAGTGCTGATCTAATTACTGTACTATGTAAAAGTAGACAAAGGAAGTGTACAGTTATGATTTATGAAGAAGCACATTGACCTTTTCTGGCTTAAATACCTTTGTTGATGTCACTGGTACAATCAAACTCTATAGAAATTGATGAAAGTACTACTGACATTTTTATTTCCAATAAAAATGGAATTACCCAACCATTTATTAAGAATCTTTTGGAAAAAGACTCGTCCTTTAAATCTTCTTTTAAGCTTCAGTTTTATAGTGTATACTTTAAGTTCCCTTTTATTTAGCAAGATTTGTGAACAGCAATCCAAAACTTTACTCTGCATTTGAAGCCTTGCTAAAATAAATAGCCACTAGAAAAGATTTATTATTATTATTATTATTATTATTATTATTATTATTATTATTATTATTATTATTATTATTAATAATAATAATAATAATAATAATAATAATAATAAATTACTGTATATGCTGCCTGATTCTCAGGAGGTACTTGTTTGTTCTGTAACCCTTTGTTACTATAAGGTGTACTTTCATTGAGAAGAAAATGATTTCTGAACATGATAAAAAATATTTGAATTTAAACTATGTACAAATGATGAACATCTTATTGCTAAAATTATGGATGAATTATTTGGGTAGGGAGAGCCAAGTGGGATCACTAGAATCTAGAGATATACTCTATCAGCTAAGATCTCTCTCTCTCTCTCTCTCTCTCTCTCTCTCTCTCTCTCTCTCTCTCTCTCTCTCTCTCTCTCTCTCTCTCTCTCTCTCTCTCTCTCTCTCTTATCTCCCCTCCCCACAATTAAATTTATTATTCTAACTCAGGGATCTTCAAACTTGCCCCTTTTATGATTTGTGGACTTGTGGCTGAGGAATTCTGAGAGTTGAAGTCCACAAGTCATAAAAGGGGCAAGTTTGAAGACCCCTGTTCTAACTCATCACAATTTATCTACACAAAAAGGTGAACCTGGTTACTTTTCTTCTTGTAGCATCTATTTTGTGGCTATCTTTCAGTCTAGCAGGCAGGATGGTGACACCTATGTGTGAGTCAATTCTGGAATGAGAATCCACATGACATGACATGACAACCCAAACAACCTATCCGTTTTTTCTCCTTCTATACTTTCTGTCTTTATCCTCATGCCATGTCAGTTAAACAGACTTTAACCTGTGGGATTTTAATTAGTGACCCAGCTAATTTTCAGTACTGCAGAGTGTGCTATGATACAGACAGTGGCGGGATTCAGCCAGTTTGCACCAGTTCAGCAGAACCGGTAGCTAATTTTGTGTTGCCCAGGCCCAGAATGGACTTCCAGAAGCGGCATCTACTCAGAGAAGCAGTTCACATATTTGAATCCCATCACTGGATACAGAGCAGGGTGAATAATATGACCTCAACTTTTAAAATGTTGCTTTTATTTTAAAGTAAGACATATGGAGAAGATTCTTTTTTGGAGAAAAAAATGGTACCCATTTTCAATGGTTAAACATAAGAACAAATAAAAACATGCAGAGAAAAATGCACCCAGTTTAACCTTCAATCATTTCCCTGGCTCTTTCAACATTATCCTTGAACACACATATTTGCCTTTATTTGTGAGCAAAAATCTACTTGGCTATTGAAATCATTCCAGGAACTATGCTACTGTATATAATGCAACATGAAAGCCTGATTTATAAATTTGTCCAAATATCCTTTTTTGTTACTAACATTTTATATTTATATTTAAAAAGTATAGTTCTGTATATTTTTGTGTATTTATTAGACAACTCTCAGGTTTCTTATAAAAGCTGTTCCTCATATTAACTGTGTAATATTTTCCTTTATCCCCACATTCAGATTTTCTGACAAATGGTACAGATTTCCTCAGGGAGTAAGGCATCTTTCAGTCTATAACAAATGAGGCCTTTTCCTTAAAAACTTAACATACAGATGCATTCACTCCACCCAGTTTGGCCACCAATTGACCAGTTTGTTTCAATGTACGAAAGTTTACAAGTACCGATAACAACTTAAAGGAAAAATGAAAAATATCGGTAAGGAGAAAATGTAGTATTTCACACACAATATCAGCATATGCGGATATGTTTGATGGTACATGTAGAAAAAGAACCAGTTTGGGAAATTAACATTATTGAGCCATTTTCTTTCCCAAAATATAATTAAAGGCTGCTTCACATAGAATGACCAGGAGCTATAATATAGTCAGAACACAGGTCATTATCAAGTGATAAAGGGCCAGACATTATTCTATTACAATCCATTGTTAAGATACCAGTGAAATCTTATATAATACAGCTACAAAACAATGTACCTACAAACATTTCTTGGAAGAGGTATAATTCTGCAGAACCCTTTTGCCTGATCCTTGTTTTAAAAATGAATCATTAAATACATGCATACATACAATGAAAAATGGTTGCTAACAACATTTAATGCGCTTAAACTCATGCGCTCGTGACCTCTCGTCTAGACTACTGTAATGCTCTCTACATGGGGCTGCCCTTGAGGTCCACCCGGAGACTCCAGCTGGTGCAGAATGCAGCCGCGCGAGTCGTCTTGGGAGTTTCCCGATACTCCCATGTTACACCTCTGCTCCGTGAGCTGCATTGGCTACCGGTTGCTCTCCGGGTGAGGTTCAAGGTGTTAGTTATGACGTACAAAGCCCTTCATGGCATGGGTCCGGATTACCTACGGCAACACCTGCGACCGGCGTCAACGTCCCTCCGTCCAGTGCGCTCCCACAGAGAGGGCCTCCTCAGGGTGCCGCCGATCAAAGAATGCCGATTGGTGACCCCCAGGGGGAGAGCGTTCTCTGTGGGCGTGCCAGACCTCTGGAACAGCTTACCGGTTGAGCTCCGGACGGCCCCCGACCTTCGCTCCTTCCGGCGCGATCTTAAAACATTCTTTTTCGAACAAGCTGGCCTGGTCTGACGGGATGGGGTTGGGTTTTTAAAATTAGTTTTTAACTTAATTATGTATTGATTTTATGGGCATGATGTTTAATTGGTTTTTAATGGTTTTTTAATTTTTGTATCTGGTTTTTTATTGTGTATTGCCCTGTTCACCGCCCTGAGTCCTTCGGGAGAAGGGCGGTATAGAAATCAAATTATTAAATTAAATTAAATTAATGGTTGGCTGTCTTTATCTCAGTTTCTTACCATTATTGAATGTTAGTTGGCATACTGACAAACTATTTTCAGTAAGTTATATTTCACGCTATGTTAATGTAAATCTGTTTATCCATATTTATAGAAGTAATCACAATTTGTTGGGGGTGAAAATTGTTCTAGGAATAAGGTGTCTCCCTGAAAAAACAATTTGGCAAACTCATTTCATTTAGAGAATTCTTTAAAAGGAGAAAAGAAAGATAAAAATCTAGCAAATGATTTCAATATTTCATCAAGTACCATATCTTCTTATAGTACAGTAATCAGCATATCTTACTTACAAGTAAATCCACTTTCAGCAAAGACTAAAGAAGAAGAACTTTCACAGGTTAATATTCATAGGCCTAACTTCCTCTCCTTTCTTTAAAGTTCCATGATTAGTATGGATAACAGGGAATTAAATCGGCAATGTCCCCAAAGTCAGCCAGCATTGGGCAGAGCTTCAACATATTGTACAATAATGCATATATGGATGTACTTTTTCTGTCTGAAATGAAGAAGGAGATATGTTTGTTTGCTTGTTTTTGTACTCTGTATTATACAACTCAGCGTGGGAGAAGGATTGATAAACGTGCAGTACCTTAAATATATTTACTGATGTCCCTTTATTTTCTCATATACAGAAAGAACTAAGTTGGTTTGCTTGAATTTCAGTGTGTAATTGTGGCATTATTAATGTAGTAGATCTTAGGCTATATTTATCACTCTTACTATTGCTATTGCTGATTTTTATCTAGCCTGTTGTGCTGCCCTTTAGACTGGACACACACTGTTTTTAAGCCGTGTTATACTATTTTTATAGTGTTTTGTTTACCTTTTTTTGAAAAAATAATGTGTTTTAACTATAAGCTCAACCTTTCCGAAAACTTTTATAAATAGAAGATAAGAACGATTGGTCAAGAAAATGGGAGGGGAAGAAGGCACCTTAATGAGGAGCATCCAGAGGCATTAAAAAGTGAAAGTAAACACTACATTTGGTACATGTCTCCTAGATAGCTTCTTTCTCACTTTCTTTCTCTTTTTTTCCATAGCTTGATTACTGAGATGCCCTACAAGGCATCTTTCATGGTTATTACTCTAGCTAAACCACTCTTCAGAATGTAAAACCCATATCTAGACTAGAACTGAAATCTCTCCCTTGAAAAAAAGAATAGGGTAAGTTGCCTCCTCAATAGATTATCTAGTGATAATATATGTTTGAAAAACTATAAGTATTTAAATATTAAATTTAACATAGTTTAAATAGAGAACTAGGAAACAAATCTTGTCAAATTTATAGAAAATATTTGGGGTAAGCTGTAAAAGAATATTCATCAAAAGTACAATCTTTAATTTTAATGCTCATCGTTTTTTTCATGATAATGTGTCCATAATGATTGCTTGAGTGACTACAAAGATATTAATTCTAACCTGTGAAGGTAACCTTATATTAAAAATCTATGAAAACTTAAAAGACAAGTCACTATTTGGCAACAAATTAATGTAGATAATTTGATCCATACTTTTGTTCCTACATAGTCTATCGTACTGCCCTTTTTATGTGGAATGCAGAGGTTTATCCATAGTCTTTGATATGTTTTCCAGACATAAATATAAATACTCTATACAGCACTATTTGGTCTATGACAAGACTGAGTGGCTGTACATTCCGGCTTCCCGAGACACCTGGGATGTTCCACCTCTTTCTATGGGGGGTGAGCTTTTACCCCCTGTGGATAGGGCTCGCAACTTGGGAGTCCTCCTAGATTCACGACTCACTTTGGAGGATCACATAGTGGCCGTGACTAGGGGGGCTTTTGCCCAGGTTCGCCTGGTGCGCCAGTTGCGGCCCTATCTGGACCGGGAGGCCTTGTGTACGGTCACTCATGCGCTCGTGACCTCTCGCCTAGACTACTGTAACGCTCTCTACATGGGACTTCCCTTGAAGACTACTCGGAGGCTCCAACTGGTACAGAATGCGGCCGCGAGAGTTGTCTTGGGAGTTTCCCGGTACTCCCATGTTACACCTTTGCTCCGTGAGCTGCATTGGTTACCAGTTGTCTTCCGGGTAAGGTTCAAGGTTTTGGTTATGATCTTTAAGTCCCTACATGGCATGGGTCCGCGATACCTCGAGGACCACCTGCTGCCGGCGTCGACTCCCCTCCGCCCTGTGCGCGCCCACAGAGAGGGCCTCCTCAGGGTGCCTCCTGTCAAGGAATGTCGACTGGTGGCCCCCAGGGGGAGGGCCTTCTCTGTGGGTGCTCCGGCGTTATGGAACCAACTGCCGGTTGAGCTCCGGATGGCATCAGACCTCCGATCCTTCCGTCGCGGGTTGAAGACCCATTTATTTGAACTAGCGGGTCTGGCCTGATGGGGGTACTTGGGTTTTTTATTGGTTTGTTTTATTATTCTGGTTTTAACTTGGGCATTAATTTAATTATCTTTTAATGTTTGTACTGTTGTTTATATTTATGCCCTGTGAACCGCCCTGAGTCCCTTGGGAGAAGGGCGGTATAAAAATCTCGATAAATCTAAATCTAAATCTATTTGCTAAAGGTAGTAAATGGTTTGCTAGTTTGCTAGAAAAAATATTTTTCTTTATTTTGAAAAGCCATACATATAATTTCAGGTCCTGATTTTTAGTTATGCAACAACATATTGGTGATGAAAGTGTATTTTCCCCTAAATTTACAGCGTACCTGTATCTCCAATGAATTTTACAAAAGCAGATACAAGACTGATGCATCACCAGGTGGTGTTCTGCACAATTTCAGGATATACTGTCCATTTAAAAACATGGGTGAATGTTTAGGTAAATGGACACTTACTTGCACAATCAGAGTTGCACTCACTCACTGCTCCTGGAGCTTCCTATACAACCCAAACATCTCCTCTGAAGGATTTCATGTACAAAGTCATAGAGATGGCCACAAGGGGAATATTCAGAGTCTGTTACAGAAACAATAAGGAAAGAAGCATTCCTTGAACCCTGGGAAAGGAGATAGTGCTAGGAAGTCTGATTACTATTACTAATATAATGATTATCATAAAGGTAAAGGTAAAGGTAAAGGTTCCCCCGCACAGGCGTGCTAGTCGTTTCCAACTCTAGGGGCCGGTGCTCATTTCCGTTTCAAAGCCAAAGAGCCAGCGCTCATCCGAGGATGTCTCCGTGGTCATGTGGCCAGCATGACTAGACGCCAAAGGCGCACGGAACGCTGTTACCTTCCCACCGTAGTGGTCCCTATTTTTCTACTTGCATTTTTATGTGCTTTCGAACTGCTAGGTTGGCAGAAGCTGGGACAAGTAGCAGGCGCTCACTCTGTTACGCGTCACTCGGGATTCGACCCGCCAAACTGCCGACCATATGATCGACAAGCTCAGCGTCCTAACCCACTGAGCCACCACATCCCTTACAGTATAACTAGTATAATGTTAATACTAATAAAGAGAAGAACTAGGGGTGACATGATAGCAACCTTCCAATATTTGGGGGGCTAATACAGAGAAGAGGAATTAACTTATTCTTCAAAACAAGGGGACAGAGCAAGACGTAATGGATGGAAGAGAGATCTAACCTAGAACTAAGAAGAAATTTCCTGACAGTGAGAACAATTAATTGGTCAAACAACTTGCCTTCAGAAGTTTTGGGTGCTCCATCACTGGAGGTTTTTAAGAAGAGATTAGATAACCATTTGGCTGAAATGGTCCAGGGTCTCCTGTTGAGCAGGGGGTTGGACTAGAAGACCTCTAAGGTCCCTTCCAACTCTATTATTCTGTTTTATGCATTCTTCCTGATTCAGTGAAGCATAAAGGGGGAAGGAAGGTAAAATAGAATTAGACCTGCAGAGATTTTGTTATTCTAGCTCCTGTCTAGTCTTTCTATAGAATCAGTTGGCTGATCTGCTCTATCTTGTAGTGCTCTCACCTCTAACAACTGATTTAGAGGTTTACCAAAAAGTACAAAGGGAAGACCAATGTCATCCTTTTCTCAAATATGCAACAATTCCCATTGCCTGTTGTTTTTCTTTAAAAAAAGAAAATAGAAGAGGTTTCAAGCTGAGATAGGATGTCAGTGATATTTAAGGCACTTCAGATTTTAATTTGGAAGAGAAACTGGTGGATTTCTCTAGAATCTCATGTGCAAATAGGTTAATGAAGTCATAGTGCTACTAGTTTACTATTCTAGCAAACACAGTCAAAATAAATATAGTGGCATGTTTAATCAAACGCTTAAAATTTTAATGTGTTTTAAAAACACAACAATGGATATTACAGTTCAATGGTAGCAAATAAAATTAGCAATAATAGTGACAACAATATTCAGTAATTACTGTTGTAAGTAAAAAAAAAGCTTTAATCACTTAAAGTCACTGCAAGCTATTACTTTCCTCAGTTTAACTCAGCCAAGACTCATATATTTAAATCTAGAATATCAAATAAATGATCTTGGCATTCTTTATGTTTGAGTAATTACTGGAACCAGAGGTTAAGAACTTCAACTATGAATCAAGTCTACCCTCAGCCATGGAAGCTCATAGGATGACTTTAGATCAGATACTCTCTCTTTTCCTAACCTGCCTCACCTAGCCAGGGGAGACTCTGCCTACACAGGGCATACAGAATCAGCCTGCTAAGAGTCCCCATTCCTTGGGATATTCATCAGGAGAGGGAGTGATAGCAGACCTTCTTTGTGAGGGTCCCCTCCTATGCTACAGTTTGACCTTGCGAGGCTAGAGCGATTTCCTTTCATTATGATCTTCTGAAAATTTGTTAGAACATAGAAAGTCTTCAGAATCTGTGATCTATGGCATGTGATCTGGTGCCATACTGTTGCTTTCGGTTGAGGTGACTAACAGAATGGATTTATTGTTATTGTATTAACTATTTATTACCTATATTTTTAACCACTTATAGGTATGGCCTTATAATTGTAAACACGTACAGCTGGTTACAATTGAAGCAGAAAGGGACATCTAAAAAAATAAAGGTAAAGGTATTCCCCCGCACATGCGTGCTAGTCGTTTCCAAATCTAGGGGCCGGTGCTCATCTCCGTTTCAAAGCCAAAGAGCCAGTGCTTGTCCGAGGACGTCTCCGTGGTCATGTGGCTGGCATGACTGGACGCCAAAGGCACACGGAACGCTGTTACCTTCCCACCGTAGTGGTCCCTATTTTTCTACTTGCATTTTTACGTGCTTTCGAACTGCTAGGTTGGCAGAAGCTAGGACGAGTAACAGGTGCTCACTCTGTTACACGGCACTTGGGATTTGACCCACCAAACTGCCGACCTTCTGATCGACAAGCTCAGCGTCCTAACCCACTGAGCCACCGCGTCCCTTCTAAAGAAATAGATAGCCACATTTGAGGAAGACTCCACAATTCCAAACTGGTGTATCCATCAACACTTTAAGTTGCATGTCACCTTTTCAAATTCTATATTATTTTATAAATAGAAAATGGAGAAGGGATCTATAAATGTTTTTTTTATAAAGAGATAATTTTTTATTAGCTTATAGATTGCCTAAGTGCTAAACTGCATTCCAGGTTCATTCACACCTAGGTGTACATTTGTTTTTGTTCTTGCAGCAGGAAGAGTAATTCTATATATACAGTTTTGTTTAATTTCTGGCATGATCATATATAGACCAGGCATGTCAAACTGCTGGCCCACGGGCCAGATGCATCACGCCAAAACCGCACCCACCCCATTGCCGGCAATGGGGAAAAAGTTTCGATACATCGCGGAATGTCACATGATGTCATGAGTTTGACATGCCTGATATAGAAAAATATATGCAAACCAGCAAACTCCAAATGAATTTACCTTGTATTTCAGTAATCTAATTACAATACTATGCTAGCACAAATCATCAATATCAGTGCCCCAGGCACTTTTAAATCAAGAAACTCACAAAGATTTGCTTTAAATTCTGGCAAGGAAAATTTCTCAAAGCCAAGGAATTACCATTTCTGGAAACATTGACCTGAATTTTATTTGCTGAGCATGGTTACTACAGACAAACTGTGAATTCTAATGCCATTTTAGGCATGAAAGCCAACTGGGTAACTTTGGGTCAGTCCCCCTGTCAGCCGAGTCCACCTCACAGGATTGTTGTTGAGGGGGAAATAGGAGGCAGGAAGGAGCATTAGGTATGTACTCTGTCTTGAGTTACTTATAAAGTAATAAAGGTAAGATAAAAATAAATTAAAAGTACACATCCAAGTGAGGACAGGCAGAAGTACAGTACTGTGACTTATATTAAACCAAAGATGGTTTAACAATTCAAATAATCAATTTCACCTTCAGTTTTAAGTGCAACACACATTTTGTTCTGGCACAAGATCTAAACAGAAATGGCAAGCTATAATGACAACAGCTCACTTTTACAACTGCTCCACCTCTAAAACACAAATAGACAATGTTGTCCAATACATCATAATTTACTGTGGATAAGCAGCATTACATTCATTACTGCATAATCATATGATTGCATTTTTTAGACTTTAAATCTAGTCTTGGTTATTGTGTTTCTTGCATATCAGTCTACCTCTTTTTTTTCTTTTTTCTTTTGTAATGCAGAGTGTTTATTTAATGGATCAAGGGGACTATCCTTCAAAGAAAATGGGATATTTTATTCACGATTAGGTCACTAATATGTCAGCAAAGTTACTTGCCTTTAAAAATGGGAAAATAAATCTTAAAGGAGACTTACATTTTGTTTAGATCTGTTAATATACAACAGAAGGAAGGGAAAAGAAAAAAGAAAAAAAATTGTTTCATCCCATGTCATAGCAAAGTGGGGGGGTTTTTTAGTTGTTTGGTTGTTTTTGTTTTGCTCCATGTAACTACAGAATGAAATCCAGGCATTAGTGTAAATGAAATATATATAGCAATAGAAATTAATGCAGTCTTGACCGGAAGAACAGAGGGATAAATTATAATGCAACCATACTTTTTCTAAGCAATCAGGCATTGTGACTAAAACTTATAATGAGCAATTTTCAGTATATGTTTTATAGCCTAGGATTACCAGATCTAGGTTGCTTAAATCTGGATGACCACTAGATGGCAGGAAAAGATAGAGAAAAGCTTAAATTTGCTGCCTTTTCTTGCATTCTGGATTTTTGCAGCCCAGCTCCAGTAGTGTTCCCTAGTAAAGGAAATGTAATCAGAAATAGGAGTAAAACATTCAGCATAATAGTTGAACAAGATGAATAGTATGACTTTAAAAAAAATGAAGCAATACTAAAACTAGATGTAAAACTACTTTACCAATTGTGATACTTGTTTATACATTTACTTTTTTCTCTTATATATGGGGATAAATGTTTTGTATATCTGAAGTAATCTAGCCTGACAGTTCTTTAGCTGGTGTTGGCCTTCATACACACTGAATTCTTCCCAAGAAGCTAGGATGTCATAGTGTATTGGCATAGTACAGGGGTAGGCAACCTTGGCTCTTTTATGACTCGTGGACTTCAACTCCCAGAAATTCTGGGAGTTGAAGTCCACGAGTCATAAAAGAGCCAAGGTTGCCTACCCCCGGCATAGTAGATGTGCAGAGATAAGCAGTGTGGCATTTTGTAATTGACAGATGGAAATTTTGTCAATGCTCGTATTTTCTGGTATGGCATTTTTGGTATGGCACCCAGTGTACAGATAACCACTGGGACCAATATAGCTGATTTATGACATAATTTTTCAGCATCAATTTTCAGATCTTCATACTTCATGATCTTCTCCAGTTCTTTCTCTTTCATCCAACTATCCCCTGGTATTGCCACATCTAGTACCCAGGCTTTCTTCTTTTCAACCACAGTTAAACCTGGAGTGTTGTGAGCCGAGGCTTTTTAAGTTTGTATTTGGAAATCCTGCAATATTTTGACCTGCATTTTTAAATACTTTTTTCAGCTTTACTGAAACTCAGATGATAATTTTTATAGATGTTCCAGTGAATCATGTTGGCAACTGTATTTATGTGGTTGTTTTTAATCTGTGTGATATTTTTGCATGAACTGAATATACAGTTTACTCTTTCTTTGCTTCTTTGAACAACTGCATTTCAAATCATTTGATGATTTTTCAGCTCTTACTTTGATTGCATTCATTCAAATAACCTGCTTTTGAGCAGCCAAAATGAAGCCTTTGGTTTCTGTTGTTGTTGTTGTTGTTGTTGTTGTTGTTGTTGTTGTTGTTGTTGTTGTTCCATTTGTAAGGTGCTGCTAGGTTCTATCTTTATTCTATATAGATTGAGTGTAGGGACAAGTTAAGGATTCTGGATCCCCCAGGCTATTAATGCTGGAGGACTTTAATGTACATGTCCTTGGAATGGGATTCAGAACTGCTCAAGATTTTGTAGTCATCACACAACCATGGGATTATCTTAGATTATCTCAGTGCAAACTCATTTAGGTCATATCTAGTGACCTAGTGTTTACCTTGGGCTGATGTTGTGTAATGTGATCCCTTCCCATAGTCAGAGCACTTTCTGGTCAAGTTGCACATGACTGCCTTTCCTGACGTTTGTAAGGATGACACACCTATTTCAAACATCTAACATACTGTTGTTCATATATCTTTGGGCCAAAGTAAGCATTTTTTTCCTTTGGTGTTTATTACAAATATTGGATTTTTAGTTTAATTTTAAACTGACCAGAGACTAGAACTGGACAGCATAAAATGTTAATTAATTAGTTAATTGTGTTAACATTTTATACTCAGTAACATCAACATTTAAAAAGAAAGTACATTTGGTTCTTGATAAAGGGCTCTGTGTCTGTCCTGTTATGCCCATGCTTACTCTCCTGCCTTTTAATAGGGTGACAGGAAAAAGTCACTTCTCATCAGTGGTGGGATTCAAATATGTGAACGACTGGTTCTCTGTGTGGATGCCGCTTCCGAAAGTCCATCCTGGGGCTGGGCAACAAAAAAATTAGCTACCAGTTCTGCCAAAGTGGTGCAAACCGGCTGAATCCCACCACTGCTTCTCATCCAAGAAGCTTCTTCAGTTCTGGAACTGAAGAACTGAAGAAGCTTCTTGGATGAGAAGATAAACATCTTCAAGGAAAAACAAAGGAAGTCCAGTTGCCTTTTTTAAAAGCATCTTTTGGGACAGGGTGACAGGAATGCCAAGGAATGTTCTCCATTGAAGTGAATGGAAAACCTTTGTAGGAAACTGCAAAACTAAAATCTCCCAAAATTACAAGGACTTCACTGACTGCCATATTTTAAACTAAAGAATGAAATTTCATGCCAGCTGCTTTCTTCCCCCTCCGCAGCAATTAACCAAATTTCAATCCAAATATTATTTAAGATTTATTATTTAACACATCAGAATCTCTCTAAGCATTATTCTGAAAACTTGAATGTTTTATTTAAGATACCTTTCCCAACAAAACCTAACCAGCTTCTGCTTTCCATTAATCACCTCCTTAGATTTATAAATGGCATTTATAGTATGCAATGTCCTCTTATAGATTAAATTAATGTTATTGTAAAGAGGTTTAATACTCAAAAGATATTTATGACTCATGTTGAGAAAGAAGCTGTACTCAGTTATGATGATTAATATAATTTCCCCAGGTTCTCATGGATGAAATTACCACCATGTGCATATTTTCAGCATAAAACAGATAACCATAATTCTTTAAAAAGGCAGCCATGATTGTGTTACTGATGCACCATTTGGAATTAGCAAATTACTTCTGGAAAGTATAAAATATTTTGCTCAATATTATTTTCTGCTTTCCATGCAGTTGAAATGTTCCCATGCAAGCAATTTATATCTTTCACTATCTGCAAGGAATCATACATTTATTTCTTCTACTTTTTTTCACCACCATCATTAAAGTAGCCAGAGACATCCAGATTTAATAAAAAATACAGATTTATATCTAAGCACAAATGTTTCAAAACAAAAAATAAAATAAAAATCAGGCAATTGTAGAAGCCCTATAGGTTTTGAAGGTCAGTGAAGGTTATGTCAGCTCACTGCTTGTTATCTACTGAAGTTTAACCATCACTTAGAATAATGCTTATAAGCATACAATCAGTACCTATCCTGTTTGAGTCATCATCATTTGTATAATTAGATTCAAACGATGTGACAATTAGTTTAACAAATACTGCTCAAAGCTGTAATTTGTCTTTCCAGATTTCTGGCTAACCTATCTGTATGATCAGATCTTAAATAAGGAGGTGGGGAAAAATAGAGAAAAATAGCACAGGAATTAATTCTGAAACCAAGTGAAATTGTTGAGAAAGCAGGGCTTGAGGAGGTAGGCATAATATTGACCACTGTGCGTGTTATACTATTGTATATGCATTTATACAGAATGAACCTGAAAATATGTTTGCTTGTTTTTATTAGTCTTGTATTCTACTCCAATACACACAGACACAGACACAGACACAGACACAGACACACACACACACACACACACACACACACAGAGAGAGAGAGAGAGAGAAACTATTAATAATTAATACTTTCAGCCTCTGTGAAAATTCAAACTTCAAAGCACAACCCAAAAAGGAAGGCTGCTGTTCCTATATGTTCCATTCTTTAAAAAAAAGTTTTAACTTGGTTTCCTGATGTTTAAGAGGATGGGAGCTATCTCAGGAGGTAGGTTATACCAAAAAAGGGGGTCAACTGTGAAGCATGGTCCTTGAAGATGATCATTTCTAAAAGAAGGGAGCTGAAGCAAGACTACATTTACCAATCACTTTGGGTGAACAGAAGCCACTGAGAGGAGGAGGTCCTGTAGATCACCAGATTATGAACCATGTAGGACTCCAACAATGACAACCAGCACCTTGGATTGCACATCCAAAAGCAAGTTGGTCTGTGCAACTCTAAAAGTTGCAGACTCTACCAATGTTACATGGGAGAACTTTTGACACTCCTATCATTGAGCAACTGGTTTTTGAATTAACTGAAGTGTCTGGGTGGTCTTGGAGGACAATTCCATGGAGATAGAGTTGCAATAATCCAATTCATTATAAGATCCTTGTATTTTGTGAAGCTTCATATAAATTCATATTGTTTAGGCTGGTTTATGTAGCTTGGAAACTTTAACTTATATGGAATGTTCACCCCTCCACCCTTGTGTTTACACCATAGGCAGGATCAAATTTAGATAGGACAGAAGGAATGAGCAATCTTCTTCACCACATATTTGATACCATATATGGTTATTCCCATGTAATAGAATACCAGTTCAATATAATCTATGGCTTTGGTCATAGAACACTATTGAAAAAAGACAAAGTAAAACTAATAAAATGCATAAAGGAATAACAACACAATCCTATTGCTAAACAATTTATACAATTTCCAAGTATAAGGCACATGACTGGCAACCTAGTTTCTCCCAAACTAAAAACGGACAGAAGACTTTACAGCAACAATCAGCTCTGCTCTGTCTTCCCAGGTAAACCAGACAGGAAACATGAGAAGATGAACTAACTCTACTTTATTGTAGGACAGGGGTCTTCAAACTTGCCCCTTTTATGACTTGTGGACTTCAACTCCCAGAATTCCTCAGCTAGGCACGCTGGCTGAGGAATTCTGGGAATTGAAGTCCACAAGTCATAAAAGGGGCAAGTTTGAAGACCCCTGTTGTAGGACAACATTAACAGAAAACTTGCAAATCCAAAGATACAAACTTCCTGCCACTACCTTTAATCACCCAATCATTAAGGTGGGTCCTTCCTGAGATTCTTTCTCTGATTATTAAGTCACTGGGGGGCTTCTCTCTCTCTTGTCTGATATTTCCCAAGGCAGCATCTCTTCCCCTCATCCCCAGAGATCACCCACATATTTCATTACACCTCCATACATCTCAGCCCAAAGATTGTAATGCATCTACTGTATTGTGCAGCTTATTGCGGTTGTCTGTAGACTGCTTTCCAACATCAGAATCCTCAATTTATGACCACTCATTCAATGACCATTCAAAGTTGCAACAGTGTTGAAAGAATGGTACTTATGATGGGTCTTCATTGACCTGACTGTTGCATCATCCCTTAGTCACATGATCATGATCTGAGCCCTTGGCAACCAGCTCATACCTACAATGGTTGCAGCATGTCACAGTCGTATGATTGCCATTTGCAGCTTTCCCTGCTCGCTTCCCACATGTAAAGTCAATGGGGAAGCTGAGAGAGAAAGGTTGCACGTTGTTTCTACTGTTTTGTTTGTTTGTGCGTTGCTGTTTTTGAAGAACCCTGCTACAGAGTATGAGATCCCAGGGACAATGTGACTTGACCTTCTCCTGGAACTGCTCAGGCAAATCCACCTACTGCTTCTTCTTTGGGGGAAAAACCTCTCTCAGGGTCTTCAGCTCAATCCTTCTCCAAAGACCACAGCTTCTCCATCAATAGCTAATCCCCTATGCTCCTCTTGGGTGTTGGGTGAACTTGCTGCCTGCTGCTAGCCAGGTCCCTCTTTGCTGTTCTTGGGCCTTCTCAAACCTCTGAGTCTTCACTTTTCTTCTCCCAGGGAAGCTACCCCTGGATCTGGAAATAGGGGAAACATGATTGCAGTAGTCCAGTATCTGGATCTTTCTTCTTCCTTTCTGACCAGGAACTAATGCAATTAACTTTTCTCCCCAACTTTTCACTCCAGCCACTCTCTTTACTTCATGTAGATACTTACCTTCTCCTCTCCTTCTCTGTCTCTTCACTTTTTAGTTGTCCTCCAGCAACTGAAGAGAGGATATCACTACAGAGTGGGTCAGGATCGAACTGCTGGCTATGGGCAGAGCTTGCCTGCAATACTGCATTCTAACCACTGCACCACCACAGCTCACTGGTAGCTCAGTGGCTAAATAATATCTAGCTATTTTTGTCTTCTATCATTCTACTTTTTATTAGCTTTTCTTGTTCGAAGCTTCAGGAAGCCCAGCTCCATCACCTTTGCATTATGTGTCCAAAATATTTAAACTGTAGCTTAATCATATTTCACATATAGTTTACCTAGTGTTGAATTATTTGGTTTTCTAGGGGTCCACAATATTCTCAGCAATTTTCTCCAGCACTGTAATTCAAAAGCACCATTTTTTTTCTTCATTTACAAGAAAAACTGTAAACTGTAGCTATAAATAAGATGACAAAGCTCACATAAATTTGGGCACGCTAAAATAGAAAACAGAGAGAGGTATCATCTTTGGAATCCATAATTTACCCATTCTTCCCTCTTTGCTTCCGACACCATTATGTAAATGCTCAGCCACACCTGCTATTGCAGCAATTTCCTAATTTCAATAGTGTAACTTCAAGCAAGCATGGTATATATTATATACCCCTCAGCTTTGCAAAATCTGGTGATACTGCATAATGTTAACTTCCACTGGGATCCTTTCTTGGGATTACAAATATGAATCTCTTTCCAAAGCAATTTTAGAAGTATTTGGGCTCATCCACATTTAAATCACTCCTGCAATAAGTGAACATTTATCAGAAAGTTTTGTACTCTCTTCCTGGCTATTGAAAACAAACAAACCGTAGTTTGCTAAGCTTTCATTAGTAATCAGAATCAGAATCAGAATAGAACTGGGAGGGATGTCAGAGGTCTTCTAGTCCAACCCCCTGCTCAAGCAAGAGACTCTATACCATTTCAGATAAGGCTGTCCAGTGTCTAAAAACCTCCAGCGATGAAGCACCTACAACCTCTGAAGGCAAAGCGGTTCCACTGATTAATTGGTCTCACTGTTAGGAAGTTTCTCCTTAATTCTAGGTTGCTTTTCTCCTTCATTAAGTTTCCATCTTTGTTTCTGGTCTTGCCTTCTGGTGCTATGGAAAGTTGACCCTTCTCCCCTCTTTTTTGTGGCAGCCTCTCAAGTATTGCAACACTGCTATCACATCACCCTAGTCTTTCTTTTGTCTACACTAGCCATACCCAGTTCTTGTGACCGTTCTTCATATGTTTTAGTCTCCAGGCCTTTAATCATCCTAGTTTCTCTTCTCTGCATTTTTCCCCAAAATCTTAACATCTTTTTTGTAATATGGTGACCAAAACTGGATGCAGTATTCCAGATGTGGTCTTACTAAGATTTTATAAAATAGTACTACTTCATGTGATGTTGTTTCTATGTCTATGTTTATGCAACCAAGGACTACGTTAGCATTTTTGGCTGCTGCCGCATATTGCTGGCTCATATTTAAATGATTGTATTGGCTCATATTTAAGTAATCTCTAGAACAGACATGTCAAACTCACAATGTCACGTGACATCGCTGTTCTGTACCAGCCTGCTACCGGCCCTGCAGCAAAAGCAGGGACAACCCCTTTTACAAGAAGGCAAGAGGCTGGAATTACACCTGCCAAATTTATTGCTACAAAAACAAACGGAACAAGACACGAACCAAGAAACAGGAGCTTTAAGAAACAGGAACTATCCAAGCGGTTGCCTTCAGCAAACCAGCCCTCCCACACATTCCCCTTAAATACAGTTCAGGGCGTGGCCTCTCTCTGCCTCCTTCCGAGGTGCCCCATTGCCTTCCTCTGTTTACTCCTGATTGACTGCCTCCTGCGTCGGGCGTCCTTGAACAGGGCCAGCTGTGGGTCATCTTCATCCACGCTGTCAGGCTCACACAGCTGGGTCTGCGTCGTGACCAGATGAGAGGGGCCTGGCTGGGGGCTCTCATCAAGCTGTCCAATCCCCTCAGCAAGCTCTTCAACACCCCCCTCCTCCTCCTCTGAGTCGTCCGACCCAACTGCCGAACCCACAGGCTGACCCTGAATCACAACAATCGCGCAACATATCGGGACAGTTTTGCCATTGCTAGCAATGGGGTGGGTGTGGCTTCCAGATGATGCGACCGGCCCATGGGCCAGCAGTTTGACACCCCTGCTCTAGAACCACTGATACTAATTGCACCAATGGCTACTAGTGATAAAGCGAGAGGAAATAGCATTTAACACCTCTTTGACACTAGGCATCCTGTGTATCTATGATTTTTTAAAAAACTTTCTCTCTTTAATTCCACCTCTTCTTCAGTAAAATTACTTGCAATCAGTGTAAAGATTGAAAATTTACAATCACTGAAAACAATGACATGTACAGAGTTTTAAATTGTGTACAATATTGATCAACCCTGGTAATTCTACAAAAAATATAGCAAACATTTTAAGATCACTCAAAATATCTCACCCAAATAGTGCAGATTACAAAGGGTGTAACTTTCTCAATTAGCTTACTTTTCCAAACCCTTAATCAAAATATTTCAACATGTACACGCCCCCTTTGTTTTTCAGACTTCTATTGTATTATTTGTGGAAATACAGTCTGTTGATTTCACAGTCCTAGGCATGTTTAGTTCCTCATAAGTAGACATTCCTGTTCATTATGGGTTTTTTTAAGTTCTCTCATTAGCTTAGAACGAAACAAAATTATCTTTTAAGTGTCATGGTTGTTTGAATTTTATGATGCAGTTCTCAATCCCCAAAACGTACCATAAATGTATATAAAATATATATTTAGGATGAAATACATTCATAAACATATACTTCAAGGAAAAATATTATTTACTATAGTTCTATCCTGATTTGCCTACAGCTGAACGCCACTGAACTCAGTGGATCTTATTTCTGAGCAGATCTTTATTTATCATCTATCTATCTGATTTATAAAGCTATATTGTAAGCTGTGTGGCTTACAATAATAAAAAAAAATAGTATAAAAACAAAAGAGAAAAGCACCCAGTCAGTATAAGTGAAAGCAAAACATTTTCAAAGAAAAAAACCCAAGAAAGTCCAGTTGCCTTTTGGCAAAGCACCTTAGGGACATCATCTTGTAAAATTATCATGCAAATAATAATCTTTCAGAAGCAAGAAAAAAATTCACTCCAGGTTTATTTTAAAAGAATCAAGTGATGCCATAAACAGAGAGGGTAGGTTAACAGAAAATTTCACATTGACATTGACACGGTTGAGAACTTTTCCAGAACATTCAGATATTAAAGACTGACTGTTCTAGATGATTATAAGGCATGGGAAACATGGAATTAAATTCTCTGGACATAGGCATGGCTATACAGTATCTAGATATAGATATAGATGATGTAGATAAAGATGATATAGGTATCCTTTTGCTTCTTTGTCCAAGCAAAGTCCTATCAGTTCCCAAGTTCTGAGGAGATGAAACACTTTTTTGTTTTATGCCAAGAGCAGAGTTTTTGTATACTTACCGTAATATAATATGAGGGAAGGAAAATAAAACTGGTGGAGCGGCTAATAGTGGGGAATAATGCCAATATGCAGTAAGATATGCTTCCAGAAATTAGTTGCGATGTTGGGGAGCATAGGTTCTTCTCTGAGACAACAAAATTCAAAGCAGAGCTTCAGTGTCAATGTTTGTGTTTGTGCATGTTTGTGTGTGTGTGCATATGAAATTTATTTGCCCTTTCTTTTGCTCAAGTTTCTTCAAACATACAATAACACACACAAACATATACACAAAAAAATATCTATTGTGCAGATGGTTGGTTAGCTGGCTACAACATGTCTGGAAAAATTGACTTCATGTCATTAATTTAACTATGGATCTTACTAGATCGTATTTGGCTGTTCCAAATATACTTTTTTTTTTAATTTGGAAGGAAAAGAATTTTAGAATAAAATAAAGGAGCAAATCCAAAAAGGAAACTAATTGAGGTACAGTTGAAATATAATGTATATAAAATAGAAAACTACAAAAGTGGCTTTTCATATCATTTTGACCTATTCTGTGGGATCAAAATCTTCATTTCAGTGAAACACTGTATGTGTGTGTGTATGTGTCCCTTTGTCTAGCTTCATTGTTTGGGATTATTAACTGTACAGAGGGTCAGATATCTATATTTTACCTTTCTGTCAAATATTTACATGTCATCCTAAAGACCTCACCAAGGAGTTGTTGTGATTGCTTGCCAAGAAGTATCAAGGCTCAACATAATTGTTAGTGTTTGAAGGTTTTCCTGTTTATTTCTGCAAATATTCGTTATAAACACTGTCATTTCTGTGTAAACTCTACAGCATATATTATTTTCAAAGACGATAGTCCAGTAAAGCCTTAGCATCACTGAAGACTATATTTTCAGCCAGGTTTTTATGGTTAGTAATGCCATGTGTGAAAAATCAAGCAACTGCCTTACCATGAAGCATCTTAACTAACTAATTAAGAACTAACTATAAAAAAGTAGCCTGGTAGAGGCCTAGTATGAAGACACACTAAACAAAACAAATACAAACCATGAAAACTTTTTTTCTTAACTTCAGAAGAAATTAAGCAAGGGAAAGAAAGAATGAAATATATATCATATAAATACCAAACATGTACAGTATCATAAAATGTAAGCCTCCATTCTGGGGACAAGATTTTGAGCGATGTTCAAAAAAAATTTCATTAAAGCATCCATTTGTTTTGTCATCTGAGAACTATTTAGTCACATTACTTTCCCTATGGATTTTTTTTCCAGATGCCAATTGACACAGTCAGAAAATTCATTCCAACTCAAGATAAATCCCTAATTCCTCTGCCAGGAATTTCTCTTCCTAAAGACAATTATTGGTCTAGAGGGGGCTCTTCCTTCCTTCTAGAAATGTAGCTCCTTCTAAGAAATCCATGTAAAATTAAATACTTCATTAAAGTGACAATCTGCTGAGCCCTCCTCCAGTGTCTTGGTTGCTGTAAAACTAACCTAATGGGCACTGTAAACTTTTGGGACACAAGGATAGATGAATCATTCAGACGGATAATTTAGAGGGAGGGCTAAAATCATGTCTCATTAAAATCAGTGGGGATTTTGCTATCAGCTGCAATAAAAAGAGTCTAGCACACACAGAGAGATTGAAATGCCTCTTGCCAAGGCATTTACTTGTTGGATGAAAACTGCCTTGCTGCCACTTGATTCTTCTCACCCAAAACTTTTTGTTGGTTCTGGGGTTTGCCTCCATTTCTCCTGCTTGAGCAGGGGTTTGGACTAGAAGACCTCCAAGGTTTCTTCCAGCTTCTATTCTATTCTATTCTATTCTATTCTATTCTATTCTATTCTATTCTATTCTATTCTATTCTATTCTATTCTATTCTATTCTATTCTATTCTATTCTATTCTATTCTATTCTGCTCTGCTCTACTCTACTCTACTCTACTCTACTCTACTCTACTCTACTCTACTCTACTCTGTTCTATTCTATTCTATTCTATTCTATTCTATTCTATTCTATTCTATTCTATTCTATTCTATTCTATTCTATTCTATTCTACTCTACTCTACTCTACTCTACTCTACTCTACTCTTGTTGTTGTTGTTAGCTGCGAAGTCGTGTCCGACCCATCGCGACCCTATGGACAACATTCCTCCAGGCCTTCCTGTCCTCTACCATCTTCTGGAGTCCATTTAAGCTCACGCCTACTGCTTCAGTGACTCCATCCAGCCACCTCATTCTCTGTTGTCCCCTTCTTCTATTGCCCTCGATCTTTCCCAGCATTAGGCTCTTCTCCAGTGAGTCCTTCCTTCTCATTAGGTGGCCAAAGTACTTGAGTTTTAGCTTCAGGATCTGGCCTTCTAAAGAGCAGTCAGGATTGATCTCCTCTAGGACTGACCGGTTTGATCGCCTTGCGGTCCAAGGGACTCGCAGGAGTCTTCTCCAGCACCACAGTTCAAAGGCCTCAATTCTTTGGCGCTCAGCCTTTCTTATGGTCCAACTTTCACTGCCATACGTTGCAACTGGGAAGACCATAGCCTTGACTATACGCACTTTTGTTGACAGGGTGATGTCTCTGCTTTTTAGTGTGCTGTCTAGATTTGCCATGGCTTTCCTCCCCAGGAGCAAGCGTCTTTTAATTTCTTGGCTGCAGTCCCCATCTGCAGTGATCTTGGAGCCCAGGAAAATAAAATCTGTCACTACCTCCATTTCTTCCCCATCTATTTGCCAGGAATTGAGAGGGCCGGATGCCATCATCTTGGTTTTCTTAATGTTAAGTTTCAACCCAAGTTTTGCACTCTCCTTCTTCACCTGCAACAAGAGGCTCTTTAGTTCTTCTTCACTTTCTGCCATTAGAGTGGTATCATCTGCGTATCTTAGGTTGTTGATATTTCTTCCGGCAATCTTAATTCCAACTTTTGATTCATCTAGCCCTGCCTTTCTCATGATGTGCTCTGCATATAAGTTAAATAGGCAGGGCGACAGTATACAGCCTTGCCGGACTCCTTTCCCAATTTTGAACCAATCAGTGGTTCCGTGTCCAGTTCTCACTGTTGCTTCTTGACCCGCATATAGGTTTCTCAAGAGACAAATAAGATGGTCTGGTACTCCCATCTCTTTAAGAACTTGCCACAATTTGTTATGATCCACACAATCAAAGGCTTTAGCATAGTCAATGAAGCAGAAGTAGATGTTTTTCTGGAACTCCCTAGCTTTCTCCATGATCCAGCATATGTTGGCAAAGATACTGGAGTGGTTTGCCATTTCCTTCTCCAGTGGATCACGTTTTGTCAGAACTCTCTGCTATGACCTGTCCGTCTTGGGTGGCCCTGCATGGCATAGCTCATAGCTTCATTGAATTACGCAAGCCCCTTCGCCACAACAAGGCAGTAATCCATGAAGGGGCTACTCTACTCTACTCTGTTCTATTCTATTCTATTCTGTTCTGTTCTGTTCTGTTCTGTTCTGTTCTGTTCTGTTCTATTCTATTCTATTCTATTCTATTCTATTCTATTCTACTCTACTCTACTCTACTCTACTCTACTCTACTCTACTCTGTTCTGTTCTATTCTATTCTATTCTATTCTATTCTATTCTATTCTATTCTATTCTATTCTATTCTATTCTATTCTATTCTATTCTATTCTAAAGAGTGGCACTGATGCTATCTAGGCTGGCATTTAGCTTCTCTGCTTTTTTTGAAAAGTGTCAATTATTGTTGTGAGGACATTTTCACCAACAGAATTCTTTATTTATTTAATCATGCTTGAGAACCAAAAACTTAACATATGTGAACGATAGAACATAGAGTAATAGAGTTGGAAGGTATCTCAGAGGTCTTCATCCAACCTCCTGCTCAAGCAGGAGACCCTATACCATTTCAGAGAAATGGTTGTCCAGTCTCTTTTTGAAAGCCTCCAGTGATGGAAAACCCACTTCTGAAAGCAAGCTGTTCCATTGGTTGAATGCTCTCACAGTTAGGAAATTCTCCTTAGTCATATTTTCACTAGCTCCCTACATGAAGGTTTCAAGTGGTGGCTCTATATACATGCATTCTGACATATGTATATAGAGCCACCACTTGAAACATTCATGTAGGGAGCTAGTGAAAATATGGCAGCATACTTGTTAATACTCAAGCATGGTTGGATTGACTAGCACTGATGGAGTTACCTACTTTGGGTAATGAAAGGTCTACAAGAAAACAACCAAGCTCAGAGAGCACCAAGGATCCACCAATCAAGCACTGTATTAACAAACCTAGTGAGGCCACACTTGGAATACTGCAATCAATTTTGGTCACCATACTACAAAAAAGATGTTGAGACCCTGTAAAAAGTTCAGAGAAGAGCAACTAAAATAATCAAAGGCCTGGAGACTAAAACATATGAAGAATGGCTGCAGGACTTGGGTTTGGCTAGTTTAAAGAAAAGAAGAAACGGGGTGACGTGATAGCAGTATTCCAGTATTTGAGGGGCTGCCACATAGTAAAGAAAGCATCAAACTATTCTCCAAAGCACCAGAGGGCAAGACAAGAAATAATGGTGGGAAACTGACCAAAGAGAGAAGCAACCTGGAATTAAGGAGAAACTTCCTAACAGTTCTGACATTAAAAAGTATTATTATTATTATTATTATTAATTATTATTATTATTATTATTATTATTATTATTATTATTATTATTATTATTATTATTATACATCAACATCAACAACCTAAGATATGCAGATGATACCACTCTAATGGCAGAAAGTGAAGAAGAACTAAAGAGCCTCTTGTTGCGGGTGAAGAAGGAGAGTGCAAAACTTGGGTTGAAACTAAACATTAAGAAAACCAAGATCATGGCATCTGGCCCTTTCAATTCCTGGCAAATAGATGGGGAAGAAATGGAGGTAGTGACAGATTTTATTTTCCTGGACTCCAAGATCACTGCAGATGGGGACTGTAGCCAAGAAATTAAAAGACGCTTGCTCCTTGGGAGGAAAGCCATGGCAAATCTAGACAGCACACTAAAAAGCAGAGACATCACCCTGTCAACAAAAGTGCATATAGTCAAGGCTATGGTCTTCCCAGTTGCAATGTATGGCAGTGAAAGCTGGACCATAAGAAAGGCTGAGCGCCAAAGAATTGAAACCTTTGAACTATGGTGCTGGAGAAGACTCCTGCGAGTTCCTTGGACTGCAAGGCGATCAAACCGGTCAGTCCTAGAGGAGATCAACCCTGACTGCTCTTTAGAAGGCCAGATCCTGCAGCTAAAACTCAAATACTTTGGCCACCTAATGAGAAGGAAGGACTCACTGGAGAAGAGCCTAATGCTGGGGAAGGTTGAGGGCAATAGAAGAAGGGGACGACAGAGAATGAGGTGGCTGGATGGAGTCACTGAAGCAGTAGGCGTGAGCCTAGATGGACTCCAGAAGATGGTAGAGGACAGGAAAGCCTGGAGGAACATTGTCCATAGGGTCGCGATGGGTCGGACACGACTTCGCAACTAACAACAACAACAACAATTATTATTATTATTATTATTATTATTATTATTATTATTGTTGTTGTTGTTGTTGTTGTTGTTGTTGTTGTTGTTGTTGTTGTTATTGTTGTTATTGCTGTTGTTGTTGTATCAAAATTAAATTTTAATTTAATTTTAAATAAATATACCACTTTGGGAAAAAACAGGTGTTTTGATACTGGCATCCAAAAACATCTATTTCCATTTTTTGCCTCCCTTTGCTTTCCTCTCCCACCCTCACCCCCCACCCCACCCCCCATGAATAGGAGGAAGAGAACAGAGTGAGAGAATTGAGTGAGAAAGATTTGTTTGCTGAGAGTTCTCTGTTCCCACTGAGCATCCACTCCATGAGAATAGCAAGCCAACAATATAAAATCTGCCTTCTCTCCACACAGCAAGAAGGTAATGGTAGCAAAAGTGGGGGAGGGAATCTCCTTGGGTGTCAATCCTCTGGTGCCATGGAGTGATCACTTTATAACTTTGCAGAACATCTATAGGTCTTCTGCTGCCAGCCACTGGCACCAAATGAGGCATTCCTTGTCCTTCTCTTCTCCTTCCATTTCCAGCATACACAGAATTGCTACTCTGTTTTGAGTCCAAGGCCGAGTAAGGGTGTCAGTAAGTGAAGTCAGTCCTTTATAGCTAGTATAGTTTTCTGTGCTCTCCTGCCCTAGATAGCAGGCTGGCTGTGCAGAAGAGTGCTAACTAGGAATAAGGTCCAAAGAATTTTGGCAGAAAGAATACTGCTTGAGTCATTGTCATTTGGTACCTCGCTAAGGGGAGTGGAAGTGTTATTTTATTTGTTTCGATTTCTCAATAGTAAATCTGTACTGATTTATAATTCTGACAGGTTTTTCCTTTATTGGATTAAGCAGGGATGTGTGGGAGGGTTGTTTCTGAAGAAGCCTCACCTCGGTGGAAACAGGCAGTGTTATATTCTGCTTAAAGAGAAAATGTAAAGGAGTTAGCAAGACTGTAGCAAAACCCAGTTCCCCAATTCAGAATCAGCCTCTTCCCAAAGACAAAGGTTATGTATACATGCCATTTAACTACTAGCTGAGGAGATTTTTTTCTTTCTTTCTTTCTTTCTTTCTGCTGCACAAAGACAAAAAGTTTTGTTGCTGCTTGAAGGAATGGTTGAGCTGTCCTCAGCAAGCATTCCTATGACATTTTATTTATGACATTTATATTCCATCTTTCCTACAGGATACCAAGGCAAATAACACTTTTCTTCTTCCTGCCCATTCATATATTTTTTTTACTTTTTTTAAATTATTCTGAAAGGTAGGTTAGACTGAGAATTGATGCCTGGCCTATAGATGGTTTTTGAACTTCATAGTCAAATGGAGATCTGAGACTCAGAGTCCCAGTCCTATTTCTGCATCTAAGGAACATATCTGCTTTAACCTTGGAAAATAATGCCTAAGCTGATGGAAAAAAAAAAACCATGGGTCAAATCAGTCAGTACGGTACTAATTTGGCTGACAGGCATAACAGTCTGCAAAAGGTGTGAAGAATTTGCCAGTCCTTGTGGAATCCTACTGGCTCTTTTCTTCCTATTGTTTACCAGCTATAACAGGAATATTCATAGCTGAAAATCTTGAACAAAATGTCATGGCTATTTTGTTTTCCTCACATAGGTATTAAGTGGCTTGTTATTCCAAATAATTGGGGGAAAATGTCTACCTTTTCCCTATTTGGAGGGCCTCATCCAGCGTTTATTTTCCCTCAAAATATTTCCAAAACCTTATAAGGAGAAATCCTGTCAAACTATAACAAAATCAGAGACAATTTAACAATGATAAAATCTTGATTATACAGATGGGAACTGTATACTGGGTCCTCTGCAATGAACAGGTAGAGGCTGAGGTGGGATTCAGCTGGTTTGCACCAGTTTGGCAGAACCAGTAGCTAATTCTTTGTTGCCCAGGCCCAGAACGGTCTTCTGGAAGCAGCATCCACACAGAAAACTGGTTGTTCACATATTCCAGGCATATCAAACTCATGACATATCATGACTTTTCCCCCATTGCCAGCATGGGGTGGGCGTGGTTTCACCGTGACGCATCTGGCCTGTGGGATGGCAGCTTGACATGCCTGACATATTTGGATCCCTCCACTGGGTAGAGGGCATCCAAAATAGCTTTCCCCAAATAATTATCATAAGTGACTTCCTGCAGGATGTCCTTTTTTAAATCAAAAATGGTACAGAATATTCAAAATTTCACTTTGTGCATCATGGCCTACTTTCTTCTTTTCATACAGTTCCCTCATAATTAAATTGCATATGTCTCCTGCCATCCCACAACACCAATACCGAGAACTGGTTACTGGTAGCTTAATTATTTTAAAGAAAAAAGCAAACACCAGCTACAATCGGCACCTTTCGGAGCATGGTTGACATTTTAAAAAGCAAGGAAAACAAAGTACAAAAGCAAGAAACATACATCGATGGTCTGTCTTTTTTTTTTTGCTAGACATGATATTATTATTATCTAGGCACATCAGGAGGAAGTAAAGTGACCTTGCTGACCACAGGCTTACAAACGCCTTGGGAACAGCAAAGGAAAACGGTGAATCAAAAGGTAGCTTTGTGGTGCATCCCTCTCCACCTCAGGCCATCTTATTGACAGGCATGACAATGGTCCCCGGATACACCATTATCTATGACCAGCAAGCAGACATCAAATGCTGTAGAGCTCTTTCTGTCAGAATAGAAAATGCTCCTGAAAATATACAGGGCTTGTTACATTTTGTTCATCCAGAGTTTGTCAAAAGGCAGGGTCAGACTGAGCTTGCACTGCCCTGGAGGGGGATTAAAAAGAAAGGAAGGGAAGGGAAGGCAAAGGAAGACATGGATGCGCTTGATTTTACTCTGCTTGTTTAGCCTGCAATGGTGACTTTGACTCTATGGGTGATCAAACTATTTTGGAAATGAAAGAGGTCCGGGTATGTGGAAGTACATGCACACATACACACACTCGCAAGCACGCACAAGAATATATTCAGAAGGATTATACTTTTAAAGCAAGCAGGATGTGTAATTCCATATTTAGATGTTTTCTGGCGAAACAAAACAAAACAAAAATCCCAAAAGATAGAATGATTTCCACTACATGGAGGACTTGCTGCTACAAAGCACTCTATATTCTAGCAAATGGAAAGTACATGAATTTAAACATTTGTTCTCTTTGAGCATTTCTGGTGTTTATGGTTAATTGTGGGAGAAGGGGGCAATTAGCCATAAGATAAATAGCAACAATGAAAGAGTTTGTGTTTTTATGATTTTTTAGCATTTTACTTATACACTGTCCAGAATCCCACTGTGAGGGAGATGGGAGGTTTGTAAATTTGATCAATAAATTAATTAATATCCAGACATAATTTTTAAAAAATCACATTGCAAACTTCTCCAAATCAGTCCCAAAAGAAATGTTGGTTAAATGAAACCTATATCAGGAGATTCAGGTGAATGAAAAATATTTTACTATATGCCATATGCTTTGTTGCACACCACCCAGAGTCACTAAATTAAGTAAATAGCAATAGCACTTAGACTTATATACCACTTCACAGTGCTTTACAGTCCTCTCTAAGCAGTTTACAGAGTCAGCCTATTGCCCCCAACAATCTGAGCCCTCATTTTACCGACCTCGGAAGGATGGAAGGCTGTGTTAACCTTGAGCCAGTCAGAATCGAATTCCTGGCAGTGGGCAGAGTTTGCCTGCAGTACTGCATGCTAATCACTGCACCACCAGAGCTCATAGTAATAAATAATGAATAAATTAAATTTAAGATTTAAGATTTAAAGATTCAGAAGAAAAATTCTATATCCCTTCTCATCCTTATCTTCCTCAATCTTGGGTCCTCTAAATTGATAATATTTAGAAATATTATATATATTTCACTATTCATTTTTAAGAGGGATATTATAAGGGATGCTTTCTATATGTGATTCTTGAGTATTATTATATCTTACCATGATAACACACAACTACATACCCAAATGTTGACAGTTGCTGGTTTCTTGCAACTCTTTATATGTTTAGTCCTATATAGTGAAGATCTAGAATTGCTCTCCATTAATTTGATGGAGATTTACAGATTTCAGATACTATCAGGCTTACCTAGATCTGATATTTAGAACCAGTTGGATCTGATTTTTGTTTAAATATAATATCAGAATGGGACCTTTTATTATCAGGTTGTCTGTTCACCTTATATTACTGTGCAAATGATTAACAGAGCTTAAGTTTATCCAGCTATGGTTAACCTAAAATACTTATAGCTTTAAGTTATTTGGTGGATGACAGAAGGACTTTTGTTTCACTGTAGGAGATCAAGGCATTTGTTTCTAGGCTTTATCTCATTAACCAAGTATCTAAAGAAAAGCAGATTAGTAAAAACCACTGATTTGCCTGACTCTTATGGTATTTCAGTGGCACGGAAATGCAGCTTCACCATCTTTTTAGGCATTGGTCTCAAACTGTATTTTTTTAAAAAAAAAAATATTGCTCAGTCCTTAGATAATTCTGGAGACAACCAGGAAGAAATGTTTCTCTATTTCTATCATATACAGAAATATTTTAGATGTATGTATTCAGAATAGCCCTCCTGGGATAGATGATAGATAGATAGATAGATAGATAGATAGATAGATAGATAGATAGATAGATAGATAGATAGATAGATAGATAGATAGATAGATAAGTAGGTAGGTAGGTAGGTGGGTGGGTGGGCGGGCAGGCAGGCAGGCAGGCATACTGTAAAGGATTGTTATCAAACAAATCCAACATTATAACTTGGGAAAGAATCAGATTTATCTTTGAAAAGCATTATAATAGATCTAGATCATGATAGGTGGACACTGCATGCAGAGGTTTATCTAAAGGTTTTCAAAAAACTTTAAAAGGTGGACTTTGTTGCACTTTTAAGGGGTTGGAATTTAAGTTAAGGAAGCATTTAAGTTATGCCTTCATTAATCCCCAAAAGGGCAAGACATAGGAGTAACATAAAGATGAAAAAAATCATCCACCAGAAGAAACTGATCTGTTGGAGATCATTTCAAATTCTGCAATCACATGACAGAACTGTTAACATTTTCTTTGTCATGAATCACATTTTCTACATGTAACATCAAGAAAGAGATATTTAGATGTGCATTTATATATATATATATATATTTAAGTATTAGGATATACAAAATTGTCAGGAGGTCCGTTCAGCCTGAAACGGACTTCACCCTATTATTATCTATCAGCATAATCTTTCCTTAAGATCTCAGAAAGAGAAATATGCAGATGGGACATTATGTCAAGTCCAAGAAATGCAACACAAGAGGATAGATATGAAGTCATATGACACCTGGTAAACAAGGTGTAAACATGCCCTTGTTTACCAGGTGTAATACAACTTCATAATCTATCCTCTTGTGTTGTGTTTCTTGGGCTTGACATAATATTACATCTGTACCTTTGTCTCCCTCTCCCTCCCCCTCTCCCTCTCTCTCTCAGCTTACAGGAAGAATATATACTAGTATCACTCACTCTCTAATATAGGGGTGTCAAACTCAATTTCACTGAGGGCCGCATCAGCATTGCGGTTGCCCTCAAGGGGCCAGGTGGGTATGGCCAGGGTGGGCGTGGCCTACTGGGTGGGCATGGCTAGAGTGCATATGGCCTACTGGGTGGGCATGGCCAGCTCTACATTGTTCGCATCAAGGGTGCCTATGGGGGCCTGGGCAGGAGTGGGACAGATTTGAGGGTCTCTGGCAGGAGGAGGGTCTCTGGGCCAGGGCCAAGGCAGTGGGGGCCGTTCCTTCACTGTTTCCAGGATGGCTTTGCGGGCCACATGAAACCACTTCGTGGGCGGGATCCGGCCCCCGGGCCTTGTGTTTGACATGTCTGCTCTAATAGATTCCCTCTAATATATTCCCATAGGGACGCGGTGGCTCAGTGGGTTAGGACGCTGAGCTTGTCGATCAGAAGGTCGGCAGTTTGGCGAGTTGAATCCCGAGTGCCGTGTAACAGAGTGAGTGCCTGTTACTCGTCCCAGCTTCTGCCAACCTAGCAGTTCGAAAGCACGTAAAAATGCAAGTAGAAAAATAGGGACCACTGTGGTGGGAAGGTAACAGCGTTCCGTGCGCCTTTGGTGTCTAGTCATGCGGGCCACATGACCACAGAGATGTCCTCGGACAAGCGCTGGCTCTTCGGGTTTGAAATGGAGATGAGCACTGGCCCCTAGAGTCGGAAACAACGAGCACGCATGTGCGGGGGAACCTTTACCTTTAATATATTCCCTCCTGCAATACCTTTCAGACCAGAAGGGCTTCTCCAGAGCTATTCTCCAAATCACCTGAAGGCGCAACAAGAAGCAATGGATGGAAACTAATCAAGGAAAGAACTAACCTAGAACTAAGGAAAGATTTCCTGACAGTTAGAACAATTAATCAGTGGAACGACTTACCTCCAGAAACTGTAGGCGCTCTAACACTGGAGGCTTTTAAGAAGAGATTGGACACCATTGCCTGGAATGATATAGGGTTTTGAACTTGAGTAGGTGATTGGATTAAAAGACCTTCAATGATCTCTGAGTTCAATTCTTTATAGAAGTTTTAAATCCCATAGAATGAGATCTGGTTATATATGTCTGACTCAATATGGACAAACCTGATTATATATTGTCTTCAGATGGTCAATATGCTTTTTATCAAGATATTATCTACATATCAGGGAACAAGGGGATAAGGTTCCAGAGTATTGCTGCTTTCACTGTGTTTGCCACCTTTTAGATTTTAAGGATTAGGCAATTGTTCTATACAGATCTGAATATATGAAAGCAGCTCTAGAAGATTCACTAAAAAGAGGTGGTTTATTATACATATGATTCTGAGGGGAAACCACATTATTTTCCTATTACAACAACAATAAAGGTAGCCTTTATTTGGCAGCTAACCCATTTAGCAAACGTTTACACTTACAACTGTGATGCCAAATAATTTTATAATCAGTCCTTGCATTTAAGACCTTTACAGGTCTGTAAAACAAAGGGAAACTGAACTAAGATCATAAGCACTGTCACAGTTTCACTTGACAACTGCTTTGCTTTGTGGCAGTCCCAATCATGGTCAGTAAAAGAGGAACACCTGTACTCACAAGGTATGTTACAGAAAACCTCTTTATTTATATGGACTTGTAATCCCTTAATTTGGGATAGAATTGGGACAACTGAATGGAGCTGAGCATTTACTGGTTGGATGCCCTTCCTGACGCCTACATGGAGTTTACAACAGATATATTGTCTTTGCACCCTGACAGAGAAACATCTTCTGCTGACTATGATTGAATTCTAAACCTTCCAGGTAGGAGGAGAGCGTCTTCACCACTGGGCCACCATACTTGGTCATTTATATTGATTTTTCTTAGCCAATTCATTCTTTACTTTGTCCAAATCAAAGTCTCTGCAATCTTTAATCATTTTACTTTGTTCGCTTTCTTTATAGTCTAGATGCAGAGGGGAGCCAACTATAGAATGCTATTTTGTTGTGTTGTCTTATTTATGTAATGATATAATTCTGAGTTGTTCCCTTTGGGGCGACTGTGGGAAAGTTCTCTTCACTCTCATTATGTTAGGACTGAAAGTTACTGGAGTCAGAGTTCATTTATACTTGGGAATGTTGGCCAGACAATGGCCTCAGGGTTACAAAGTGTATTATGGCAGAACAGAAACACAATTTTTATGGCTTCTCTTCTCTAATTCATTTAATTAGATACTTTCCTCATTCTTTTGTGTTTGTCCTTTCACATTTTGGAAGTTACCCTCCATAAAATAATCTCAATTTCCCCAAAGAAATTGAAGAACATTTCTTGAAGGCGTATATTGTTTTCCTTCACTGCGTCATTTCCAGCTTCCCGTGAGATGTTTTGTCATTTGGAAATATCCTTCCGATGATTTATAAAGACTATATTTTTGCTAACAAGTTACATATAATCATCATCTGCAAAGATATGACCATAGTTGTTCTTAGAAAGCTAGAGACCCTCCACAAGAATAAGAGATAGAACATAATATAAAATTGGCTGATACTTAAGCTGAATTACATGCTTTCCTTTCTTTCTATATTCATTGTTCACAAGCAGTAGCTACAAATGGTTAATTTGAGACCAGATCGGCACTTTTAGGGTTTCGAAATAATGTAAGCTATTTACACAATTTTGGAGAAATAGTTGGCAATTATACCTAATACCAAGACTTCAAGGTTATGTATCACTATAAGAATGTTTTAAGTGCAGTTTAATACAGTAATATGGACATTTATATTAAACTTAACCCACTCTATTAACAGGTTTAAAACTGGTCTTTTCATTTTTAAAACCTGAAATTAGAGAGACGCTATATATCCAATGAGATTTTTCTTTGTGGTTAAATAACTGCTAACCACCACAATATCTTTTGCTTGCAAACTATTAAAGCTTTCTGAATTATAGTCCAAATCTAATACTGTTGAAGGTTTGACAGATGACTAATGTTAAGGTATACACTTAGCACCATTTTAAATAATATAAAGGGGCAGACCCTTCCTTAATGGGCAACAATACTGCTAGGCATGTAAGAATTATAAGAATAATTCTTATAAATGTTAGTCTTTGTAGCCAGCTCCAAAATAATTTAAATAACTGAATAAGCCAAAAAAGTTTTTAAAAGGTTCTAAAGTTTTAAAAATGTATCAACAGGATTCCAGATCGTTTAGCCTTTGCCATCTACTACTATTTACTATTGGAGTTGGGCAGATTGCATGCAACTATATTTATACACAGGATAAGCCCAATAATAAAATTAACAATATAACATCAATCAACATTATACCCCCTCCAATTCTATTAAGACACCAATTCCTAGAAGTCTAAGTTAAGCTCTTTTTGGGAGATGAAGCCCAACACATTTAGAGAGCATCTGATTAGGGAAGGCTTAGGTTGTAGGTATCTGAGGTGAAGCAGTTGTCTGTCTCCAATGTTCCTATAGAAAAATATATTTTATTAACGACTCTGTGCTTCACCACCTTCACCTACTATTACAAAGATTTAAAACTTTAGAGCAGATACGGAGTACTCAGCAGCCGATGGCTATTGTAAAGACAACTAATCAAGTTCTCCTATTAGCTAACTTTTATTTCAGCAAGGACAATGCCTTGACTATTATAAACGTACCACAAAAATGTTCATGGAACATAATTTTTTTTAAAAAAGTCTTGTGCTGTATATCTTAATAAAATATTATGTACCCAGTATGACTGAGACAGATTGTGATTATCTATCTGTGAGGAAACAGGCTGCTTTTGAAAATTATTTGGAGTCTTCAACTATTGTACCTGTCAGATTCCTTTAATTAAAAATGTATTGATGCATAACTAAATTGAACACTGTTTAAACCAGACATATTTTAGTTCAACCATTATAATAAGCATGTACTCCACTAAAGGAAAGCCATCAGGTTACAACGGAAAGACATGCTGGGGTGGGGGAAACTCATTTTTTATCAGGTCAACTATATGAAGTGTGATAGACCCAATCAAAACAAGTCAATATGGCTTCCATAGCTGCAAAAGTACGTCTTAATTGATTCTGAATTCTCCTTAGTGATTTTTGAAACTGATCTATGATGGTATGTGAGAAAATTAAGCACATAGTATATAATCAACTAATCAATTTACAAATTTAGCTCACCAAATATCTTTAGCTGTCTAAACCACAGACTCAGCAAAAAAAAAGCCAATTGGGGCTCTCTAGTAATCAGGTGTACATTTGCATTAAAAAGTTTAATCATTCTTTAAGTTGTCAGATTTGTGAACAAACAAGAAAGTGAATTTAGTTAAATGCCAGTTGAAAAGAATTAGTCTTTAACATGGATTTTATCTATGTTCTATAGGCTCCACATATATTAGGAAATGTTGGATTAGAGCAACTAATCTCCTTACATCACAACAAAAAAAACATACTGTTCCTAAAATATGGAATACAAGTAGTCCATGACTTACGATCATTCTTTTGGTGACAGTTCAAAGTTATAAAAAAAAACTGAAAACAGTGACTTTTGACCATTTTTCACACTTACGAACATTGCAGCATCCCCATGGTCATGTGATCAAAATTCAGATGATGGTCAACTGGTTCATATTTATGATGGTTGGTGTGTCCTAGAGTCATATAATCACATTTTTCAACCTTCTGACAAGCAAAGGCAATGGGGAAGCCAGATTCACTTAACAGCTGTGCTACTAACATAACAACTGCAGTGATTCACTTAACAGCTGTGGGAAGAAAGGTTGTAAACTGGGGCAAAATTCATGGAACAACTGTCTTGCCTAGCAACAGAGATTTTAGGCTCACGTGTTGAAGGAAAATCTTATCGTCATTTAATAGGATGACCAGGTTTTCTAATTTAAAATTTAAAATTTTAAAAATAATGATACAATGAAAAAAATACATTTCAGAGTAGCCCCAAGATATTTTAGTAATATCGAGTACTTAGTTGGAGATTATACATGTGTGCATATACACACACCAGCATATAATTAACCCATCAATGTATTTATCTGTGGAACAGTGACGTTTTTGACACCTGGAATGTAGCGAAATCTGTTATATCTATAGCTATTTTGCTATCTTTTGTTTCATTTTTTAAAATCAATACAAAAACATCTTTCAAGGTAATATATTTGTTCACTCATCCTTTGAGAGATGATGCCTTGACTAGAAGTGAAGCCACAGCTATCTAAGTTTCAAGATTAAAATGAATATAAAAATTACATTGAAAATATTTCAGTATTCAGGGAAACACATAGATATTAGATATTATACCTTGCATATGTACATACACAAAGAATACTACCTTTTGTATATTCCATTAGGTAACCTTTAATGCATTAAGCCATTTCTGATGTGCAGAATGGATGTGCAAATAGCCTAAGGATAAATGATTCATTTTTAGTGTTAAATTTAACACATACTGTAATCCAGAAAGCCATTAAAAGATACATTAGTTTTAAAAATTAGGCTTGAAAACTATCTCTTTCATTGTGTCACTTACAATAACTCATTATGTCCAGAGCTTACTGTAAGGCACTGCTCACTAAACAAGTTCATATTAACTATCACTGAACCCAAGACAAATAATGGGAAATTACTTTTTTGTTTTACAATGTGTATTTAATCTTAAAGGGAGAATTATCATATGCACAAAAACGGTATTTTAGGGTTAAGGCACTTAAATATATTAGGCTTTTAAAATGGACAATGACAAAGTGCTCATGATACTGTACATGAGCTATTACAATACTCAGATATACACATTAGCGTGATTATGGAGATTAACATTTTGCTATTAATAAACTTTAAATATTTCTGACTTGTCCTATGTCATTAAATGTTGCAAATGGTAAAATGTAGGGTACTGGTAGAATCTGCTGGGTTTTGCAAGATTGAGAATACTGATTGAGATGCAAGATAGAGGATAAATAAACTCTTTTCATTTGTACTACTCTTACTAGTATGCAGATCAGAACTTAACTTGCCTTTTGCATTCTACACTTTTCTAAGCTTTGCAATACAATGTTTGTTCAAAACCTCTTTACAGAAATGTATGTGTTAGGGAAATGTATACACTACTATCATTTCTTAGATTGCATACTAAAATGTTATTTATTTATAAAATTTATATAGATACTCGGCTCATCTAGCTATTCTAGGTGACCTACGATAAAAATATAAAAATCCAAAAATACTATATATAAACAAGAGGGAAGGAGAGAATGTACTCTTCAAAGAACTTCAAGGCATTGTTTCCCTTAAAGAATCTTTGAGAATCATAGCATCGGCACGAACATAGGTGAAGCCAAAATCTGAATTCCCCTCCCCTTAGCACATAGTATGAAGCACAATTCCTTCTTCTAATTAACCGTCATAAATCACATTCTCCAATTAGTTTGAAATGCAGGCTTTCCCTCCAGTTCTCCAACCCGCCATTTCTTATCATCTCTTATTTCAAAACCCTGGGTTCATACACTATTACAATATTGTTATGACTAACAACTAACTCCCATCTCATTCCTCCTCCTCCCCACCCACAGTATCATCTAATTCTAACTCTAATTCTAAGAGTAGAGCATAAGAAAGAGAAGGGTGAGGGGTGACATGATAGCAGTGTTCCAATATCTCAGGGGCTGCCACAAAGAAGAGGGAGTCAAGCTATTCTCCAAAGCACCTGAAAGCAGGACAAGAAGCAACGGATGGAAACTAGTCAAGGAGAGAAGCAACCTAGAACTAAGGAGAAACTTCCTGACAGTTAGAACAATTAACCAGTGGAACAACCTGCCTCCAGAAGTGGTGAATACTCCAACACTGGAAGTTTTTAAGAAAAGACTGGCAAGCCATTTGTCTGAAATGGTATAGGGTTTCCTGCCTGAGCAGGGGGTTGGACTAGATGACCTCCAAGGTCCCTTCCAACTACTACTTCTTCTTCTTCTTATTATTATTATTATTATTATTATTATTATTATTATTATTATTATTATTATTATTATTATTATTATTATTATTATTATTAATTATTATTATTACTACTATTATTATTATTATCTCCATAAGTTGTCAAAGCAAGAAAATCCAATGTTAGCAGCATTGACAGTTTTTCTCTAATGTTTTTATTTATTTCTTATTTACTCTATGTTTAGTAGTGGGGTTTTTTTGTGTTATACAACTGTTACCATATAAAGACCTGTTTTCCTTTGTATTTCATTATTCTAACAATAACTATCATATATACATATACATACACTTACACACACACATAAACACACATATACAACACAAAAAGAAACCACTACTAAACACACACACATACACACACACACACACACACACACACACACACACACACAGAGAGAGAGAGAGAGAGTACATTTATATATTAATCACTGTCCATTTTGAATACATAGTGGAAAGAGGAAATTTGAGAGTTCATCATTCATTCATTCATTCATTCATTCTTGTGTCTGCAGTATGTGCAACTGAGGCCCTTAAATAAAACCTCACAATCATAATGTTAGGCTCAGTTAACACTCTAAGAGTTTAAGGAAAGAACAGGATTGCAAGGTTTTCTGGAAGGCTAACAGGGTTGGATCATATAGATGTGTGTGTGTATGGAGGGGATGATGGGGGAGATGCTGTTCCATAGTGCAGGTGATGCAGCAGAGAAGGCAACCTTCGTAGGCACAATATGCAACATGACATTGTTTTATAGGGGGGACCTAGATCATGCCTTACCTGCTAGATCTGGTTGTACAGACAAAGACCATAGGCAAAGGCTGTCACATAATTAAACTGGCCTGTCCCATGAAAGGCATTGTAAAAGATCACTAGCACCTTAGCTTTCAATGAAAAGCTCGCAAAGCATGCTGTTAAATGTGAACATTTAATAAGTCCAAAACTGCTCCTGCTCTTGCATTCTAGACCAGTTGAAGCCATATTCTTCATGGCTACTTTACAGAATCAAGCTAAAAGGTGACCTTATAAGGCATGAATGACCAGAACCAGAACCTCCCATTCCAGGAAAGAGCACAATTGACACACAAAATGGATTTGTGCAAAGACCCAACAACTCAAGGGCTACACTTCTCCCCCACTAACACCACTGACCAAAAGGAAGAACAATTTTGAAACAGTGACCCCCTATTTCCATTCCTGGAACTGGTCCAGAATGATTGATGCCATTGAAAGACCTAAGAGATCAAGGGCTAGGACAAATGCGTTATCCATGTCCCAAGACCACCATATGGGCAATAAAATTTTAGATGAGGCACCCTTTATTACAGGACAACTTTAAGCAACAACAGCTGGAGGCTGAGGACATTGAAACTCCAAAAACCAAGCATTAAGGCTGAGGACAATGGCTGGAACATAGCATTAGTAGCAGACACCAATGCTATCTTCGCCAAGAGTGGCTCTGCCTTTATCCTGCTGTAATTCCCTCTGACCAGGATGACTGTGTTGATATGGCTTGTCCTTTTTGCCCCTTTCCAAGAATATCATCTCCTGAATGCTTCCATTCTTTCCATTCTCTAAGTTGAGGGACCCAACAGTAGTACATTTCTCTTAATAACCAGCTTTATATGGGATTGAAATGTGCTTTGTGCAGATTCAGCATGGGAAATCTGACTGTGTAAAGCAGGGGTGTCTAACTCGCAATGTCATGTGATGTGATGTGTCACAATGTATTGCAACTTTTTTTTCCCATTACCGGCAATGGGGTGGGCGTGGTTTCACCATGACGCATCCAGCCCGTGGGCCGGCAGTTTGACACCCCTGATGTAAAGGAATGTGTAAATGACCTTGGGGAAAGAGTGGAAGAGATGTTGCCTAGGAAACAAGAAAACAAGAGAAGCAGGCATCACCAGGGACTTAACAGTCAGAGAAAGAAACTTAGGAAGGACCCACCCTAATGGGTCAAGCAGTTAAAAATAGTGGTGGGAAGTTTGTGCCTTCAGACTTGCAAGAGTCTTTTCATGCCCCCTTACAATAATTACAGCGTTCCGTGCGCCTTTGGCGTCTAGTCATGCCGGCCACATGACCACAGAGACGTCCTCGGACAAGCGCTGGCTCTTCAGCTTTGAAACGGAGATGAGCTCCGGCCCCTAGAATTGGAAACGACTAGCACGCATGTGCGGGGGAACCTTTACCTTTACCTTACAATAATTAAAACTAGTTCATCTAATCCTGTTTCCCATCTGGTTTTCCTTGGAGTGCTGAAAGACTGGCTGGTCTTTTCATAACCCCCTTATTCATGTACAATCTTACCATTCTTTGTCCCCATACCACTCCAAGACAGGTGGCCAGCTAGGAGAAAAATGTATTCTCCATCTCAACAGGCAAGGCAGAAACCAGGAGCACACTCGTGTCATCCCTGTCTCCCACCTGGGTAGGAGCAGCAGTCTCCCCCATCCCTACATGCAGAAGCCTTCCACCAAAACCAGAAGATTGAAAGTCTGGCCCAATTTTTTCCCCACAGGACCACCATGCTACAGCAGCACAGAGTCCCTGGAAATTGGGTGACATATAAATTTAATATGTCACAACGGCATAGCCCGAAAGACAGATCCAGAGCAGGTGACATACCACCAGGTACCCTCTTCCTCAGCTCAAAGAGTCCTAGCTCCACAGCTATTCCATTACCTCCTCCCCTGCTAAGCTAAAAGTCCAACAGGGCCAATGTTCAATGAGTATTTATCTAGGATTTCCATATATAATTGTGGCTATTCCAAAATATCATTTATGATAATAAATGCAATCTTTCAAATTAAAATTTAACAATAATGAAAATGCCAAAATTCATGATTGAGTTCATGCAGAATAGAAAAAGACCTAAGTTACAATGGTTCCTCTTTCCTAATAAATACCATGTATCTTTGAGAAGGCACGAAATCGAACATTCAATTGTTGTTGTTCAGTCACTAAGTCAACTCTTCATGGCCCTATGGACCACAGCATGCCAGACCCCCCTGCCCTTCACTGTCTCCCGGAATTTGCCCAAATTCATGTTCATTGCATCGATCACACTGTCTAACCAGAACACTCAGTATTAGGCTTCATTCCAACTTCACCATATTTTCAGTGCTGATAAAAGCAGTTTACGTCTATACAAGCCTATTCCTATAACAATTGATAAAAAAGAGGCAAAATAAATAATATGAGGGGGTATCACAGAAAAATGTCTATCAGGTTCTATGTTGGTTTGAAGAAAAATAATTTCAATCGTTTTTAAAATAATTGAAAGGGACGGGACAAAGAGGATTCCTCATCCAGATCTAGATATTTAGTACAGTAGATACCTGTGGGAATCTTCTCTGCTGCTTGTGTCTCAATCTTGATTTTGTTTAGGCATTTTCCTTTGGAGGAACAGTGATAGATTCTTTTTTTCTTTTTTACAAAAATCTGATTTGCTGCTGCTTCTTATGTGAAATCTATCACTTTTATTAAAGTCCTTCCTAAACTCTCACTTTTTTGCCTTCTGTCTTTCTTTCACCCAAACGGGTTTACTAGCTAGTCAGCCCATAGGTTTCTCAGCCTTGCTTTAAATGAGGTAAAGTAGAACATTTGAAGAAAAAAAATAATCAAACATTTTAGCTGTACAACTTTGAAAAGATAAAGATTTGGCCATCCCTGCTCTTTTCACCCCAGTCCAACAAGAATAAATAAGTAAAATGAAGGAACTGCAGGCACTTTGATTCTGTCTCGTTATTCTATTTATTTAATTTCAAATTCAAATTGAACCTTGCCTCAAAGTTCAAATCTTGATTTTCAAATAGAACTTGGTTATCCTGCGGATTCCTACCATATTCACATAATCAATTGTGCACTTTGTCCATTACAATTACTAGCCAAACACTGATGATCACATTTAGCAGAATAAGCTAGCAAACAGAATTTCACTATAAGAAAATGGATAGCATTCTCTGAATCTCTGGGCAATAGAGACAGCAACAGGCTCTTTAAGTTACTGTAGGCATTTACTGCAAGTCATTTCTCAGTTACTAATATCTTTTCATATTAAGAATTCTTTCTTGTCATTATTATTTACAGCAATGGTGACCCTCTTTTTATATAGAAAAGGTAATTGAGTAGACAGTAGTTACTCTGCAACTCCAGAATAGGAGAATATAGTCCTTTTTAATATGCTGCTAGTCTGAAGTTATGTATAATGTTATCTACACTTCATCTGCATTTCAAATCAGATGCAAAATTACTCTGAAACTACACTGCACAAACTATCTTAATGGTAAGATTGCCAAAGCTGTATGTAGATTTAAACTAAATCTTCCTAAAAATATATTAAATTTTGCTATTGTTTATTTAGTTTCCGAACAAAGCTAAAGCAAAACTTTTTGTTTTGCTATTACACTGTGCAAGGTTGTTTCACAGTTTCAAAAGACACATTCTGTTGCCTCTTACTGTATAAGGTTGGCCAAGGTTGCTACAACTTTGTCATCAAGGAAGAACTGGAAACCTTTAGTGCCCCCTGCAGACCAATCAGGTTCTTTATGCACCAGTCCCCCAATAATTTTCACTTTCTAATGAACTTGGACCTTCTCCAGGTTTGATTTGGTGATGAGCCAGAGGAACTTGATTTGATGCCACATTTGGCTTGGGAGCAAAATCTCTTTTCATTTAGCCGAATGCCAAATTTCATTTGGTGCCAAGCTTGATTTGTTATCACAGACATTGTTGTCTTGTCACACTGATTGACTCTATCTCTTTGCCATTCTGATTATTTACATTTTCTCCCCTTTTCCAGTGATCACCTCATCTCATTCATCTTCTGCTTCATCAACTCCACCTGCCTCTTTCCACCGCAATTCTTCCTTTCCTGTCCTTACAATTAATGCACTTTTTAAATATGGTATCCCACAGGAAAACTTCCTTGTTTTCACCTATGGGATAGGAAAGACTTGTCAAGCATCTTTCCTCCTGATATATATCTCAGGAATAGCAACTCTCACACCTATTTTTTTTTTTTTTGAAGATGTGGTCTTCTTAGTTGCTCAGGATTCCATGAACCTAGCATAGTCCTAGCTTATCCCAAAGCTTTTTAAAATGTTACTGTTATCTTGTAAAACAAGTACTGAATCTTATAATAGATAAGTTTCAGTGAATAGTACATCCTTTCACTTTGATCTGCAGCAGGAATTGAATTTCCGGTATGAAAATGGCTATGCTCCTCATATACCAAGACTATATTTCTGCATCAAAAGATGGGAGTATCCTTCCATTCCATTCTTTTCATGCCTGATTTCCCTCTGGTGATGAGTAAACATCTGAAGTTTTGTTACATTCTCTGGTTCCATACACTCCACAGTAAATCTTTATCTTTTTGGTTCCTAGAATAGAACTAGCAAAGAGCACTGGTTAGTAGCATGACTTTACGATAACATACCTCAACACCTAGAGCACTGTGATTAGAGAGCTCTATTGAATCATTTGCTAAACTTAGAAGCTGGAGTTATAAAACTGAACTCTTCCTTCTTGATTCCATTTCTCCATTTCCTAGAACTTTTTTCCCCCTATGAATAGCCTTGAGGAAAATTGTCATATTCTAACAGATGTATGGACAACGTCTCTTTTGTTTGTCTGAACTCCATGTCATTAACAAAGGGCTTAAATTCCAATAGAGTCTACTCATAGTAGGCCCAATTTGGAAGGCATTTTCCAAATCTATTGAGGAAGTCTGATTAACTTCAAGCTTTAGGATTCTGTCAGGTTTGACACACATTTCTGTTAAAATCTCATTCAATTATTTAATAGAGCATGAGTGAAAGGGAGAATGAAATATCAGAAGATGTGATGTTTAAATGACCATGTTATTAGAAAAAAAAATATTCGGATCAAAAAAAGCAGAAGTAGATATTTATGGAAACTCTTTATAATGGTAATTCAATAAAACAATAAGAAGTCAGCACTTCCCTACATATAAAAAAATATAATGTCATAATCATGTTGCCAGAATACAATATTTGCTTAGTAGGATATATCCTGAGACTTAAAAAATAAATAAGAGTATTTTGATGGTTTGATCTGGTTTAGAGAATTATTACAAAATGATAAAGAAAAGAATGCTATTATAATTACTTATGTTTGAGTATCAGATTCAAAATTACAGTTTGATAATAGCCTACAAGTCCTGCCTCATGGACATTTTATTATTCTGTCTATTGCATAACCATCAGTCTTGTACATTATAGTGTTGAGCATTTTACTGGAAAGTATACAAAGTAGAATTAATCTTTGGGATAATTTAGGTGAAGCCTGTGCCAGTTCTGAATTGGAACTAAAAGTATAGAAAGGGAGTCATGTTTTTATTTTTTTATTTTTTCATATCTATCATCCCATTGGTTTGATAACATTAATAACTTCCTGCCTTTTCTCTGGGAGCAAAAGGCGATATAAATCAGACTTTCCACTAAAAATATTGTGCACATGCATAGATTAAGTGTTAGGAATTAATAGTTAATTCTTCTTTTATTAATTAGATTTATAAGCTCCCCCTTTTCCATGTATAATATTCCATTTGAACTTATTTGAACTTATTTTCTATGTATTCCTATAGTTCCTTTAGCATATGCAATACAATGGTGCACTAGACTAAATTGGTACCCCCCATTTGATTCAGGAGCTACAACTAAATGTCATTTGGAAAATTAAATCTATTTCATTTCCAGTGTGCCTCATTGGAAATTGGTATAAATTTATTTCAACATTGTATTATTTTTCAAGTGTTCAAGTGGATGGGAATAGGAATTCCTTAGGAAACAGCAACACATGGAAAAATACAGACAAATATACAAAAGGACTATTCTGCTAAGGAGAGAGAGGGGGGGGGGTTAAACAATTTTGGTTTGCAGTTTTCTTTCCTTGTTCACAGCTATGATTGTTGTGACAATGTTTTGGAAATCTCATATATCTAAGGTGTCACAAGATACACAGCCTAAAAAAGCTTCAGGTAGATTGGTACAGAAGTTGAAAGATTTGATCAGTGAAAATGTTTCTATGTTCTGTTTGGACTCCACCAAAGAAACTGAAAGTCCATTAAATTTCTTAGGTGGAAAAAAAATAAGAAAATACCCAGGATTAATTTGCTCCAAATTCCAAACATGCCACCAAATCTTCTTATTTTTCTGTTTCTAACAAAACAACTCAACAAACTCAACTTCTTCATTAAGAAGAAGACATCTGAGTAGTAGCACACTTTTGCAAAATATTATTTCAGCAGCCCTCCTCTGAAACACTGTAAATAAGAATCCCATCAAAATCATTAACTGTGGTGAAAAATGACAGCTATCAGTCACAGAACTGTACTGTTTCTTTCCCTAATAGTTCTGGCATCCTTATATGGAGATTTTCAGAACAAATGATCAAGTTTTTCAGACCAGCTCTCTCTCCATGTCTCTCCACATTCCAAATGCTTCATAAAGCTTTGCAATTTGGTTGGCTTCAGAACATCCCTCAAATATTTCAAAGCAACCCAATTTAGTTCATGATTAGGAATTAGGCTTAATCCAGTGCATCCCTTTTATATTCATTACCATTACTACGTTATTGTTTTTTTCTTTTTTCTTTAAAAAAAAAGCAGATGAAGGATTTTAGATAATTCAAAATAGCATGCAAAGGAGTATTTGCAAGGGGAAATGGACCAAAATGAAAATTATTCATAGATTACAGCACTTTCTTTGTTTTTTCTTAAATGATCAACTTCCCAGTTATTTATTTATTTATTTGTTTGTTTGTTTGTTTGTTCATGTCAGTATTCCTGCCAAATATATTTTAGTTGTCCAGGAGCTAGGAATGCAAAGTCTTCTGGATCATATTATTCACTATGACTGCTCCAGCAAAACGAAGTGAAAAGGCTATTAAAATTTTTTAAAAGGAGCATTTTAGTCTTCTTGATGCTGAACAGGCAAAATATGGAGCTTTAATAGATCTTGCAATAGTGCTGTGATTTATCAACAGAAAATATTAAGAGAAAACAGCCAAATTAGTAAAGAATTTCTCCACCAGGTCCCATGCATGATTTTGCCTTGCGGAATTCTCCAAAGAAAGTATGACTTAGGTGAACCCACATTGTCATGCATGCACACCAAGGATCAGTCCTTTTAGAGGCAAAGGATAAATACAAGTTCATATGGTAGTAAATGTGAAGTGCCTTTGACTCTTAAGTTACATGTCGCTTTTTCACTCAAGGCTATACTAATGAATGAAAAAGGCTTAACAACAAAAAAATCATGATCCAGCCAAAGTTAAGTGTTTTTTCAAAGCCTCGGTGATTTCAAACAGAGAGATTAAAGGATATATAAATGATTAGATCTCTCTCCTCTAAAAATATTTTAACATTGGCTGGTTTGAGCTTCAAACAAAAAGCATACTTAAATACACAAAATATAACATTCAACATATTATATCATGGACAAATCCCTTGTGTGTCTAACCACCCTTGGTGAAATAAAGTATTCTGTTCTGTTTTATTCTGTTCTATTCTACTTTACTCTCTACTCTACTCTGCTCTGCTCTGCTCTGCTCTGCTCTATGTCTTTGTACATGGAATTATGCTCCAAAGGATTATGGATGAAACTTGGAGCTACAGCAGCAGACATATGTTCCAAACAACAACAAAAAAAGGTCAATTCTTGGTTGCTGCAAGGATATGTGCCATCTCTACCTACATTTGCTCCTGATTGATGGAAAAATAAAATTAGTGGTCTTTTTTAAAGCAAACATTAAGAAAGCTCCCCCTTTCTTCTATTTTCCTAAGACATGACTGAGCATCTTGTAGCCCTAACCACACATGCAGCCTCAGAGATAAAAAAGGGGGGGGGACTTTGATAATCTAGTATTTCATTTGATACTTCATCTAATGTATAAAAAGCTTCTAAATACTGTGTGTGGATTATTAACAAGAGAAAGTTAATCCATTTTCATTTAATGCATAGCTTTCAATTGATCCAGAACTCTCTAAATTGATAACAAGTGTTACCCAGGTGAAATGAGGTGTCATTTTATGAAGAAGGAAAGCACAGGTTGTGTGATCTGTCTCCTAGTCCACAAATCCTTCTGTGCCATCAAATTCTGCTTCATCATGAATTTAGTACTTGCATAGTGTATCCATCAAATCCAGTGCATCACGTTCGATACATGAGGGATAGCTGTGTGAGGGAACGTTGTATGTCATAGACTGAATCACATCACACAGAGCTTATCATAGCTGCATCGTTTTTTATCAGCCATACCTTGGAGGCAAAGGTGATTTTTATTAACATATGTTCTTTCCGACTTGACCATTGAGGAAGGGGGAAGGAGAAATGGCTGTGATTTACGTGGCTGAGGAAATGTCTCGGAGCACCTCAGCCAGTCTGGTGCTCCCACAGTGACAGATGAGCAAATGCCCATGGGTGTTGACAGCATGGTATTTATGGTATTTCCTTCTGAGACAATTAACTAACATATGCCAAGACCACGGGGATTATCTTTGAGCTACGCAGTATGTAACTTTATCTGAAGAGAAATATAATATTTTATAAGCCTGACAAACCATAAGAAAGATTAAATTGATTCAGTCATTTTAATAATGTGGTCGAGCATTATTATTTTTTTCCTTTGAATTTTCAAGATTTTTGCTTTAGTCTGGATAAAACCCATTATGTTAGAATATATCAGCTTCTTCCTGAACTGTTTCATTCTACAACATACTGAGCATCTTAATCTATTGGAAGTTTCCAAGGGCTTGTTGAGAATTTTGAACAGCCACGTAGTTTGTTTAAATCCATTGGCTCCCATCATCGGAGGCTGTTTTAGATTGGCAGCTTTGACTACAACTTAGAAATTTTATTAAGGATATGCTCCAAACTCAGATACATCTTTTTTTTGCATTGTACAGCTATTTATGACAGGTGCTAAATCAGGATTAATAATGTCAGTTGCAACTGTTCCAAAGAGATTTGCTCGGAAATCACGTTTTCCTTCTGTTCATTGATAATAAGCCTCATAACCATATAATATAATAAAATAAACAGTTCTGAAGAACCCTTCTCCTCGCTATAGAGATGGAGTGGCAATAAATGAGCATGTAATAAAAAAATATAATGCAATGACCAAAGTAAGGCCCTGATTCAGCTGAATCTCTCAAGACAACAGAACTCTTGAAACTGGCATTATTTCAAAAGGACATTTTGTTGAGAGTTAGTGAAAGCAAGAGAAGGCAGGCAGAATCTGAAGTTCCCATGTGAAATCATTAGGCTAAACCCTATTGTTCAATCCCCTCCCAACTGCCCAGTCCATAGGAGCCAATCCACAGGTGCGAAGATGTTGTGAGAACTCTGGATGGAAACTGTGATAAGATGTTCCCAGGGGTCTCTTCCTTGCTGAGGCAGATAACCTCAGCCACTTCCCTCCCCACTAACATTCCCCAGAAAGTACATCCAAGCAAAGAGGAACAGAGTAAACAAAGCAAAGCTAAACACATCACAGGATAGCTCCATAGGTCCTCCCTCCCATCAGGATGGCAGCATCCTGACAGGGATCTATTGGGACCTGACAATAATGCATTTTTAATAAGGAATAGAATAGAATAGAATAGAATAGAATAGAATAGAATAGAATAGAATAGAATAGAATAGAATAGAATAGAATAGAATAGAATAGAATAGAATAGAATAGAATAGAATAGAATAGAATAGAATAGAATAGAATAGAATAGAATAGAACAGAGCTGGAATGGAATGGAATGGAACGGAACGGAACAGAATGGAATGGAAAGGAATGGAATGGGATGGAACGGGATGGAGCTGGAAGGGACCTTGGAGGTCTTCTAATCTGTTGTGATTCAGGGTCAGCCTGTGGGTTCAGCAGTTGGGTCGGATGACTCAGATGAGGGGGAGGAGGGGGGTGTTGAAGAACTTGCTGATGATGGCTTTGAGGCTCCGCAGAGCCCCCAGCCAGGCCCCTCCCACCTGGTGGAGACCCAGCTGTGTGAGCCTGACAGCGTGGATGAAGATGACCCACAGCTGGCCCTGTTCAAGGACGCCCAACGCAGGAGGCAGTCAAGTAGGAGTAAACAGAGGAAGGCAATGGGACTTCTCGGAAGGAGGGAGAGAGAAGCCACGCCCTGAACTCTTTATAAAGGACTTGTGTGGGGAGGGCTGGTTTGCTGAAAGCAACCGCTCAGATAGTGTTTCAAAGCTCCGGTATCTTGGTTCGTGTCTTGTTTGTTTTTGTAATAAATTTGGCAGACGTATTCCAGCCTCTTGCCGTCTGTAAAGGGGTTGCCTTTTCTGCAAGGCCGGTAGCAGGCTGGTACAGAACATAATCCAGCCCCCAGCTCAAGCAGGAGAACCTATACCATTTCAGACAAGAGACTGTCTACTCTCTTCTTAAAACCTCCCGTGATGGAGCGCCCACGATTTCTGAAGGTAAGCTGTTCCACTAGTTAATTGTCCTCACTGTTAGGAACTTTCTCCTTAATGTCAGGTTGCTTCTCTCTTTGATCAGTTTCCAACCACTGTTTCTTGTCCTGCCCTCTGGTGCCTTGGAGAATAATTTGACCCCCTCTTCTTTGTGGCACCCCTCAAATACTGGAATACTGCTATTATGTCACTCCCTATTTCTTATTTTCTTTAGACTAGCCAAATCCAAATTCTGCAGCCATTCTTCATATGTTTTAGACTCAGGGTTGGAGTCAGGTTGACTAAATGGAGCTTGAGCATTTACCAGTCAGATGCCCTTCCTGATCCCTACGTGTTGTTCACAGCAGACTCATTGTAGCCAGAGAGAGAAATATCTGCCGCTATCTAGGATCGAACTCACAACCTCCTGATTGTGAGGTGAGAGCTCCACCTCTAGGCCACTACACTGCTCAGACATATGTATTACCTATGGCATTGAAAATACTACACTAAAGTAGAGTCACATAATATCCCTTAATATCCAGGAACTCATTAACTGTACTGTACTACTGTACTACAATTTCACTTGGAACATCATAGTTTCATGATGTCTGTTTCTTGTTTGTGCTCATCAGAAAATAATTCCACTATAGGTTCAGCTAAAATTAATGTTTCTGAAATGCTTGTAAAAGAAATATTGTAGGAAGAAAAGGGGAAGAAATTTCTAAGTGCAGGATATTTCTAACTAGCATCTTCAGTAAAATAATCATTCACCTTAGAGAACAAAGCACAAATGTTCTATGAATTGTCTGAAGAGGCGCCTGAACACTCTGAATTATCATTGCTATATAACATAAGATAACGATGGGAAGCTCTAGAGAGGACATTAGGTGAAATTATGGATGAACTCTTTGGCAACTAATAGATCCTTAATGGCTTTCCAAAACAGCCTATAATCTCCTATGATGTTATCTCTAGAGAGTCTTCTTGATATATTATGTAATAATTATAGCTCTACACTATAGACAAAGTATTGAAGCACACTGGCTGCTTTACTAGAAAATTTGGGAGAAATCATATGAGAAATTTAAACTACCCCCCTCCCTCTCTTGTTATTCTATCTATGGGTTTCTTAAATGGGAAGGGAAGAGAATGGAAGGGGGCAGGGGGAAGGAGGGAGGGGAAGGGGAGAAGGAAGGAGAGGAGAGGAGAGGAGAGGAGAGGAGAGGAGAGGAGAGGAGAGGAGAGGAGAGGAGAGGAGAGGAGAGATTAGGCCAAACAGGTTTTCAACAGCCCCATTTGTTACATCTCTCCATATCTTTCTATCTTTACAAACCATGTTTGCTTCCACTATGTTCATGCACCACTTCATTGTTTTGTTTGTTTTTGTTCTTTAACTAACTCTTGCTTCTATATAGCAAAGTGGCCAGAACCATATTCTTGTACACAGCTACCTCAATGGATATTGTATTATTTCCATATCACAATACATGGGTTAATGAGAAGGAACCCAAGCCCAACAGAACATTTACTCTCTGAAACAAATAGTAACTTTTGCAAAAGGAAAAATAAATAATTGTTTTTCTCAATATTACGCTGCTTTACAGACTCCTATAGATAAGATGCATTTTACATCACTTCAAAACCTTGTTCTCTCTCCCATTCAGGGCTACGTATTTAATCACCCGTGACCATTTACTTCCCCGTGAGCAAAGAAGAGAGCATAGCCTATAAGAGCTTAAATTTTTCAGTATTACTGAACCACAAATAAGAAAAGCGTATCATATTCATTTATGTGCAAAAGAACAATAACAAAATACAACAACAATAAACAAGGTATGTACCAGAACAATTCAAGAAGCCTTTAATTTCTGATGCTGTGATACTGGGGGAAAGTGCACACATAAGCATACACACACACACACACACACACACACACACACACACACACACACCTTATGCACATACAGAGACACATTACTGTGATTAGCAATCATGTTAGGCTTTAAAATAAAAGTGTAGAGAGTGTTGAAATTTACAAGACATAGCATAGTGATATCAATATGCATTTTACCATTCAGGTTTCTATTTTTTTTTTCCTATCTCCTAAGAGAGGAAAAAAAACACCTAATAGCTATCAAAAAATACCCATTATAGGCTAGTCTGTAATTTGTTGAAGTAATGCATTTTTTTCTGAAGGTATAATGGATGCTCCATGGAACAATTATTTTAGAAAGACAACTTCATCCCAGCTTGTCTCATGCCAGCAGAACTATTTAAGAGCCAAAGATGCATAATTCACTATAGAAGAACTGTCAGATCAGAGAATACCTTTAAATTATCAAAACTTCATAGTGCTAGTCAGATATAATTATAATGGAAATGTACCAGGGCAAACATTATTCAAGAAATGATTTCCTACGGAAAAATATTATGTCAAAGTGACGATTGATTCCAAAGGGACATAGATTATCCAGTTTTATACCTGAATATTTCCTGTATATATGGAACACGTGGTAACAAAGCAGCAAGTACAGAAGCATTAATAAAATCCTTGAAGAGCTTGTCATAAGCTCCCGGGATAGATAAAACAGTGTAGTAATGTACATATTACTTCTGTTATACAACAGGACAAGACAGCTTTCCATCAGCCTTTCAATTATATGATAAAACCAAATGTTTGAGCTTCAGAGGAGAACATGGAGAAAAAACATATTTTTACATCCCTGTCTGAGATTGTTTTACATCGACAGTACATTCTCTTGACAAAAGTCCATGCCTTTCAGAAAAAACAAAAAACAAAAAACCTTACTACTTTTTGATAGCAACTGCTCTAAAAAAAGTGTACCACGGAATTTTACAGGATTCATTAATGTGCTTAACACTTCTCAGAGTTAACATGCAGCTAAAGAGACTGATTCTATTATCAAAGATGGTTGGTGCTATGTATTCATTATGACTTTTAGAATTGTATAAAAATGCTGTACGTTTATTGTTCAGTGTATCAGGCTGGGTACATTGTGTACCAGGTTGGTATTTAGACCATCACCATTGTCACAGTAGAATTCAGATTTGGAAATTAAAATACTGTAAACCTTAACATTTGTAAGCACAACTCTCAAAATTCCCCAGACATCTTTAAGAAGAGCTCTTAAAAAACACTGAGATAGATCAATAGTCTCAGTGTAAAACAATTTTCTATATTTCTGTTGGATATAAAAATTGTTATATATTACAACACATGTGTCTCTGTGTGTGTGTGCACACGCATTTGTGTTATACATCAATACAATATTATATATATATATATATATATATATATATATATATATATATATATATATATATATATATATATATATATATATATATATATATATAATATAGCACATATTACATTTATTAATATGTACTATAAGTATGCTATGGGAATAATATACCAAACACAAGTATATTTCACTTCAACTACAGGTGGTCTTTGACTTACAACCATTTGAAGTTACAACAGCATAAAAAAGTGATGCTTGTGATCTTTCCAGTTCATTGCATTAGAAAAAGTCTTCTCCAGCTTAGATGCTGAATGCATTGTCTATCATTTTCACATTGCCTCTTTCCTCACCCATTGTCCCTTTCCTAAAACCTCCTACACCATTAGCAAACTGATGAAAACTAGAATATCTTGATAAGAAATCATCAGTGGCTGTGTTCGGTATCTGCTACAGGATGTAGCATTGCATAACATAATACAAATTAAGTTGCTAAATTGGTTTCATATCATCTGATTTCCTGGCAGACCTTAGAGTGTTAAGTGTTTACTAAACAGAAAATTGGAATGCACGGTGCATACAAAACAACAATTTATTAACACATTGACAGTAGTAGCACAGCTTACTAATCATGGCTCACCTATGATTTTCAGGATTAAATCAAATTCTTTTCTGGTGATTCTGGGGATACAAAAAAGCTGGTTTGCTAGGCAAATTGTGCTATCATTATGTTACCTTTATTTCCCCCTCCCCCTTCTTCATTTAACGCTCCAAGATAATTGCTCAAAATGGAGTTTTAAAATTAAGGCTATAAATACAAATTTGGGTTTTGCAGGACATCACATTACGGACTTTTAATGAGTCAACAAAAATGTAAGTTTCTGCTTTCTAGAACACCACATGTAGGCAATTTTCTAATAATGAATAATAAATATATTTTAATAGCTGTTCTGTTTCCCGTGCCACATATGTGATTTAAAGGCAGCATGGGGGCCTTTCCATCAGCCCACCAGTTGCTCTGGGTGGGGGGTGGGGGGTGTAGAGAGGTCCTCATGATGAGCTACTGGTTAAGAATGCTCCAGATGTAAATGACTTGTTTTCCCTGAATAAGCAATTTCTTTATCCAATATGGTCTTTTTCTAAAGATGAACTGGTTGCAATTAGTGATTTTTGCATTATCTACTATATTTTCAGTTGTGCAATTACAATTACCAGTGCTGTGACTAAAGCATTGCTTTGCAAAGGGTTTTACCCTTTAGAGCATAGAGTCTACAATTGAGGATGGAAGGAGAAAGTAGCAGTCTATTTCTGCCTTTTGAACTCAACGCTGGTGGTATCAGAGAATTATGGGCCTGATCTACTGTACCTATTTAAAGTTTTATTGAATCCAGATTTTAAATCAAGTGAAATCAAATATCCAGTTTAGGGCAATGGTTAATGGATAGAAATCAGGATATTGTGAGCACTAGTCCTATCTTACATACCAAGTCAAGCGAGCTGACTTTAGGCCAGTCATTTTCTTAGCCCTAGGTTGAAAGCAGCAGCAAACCACTTCTGCAAATGTTGCCGAGACTTGGCCATGTAGTCACAAGGATTCAAGACTGGCTCAAAGGTGTGTCTCTCTATATGTGCACACCTACATGCAAAGCCTTTGGGATGTGCTGTGCTTCAGGATTTAAGCACAACCTTCTCCAAATCTAAATGCCTCAAGTTCTTTTCACCTGCCACTCTCATCATCCTTGAACATTAGCAATGTTAACTGATGGAACTTACAAG